>NC_064626.1:634567341-634881341 GCF_023864275.1 Schistocerca cancellata | reverse complement strand
GTTGTGAAAATCTCCCAAAGACACTTGACACGCTTTTGTGGGAAACAGATTCCGGAACCGGTATCAGCTGCAATATCTGATTTTACGATATTTAGAAGTGGGAATAAATGTCTCTGTAACTCTAAACAGAACGCTCAACAATTTACGAGTTATAGCTTCTTGTTTGAAGGCACTGCAAGGGAGAGAGGGATGAGAAAGATTTCTGAGTCCTATGGCTGCTGTGGCGTTCATCACTTTTCTGAAATGGTGAATTAGCTTAGTTTTATATTTGCTGCTGCTGGAGTCAAAGATATTTACCTTACGTCTCGATGCACACACTAGTGTCTAAGCACAGACAGGAAAATCAGAACAGTTGCACAAGCAGAATTCGAAGCACTGTTCCACATACGAGCAAAATGGTTGGAATTTTTGGTGATTTTTCGATGTCCTACTGCTACTAGTCTGGAGATGCTCTAAAGCCTCAATGGTGGGATATGCCTGGACTAGTCTCTGAACACTTGAATAAAGAAGACATCACGTGAGTCTCAGGCGGCACAGAACTTTCCGTAGGTATCTTGCCCCCGACTTCTTCGAATGCCCTGGACAAAGGATGTCATGTGACTCTCTGACACCATGGAATTCTCATTGGTTCTTACTTAATTTACCCGCCAAACTTATGCTGCCGCCGGTGTGGGAGCACTATCCGCCATTTTATGCAGACGGACAAATTACGAGACTTTCAGCGATGTTACACTGACAGTTAAACCGTGCAATAGTTGTCTGCAGATCATGAAATACGGAAACTAATGCCAAAGCAGTTACATCTACATCTACATCTACGTCCATACTCCGCAAGCCACCTGACGGTGTGTGGCGGAGGGTACCTTCAGTACCTCTATCGGTTCTCCCTTCTATTCCAGT
Source organism: Schistocerca cancellata (assembly GCF_023864275.1). Lineage (NCBI taxonomy): Eukaryota > Metazoa > Arthropoda > Insecta > Orthoptera > Acrididae > Schistocerca > Schistocerca cancellata. The sequence goes on along the minus strand of NC_064626.1, from coordinate 634,880,441 downwards.
CTCGTATTGTTCGTGGAAAGAAGGATTGTCGGTATGCCTCTGTGTGGGCTCTAATCTCTCTGATTTTATCCTCATGGTCTCTTCGCGAGATATACGTAGGAGGGAGCAATATACTGCTTGACTCTTCGGTGAAGGTATGTTCTCGAAACTTTGACAAAAGCCCGTACCGAGCTACTGAGCGTCTCTCCTGCAGAGTCTTCCACTGGAGTTTATCTATCATCTCCGTAACGCTTTTGCGATTACTAAATGATCCTGTAACGAAGCGCGCTGCTCTCCGTTGGATCTTCTCTATGTCTGCTATGCTACTGTCAAGGAAAGCTTGAATCTTTCAGCGTGAATCCGATCTCCAGCTGGGCTACGTCACTACATACAGTATCGATGTAGCAAACATAATTCGCATCCTGCACCAAACAAAATCATCACTTCTGCATTCTGCATATAGCTATCAACCACCAGACACTCATAGATATACAGTGAAGGCAGATTGATCCAAAAATTAAAAAAAGACATAAGCACATGCACGCTATATAGTCCTCACTGCACATATTAGTCATGAGGTCGGTCGGTCATCCACCTCGACCAATAGTCATGAGTCAACTGCCCACACACATGATTGCCTGCTTGACTGACATGCGATCACTCTCAGCGGACTGTGGTCACTCTCCGAACTGGTGTACAAAGGCAGGGCAGGTCCCCCCCCCCTCCAGCAGAAAGGCGTTATTGTTTACGGCCCTGACGTGCTTGCTTGCTTGTTGCCATGCTTTCCACAGCCATCTCCAATCACAGGGACTACAAGAACTTATGTACTTTCACATGGTTTGTCACAATATATCATATCATTTATGCGATAGTTCTCGATATCAAGCACATAGCAGTATGCTACCAATCGCTTCCACGGTATAATTCCGAAGATAAAAGATGGAAATTATATCTCTAAAAATCCGGAACTTTAGCAAGGTGTAGTGACGTGGAACGTGCTGCAAACCACTGAATAATTAGAATCGAAGATCTTTATGTGAAAACTTGAAAAAATAGAGGAAATTGGTAGTTGCACTCGTATTTTTTTTTTTTTACGAATAGCAAAGTTAATGATAGAACAGATTCCAAATCATCCATCTACTTTAGAACGTCAACTACGGTGTTTCTCATGTGTAGAGAACAACCAAAAGTCTCTTCCACCTGATTTTCACCATCTAGATGCCCACAACACAAGACGGGGAATGTATCGTTGTAGTCAACCAGACAATTTACATAGGAGGGAATAGTTGTCCAGCATAAACACACCCCATGCTGAGTTTTCTCAAATTTTCACAGAAAACACACACGATATCAAAGATTTCCCAACAGATACTGAGAGTTAGTTCGCTATACAGCCGCCTAGAAGGCGACAGAGTTAGGTCAGCTACATTCCTGTACCCCAGCCATCTCCAGTTCGGACGGCTCCCACAGTAAGCTGGAATTATCAATCGTTCAGGCCAAAGACCACTGCTGTAATGCGCGCTCCCACACCCCAAACAGAATCTTCCTAGAAAACAAGCAACATTTATTTTATCACTATACTTATAATTAAATATTACCATTGCAGTCTCAATCTGATGACATTCGACAATGAGCGAAGTATCGGAAATACCCATCCTGATGACGGTGGCTCTGGAAATAGCAAAATCTACAGCATTGTTATGACTGGACATTATCCACGTAAAAAATATTTCATTTCCCTAACGGCTATCAGCGTTTTCCACGTCAAATCCATACCTTCCGTATGACAGGACATTTTCTTCGTACATGTCAGAACACAGACGACAGTACATACACTTTCTAAGCCAGCATGGACTCTGCGGCTGTTCCCGGCGGAGGTTCGAGTCCTCCCTCGGGCATGGGTGTGTGTGTTTGTCCTTAGGATAATTTAGGTTAAGTAGTGTGTAAGCTTAGGGACTGATAACCTTAGCAGTTAAGTTCCATAGGATTTCACACTTATTTAAACATTTTTTCTAAGCCAGCTGATCACGGTGAAACTATCATATATCCACTACTAAGTATAATACTTCACCTGTAACTTAATTATGGTGACACAAAAAATTGAGCGAATATCCGCGATGGATAGACATGTCCTATTTTCTTTTCTTGCGAGTAGCACCAATGTACCTTAGGAAGATAGAAGTAATCGTCTTATAAGAGTTCAGCTATTGAAAAAAAAACACTATCGCAACGACTGTCACTGTCACAAGCGGTCTTGGTTACGCTGGTGCACACAAGCATCGCTAACGATATCCATGTTGAAAACTACACCAGCTTTATAAGTCGAGATATGGTATTGTTTCCGAATGAAGTGGTTTCCCACACAAATACTATGACATTGAATACAGACAGTGGTCGCCAGGATGTGTATTAAGCGACCGAAAGTGCGGGTGCGCGTCGCCGACAGTGTAAGCTCGTTACAAAATTACCGAATTTACAAAGTGATTCAGTTAAGGAATGTGGTGTGAAGCCACTATTTGCAACTCCTTCATACCGCCTCAAGATATTAATGCAGTATTTGTAATACATTCTATCCTGATGCCATATCAGATGCCATATCATGCCATCATCATTCTGCGGTATACAGGGTAGTCCATTGATAGTGACCGGGCCAAATGGCTCACGAAATAAGCGTCAAGCGAAAAAGTACAAAGAACGAAACTTGTCTAGCTTGAAGGGGGAAACCAGTTGGCGCTATGGTTGGCCCGCTAGACGGCGCTGCCATAGGTCAAACGGATATCAACTGCCTTTTTATAAATAGGAATCCACATTTTTATTACATATTCGCGTAGTACGTAAATAAATATGAATGTTTTAGTTGGACCATTTTTTCGCTTTGTGATAGATAGCGTGGTAATAGTCACAAACATATGACTCACAATTTTAGACGAACAGTTGGTAACAGGCAGGTTTTTAAAATTAAAATACAGAACGTACGTGCATTTGAACACTTTATTTCGGTTGTTCCAATGTGATACATGTACCTTTGTGAACTTATCATTTCTGAGAACACATGCTGTTACAGCGTGATTACCTGTGACTACCACATTAATGCAGTAAATGCTCAAAACGATGTCCGCCAACCTCTGTGTATTTGGCAATACGTGTAAGGACATTCCTCTCAACAGCGAGTAGTTCGCCTTCCGTAATGTTCGCACATGCATTGCCAATGCGCTGACGCGTGTTGTCAGGCGTTGTCGGTGGATCACGATAGAAAATATCCTTCAACTTTCCCCACAGAAAGAAATCCGGGGACGTCAGATCCGGTGAACATGCGGGCCTTGGTGTGGTGCTTCGACGACCAATCCACCTGTCATGAAGTACGCTATTCAATACCGCTTCAACCGCACGCGAGCTATGTGCCGGATATCCATCATGTTGGAAGTACATCGCCATTCTGTCATGCAGTGAAACATCTTGTAGTAACATCGGTAGAGAATTATGTAGGAAATCAGAATACATTGCACCATTTAGATTGTCATCGATAAAATGGGGGCCATTTATCCTTCCTCTCATAATGCCGCAGCATACATTAACCCGCCAAGGTCGCTGATGTTCCACTTGTCGCAGCCATCGTGGATTTTCCGTGGATATTATGCGGTTTACGTTACCACTGTTGGTGAATGACGCTTCGTCACTAAATATAACGCGTGCAAAAAATTTGTCATCGTCCCGTAATTTCTCTTGTGCCCAGTGGCAGAACTGTACACGACATTCAAAGTCGTCGCAATGCAATTTCTGTTGCATAGAAATATGGTACGGGCGCAATCGATGTTCATGTAGCATTCTCAACACTGACGTGTTTGAGATTCCCGATTCTCGCGCAATTTGTCTGATACTCGTAGCACACGCCTGTTGGGCATTTAGATCACAATAGCCATACATGAACACATATCGAACTTTTCCGCAACTGCTAAATGGTCCATTTTAACACGGCTAATGTATCACGATGCAAATACCGTCCGCACTGGTGGAATGTTACGTGATACCACGTACTTATACGTCTGTGACTATTACAGCTCCATCTATCACAAAGCGAAAAAAGTGGTCCAACTAAAACATTCATATTTATTTACGTACTACGCGAATATGTAATAAAAATGGGGGTTCCTGTTTAAAAAAGCGGAGTTAATATCCGTTTGACCTATGGCAGCGCCATCTAGCGGGCCAACCATAGCGTCATCTGGTTTCCACCTTCAAGCTAGACAAGTTTCGTTCTTCGTAGTTTTTTTCGTTTCACGCTTATTTCGTGAGATATTTGGCCCGGTCACTATCAGTGGACCACCCTGTATACACTTCGTCATAGGCGATGGAGGATGATGATTGATTGAGAACTATTATGTTCAGTAGAGCATCATCATCTGGAGAGGGTATTTCCGATACTTCGCTTGTTGTTGAATGCCATCGGCTACTGCTGATACAATGGCAGTTTATCAAGATTTAAGTGACTTTGAATGTGGTGTTATAGTCGGCGCTCGCGCGATGGGACATAACATCTGTTAGGTAGCGATGAAGTCAGGATTTTTTCGCATGACCATTTCACAAGTGTACCGTGAATATCAGGAGTGAGGTACAACATCAAATCTCCGACATCGCTGTAACGGAAAAATATCCTGCAATAACCGGACCAACGACGACTGAAGAGAACTGTTTAACATGACATAAGTGCAACCATCCCGCAAATTGCTGCAGATATCAATGCTGGGCCATCCGCAAGTGTCTCAGTGTGCAAAACATCATTGATATGGGCTTCGGTGACTGGAAGCACATTGCTCGGTTGGATGAATCTCGTTTCAAATTGTATCGAGCAGATGGATGTGTACGGGTACGGAGAAAACCTCAAGAATGCATGGACCCTGCATGTGAGCAGAGAACTGTTCAGTCTGGTGGAGGCTCTGTAATGGTGTGGGGCGTGTGCAGTTGGAGTAACTTGGGGCCCCTGATACATCTAGTTACTATTCTGACAGGTGATATGTATGTAAGAATCCTGTCTGATCACCGGCATCCACTCACGTTCATTGTGGATTCCAAGAGACTTTGGTAATTCCAGAAGGGCAATGTGACCTCCCCAGACGTCCAGAATTTCTACAGAGTGGATCCACGAACACTCTTCTGAGTTTAAACACTTCCGTTGGCCACCAGACTCCCCAGACATGAACATTATTGAGCATGTATGCGATGGCTTGCAACACTCTGTTCAGAAGAGATCTCCGCCCTCTCGTACTCTTACGGATATATGGACAGCCCTGCAGGATTCATGTTGTCAATTGTTGTGAATTGGCAGGAGCCAATTCACGGAGTTTGGAGGAAGCCGAAATGCACGCGATTAAGCTCACGCAGGCTGGCGTGAGGTCTGGAACAGGTCAGAGAAATAAGACTAGCAAAACAAGAGTAACTGGTGGAATACTTAACTTTAATCCACAATTGTAGAACATCTCTCGTTACTGTACAGGCTTCACAATATTAATTATCAAATGCTATGGCGCCTTGCTAGGTCGTAGCAAATGACGTAGCTGAAGGCTATGCTAACTATCGTCTCGGCAAATGAGAGCGTATTTGTCCGTGTAGCATCGCTAGCAAAGTCTGCTGTACAACTGGGGCGAGTGCTAGGATCTGTTTCTAGACCTGCCGTGTGGCGGCGCTCGGTCTGCAATCACTGACAGTGGCGACACGCGGGTCCGACGTATACTAACGGACCGCGGCCGATTTAAACGCTACCACCTAGCAAGTGTGGTGTCTGGCGGTGACACCACATCAATGTCCTCTGGCACTACTTCAGACATTAGAAGAGTCCATATCACACTATATTGTGGCACTTCTGTGTGCTCCCGTTCATCCTACACGATATTAGGCAGGCGTGCCCGCTTCTTTGTCTTTTCACTGCAGTGATAGAATATATGTGGCTGGTATCCTTGGGCAATTCTGGCTGGGATTCGGAAGCGCGTGTTGCAGCAGTAGCCTGTGGCTGGAAGAACTGATATTCTCGGCTTATGACGGGAGTCGTCCAAACTGGAGAATCCGGCTGTGGTAGACGAATGTAACCAACGGCGGACGAAACAAGGAGGACATCAAAAGTAGGCTAGCACTGGCAAAAGGTCATTCCTGGCGAAAATAAATCTACATAGGCCCTAACTTGAGTGAGAAATTTCTGAGAATATACGTTTTGGAGCACAGAATTGTATGGTAGTGAAACATACACTGTTGGAAAACTGGAACAGAAGAGAATCGAAGCACTTGAGATGTGGTGGTACAGACGAATGTTCAAAATTGGAGGGACTGATAAGGAAAGGAATGAGGACGTTCTGCGTAGAATCGCAGAGGGAAGGAATATGTGGGAAAACTGACAAGGATAAGGGATAGGATTATAGGACCTCTGTTAATACATCAGGGACTGACTTCCGTGGTACTAGAGGCAGAAACTGTAGATGAAGACAGATATTGGAATACAGTTGAGGGTGTAAGTTTCAAGTGCTACTCTGAGATGAAGAGGTTGGCACAGGAGAGGAATTCGTGACGGACCGCATCAAACCAGTCAGAAGTCTGTCCAGAATTCCGTAAGGTGGAGATCTCTTCTGAGCAGCACGTTGCAAGGCAGCCCAGATATTCTCAACAATGGTCATGTCTGAGGAGTTTGGGCACGCGGAGTGGCAGCGCGGCTAGAGGCGTCATGTCAGGAATTGCGCGGGTCCTCCCGTCGTAGGTTCGAGTCCTCCCTCGGGCATGAATGGGACCGATGACCTCAGCAGTTTGGTCCCTTAGGAATTCACACACATTTGAACATTTTTTGAGGAGTCTGGTGGTCAGCGGAATTGTTTAAACTCAGAAGAGCGTTCCAGGAGCCACTCAGTAGCAATTCTGGACTTATGGGGTGTCGCATTGTCTTGCTGGAATTGCCCAAGTGCGTCGGAATGCCCGATGGATACGAATGGATGCAGGTGATCAGACAGGATGTTTATGTACCTGTCATCTGAGTCGTAACTAGACACACACGTCCCACACCATTACGAAGCCTCTACCAGCTTGAACAGTCCCCTGTGGACATGCAGGGTCCATGGTTTCATGAGGTTGTCTCATACACGTATACGTCCATCCGTTCGATACAATTCGAAACGAGACTCGTCCAAACAGGCAACATGCTTCCATTCATCAACAGTCTAATGTCGGTGTTGACGGGCCCAGGCGAGGCGTAAAGCCCTGTGTCATACAGTCGTCAATGGTACACGAGTCGTCCTTCGGCTCCGAAAGGAAATGTCGATGATATTTCATTGAGTGGTTTGCAGGCTGACAATTGTTGATCGCCCAGCACTAAAATCTGCAGCAATTTGCCGAAGAGTTGTACTTCTGTCACGTTGAACGATTTTGTTCAGTCGTCGTTGGTCCCGTTCTTGCAGGATCTTTCCCAGCAGCAGTGATGTCGGAGAGTTGATGTTTTACCGAATTCCTGATATTCACGATACACTCGTGAAATGGTTGTGCGGAAAAATCCTATTTCATCGCTATCTCGGAGATGCTGTGTCCCATCGCCCGTGTGCCGACTATAACACCACGTTCACACTCGCTTAAATCTTGATAATCTGCCAATCTGCCATTGGAGCAGCAGTAACCGATCTAACAACTGCGCCACACACTTGTTGTCCTTATTCTGCCTGTTTACATCTCTCTGTATTTGAATACGTATGCGTGTGCCAGATTCTTTGGTGCTTTAGTGCATACCATCTGCATCAAAAATATCTTTGTAAGTCACACATAGTTGTGTTTCTGGTTTCAACATTCAGTTGGCCGTTGACGATGGGCTAAGAAGCCATAATCCGGATCTTGATCATATAAATAATGTTTTTCACAACATCGGGAAAAGTTTTCCTTCTTAATATATATTTATATTTTTCTTACAACATTGAGTGTTAGAAATCCATTTTTACAAAATTGTAATTTATTTCCAGCAGAAAACAGCTGTTCAAAACTGCATCTACTGAATGAGTGCGTAAGTCGACCTAAGTATAGCTGAGGCGTCTAGCCACCGCCTTGTGGTTGCGCGTCCTTCTTGGCTTGTGTGTGTCTCGCCTGAAAGAGCGAGTAGCTCCGTCTTATCCCACGCAGGCCGTCACTCCCCTGCAGGGCACTGATACCTCTAAGAGACCGAGGCTGTTCTCCTCAAACTGCTTTTGTGTCGTGATTGCCGTTATCGGGCGAACAATACATTACGGCGGCATGGCGTCTCTCACGGAAAGCTTGTTGGCCGTTTAGCGAGCGGCTTCTCACTACTCACACTGCCAGACGGTGAACAGTATCGACAGTCGTATTATACACGACGGTTACAGTTACGCTTTTCCTACTCGAGCCAATGTTGACCGAATTCTATTTACCGCACGAGTAACGAACTTGATTGAAATGATGTTCAGACTGTGCGCTGCAGGATTTGCGTTGCTGTTAGTGTTAGTGTCGTGACTTGCCGTTAGGCTCCAGCACTGATACGACGACTTTGGGTTGAAACACAAGTTTCAGCGTGCTGTACAGTGTGAGGCAGTCGATGTGGGTCTGGACAAGGTGAGCAGGGCTTTACACGAAAACTGTCTTTCAAAACAACAGCAATAGTGCCGCTGTTCGCGAGGATCGACGCATTAAAGGAACATTTTCTTTCCACACTGCGGTTGAAGATCATGATTCGGAAGTTAGAATTATCTGGCGATTTGGGAACAGATATTACTGTTGTCATGAATCATAATGCTGGACAAAATCTTCTAGCAATGCACGAGCTGTGTCACGACAGCTGGTTCAGAATTCGAAAAGTGATGAGAAAAGTTGTGAAATGACTGATTCCAGGCTGTCATGGGTGCAGGTGATCGTCACATTGAGCAACGTGTCCAGCCTGAGACGTAAACATTGTACGCACTTAACAATTATTAGCATCACACGTGGAAATTGAAATGTGTTTTTTCAAAGGGTTATAAGTTATATCTCTTCCACATGTCGTTAAAAATGTTTCCATGACGTTTTATTGTCCTATGATCACTCATTTACCTGAGAGCTCTCACAAGAAGCTAAAGTTAAATTACAACCACCCTGCAATATTGAACGGAATCTGTTTCATTTCTGTCCTCTACATCTAAATTAGTATAGTTCCCTCTCTCTCTCTCTCTCTCTTTCTCTGTCCGCAGCTCGTGGTCGCGCAGCTTCTCGCTTCCCGCGCCCGGGTTCCCGGGTTCGATTCCCGGCGGGGTCAGGGATTTTCTCTGCCTCGTGATGACTGGGTGTTGTGTGCTGTCCTTAGGTTAGTTAGGTTTAAGTAGTTCTAAGTTCTAGGGGACTGATGACCATAGATGTTAAGTTTTTTCTCTCTCTCTCTCTGTCTCCTCCACACTACCTTTCTTGGTACGAAAATATCTGTTAGCTCGTCGGTCGAACTTTCTTACGTGACAGAATCTCGTCAGATTCGGATCACTAATAACTTTAAGATGAATAACGCGTAAACAATAGTCGAGCACACAACGGATAGATCAAGTTCAAATGGTTCAAATGGCTCTGAGCACTATGGGACTTAACTTCTGAGGTCATCAGTCCCCTAGAACTTAGAACTACTTAAACCTAACTAACCTAAGTACATCACACACATCCATACACGATGCAGGATTCAAACCTGCTACCGTAGAGGTCGCTCGGTTCCAGACTGTAGCTCCGAGAAGATAGATCAAGTCTTCAAGTGCTTGTCACGCAATGTTGTCTCCGCCTGTGTCGTATATTAATTAGCTTTGCTTACAGGTGTAAGCTGGCGTAGTGTCGAAACACATTTCGCTAGGACGTGAGTGTCATTACGAATAGGTTGCGGTGTGCCAGTAGGCCCCAAACTCAGATAACAGAAATATTCGCCAGAATATAAATTAAAATCGTTATTAAATCGAAAATTACAAAATGAAGATTCATGTCGCCTCATATTACTCATAAATGATCCCGCAACTGCAGAAGACCCAAGCCAGAGAGAAGCTAGAGTCGAAAGGAATCCAAAAAACACAAAAATTCCAGTTCACAGCGATTGTGTGAGTTACGGCAATGAAATGAATAAATGGTGCAAAGTGATTACTTAGCTGGCGTATTGAGAGTACAGCGAGCAACGACATTCCAAACGTCTACGGATCATATGCAGGCATCATTGGAAGGCTTTCACTAGACATTTGAATTCGAAGCAGTGTTAGGTGCACGTGTTAAATTAGCCATTAAGGAGCATTGCTACATAAATAAACTTGTGAGTTCTCTATTCTGTAATCTTGGAGGGGTTAAAAAAAATCAGGCAACCAGTAGCAAATAAAAGTATATTGGAACAGCTGAACGCTGTTTCGACTATTTTGGAAGTGTCTTCTTCAGAAGGTGTAATAAACTTTCTTAAATCACATGCTGATTAAGTTCACTGAATAAACCCAAACGAATCTTTCCATATGAAAGAACACAGATAATCACTAGCCATGACTTTGGACTACTATTTCTGTAACCATTGTATTACTCCATGTAACCAATGTATCAACGAGATCGATAAACTGCATATTAATAGGAAACACTTGTTATCATTTTATCCCATCGTTTTCACGAAAAATCTACAGTTCAGGCACTAGTATAACATCAGTATAGATTCTGGTGGTCCAAATATCTTTAGTCGACTCGATGCCAGTGGTGACCTCTACTGTTGCGGAATGTAAAACCCTGGTCTGAGCATGGGGCATGCCTGGCGATTTTCGTTGCCTACATCGTACACCATGTCGTAATTGGTCGATCGCTCCGTAGTTGAGTGAAGATTATTTACTGGCTGTATCTGATGCAGATAACCATTACATCAGAACAGTACTTCCAGATAGCCGGTATAACTCCTCCCATCGTGTGTGCTATGAATTTTGTAATGTCTCCCATGATTTTGTTTTTTATGGAATGAAAAGAGTGATGCCCCACTTAGTGTGTACATCTTTCAGGTAACTCTCAATATTTTGCAACGCTACCCCCGAAATCCATTATCTGTGACATTATACACACATCAAAAAAAGCATAGCGTCACTCCGGTTCCCAGAACGCCTGAAGGCAGACGTTGACTGCGGATATTGTATCGCGGACACAGTCCCTTTCACTTTTCAGAGATGTAAGAGCATTGCCTATTAGACAAGTGGTCCGACAGCCGATCTGCAATTCAACCACGTCTGGACGGTCAATACCGCAGTTCGATCACGTCCGCATTGTCAGTTTGTGCCAGGAAGGGCTCTCAAGTGTTCAGGCGTCTCGGAGTGAACCAAAGCGATTTTGTACGGACATGGAGTAAATGCAGAGAGATAGGAACTGTCGATGACATGCTTCACTCAGTCCGCCCAAGGGCCACTACTGCAGTGGATGGCCACTACCAACGGGCTATGGCTCGGGGGAACCCTGACAGCAACGCCACCATGTTGAATAATAGTTTTCGTGAAGCCACATGACGTAGTGTTACAACTCAAACTGTGGGAATAGGCTGCTTGATGCACAAGTTAGCTTCCAACGTCCATGGCGATGTCCATCTATGCAACCATGACACCTTGTAGCGCGGTCCAGATGGGCCCAACAACATTCCGAATGGACTGCACAGGACTGGCATCACGTTCTCTTCACATATTAATGTCGCATATGCCATCAACCAGACAATCGTCGGATACGTGTTTGGAGGCAAGCCGGTCAGGAAAGATGGAGGTTCTCTGCTGTTTTGGGATGGCATTATGTGGGGCCGTCGTACGCCGCTGGTGGTCATGGAAGGCGCCGTAACGGCTGTATGACATGTGAATGCCATCCTACATGCAACCATATCGGCAGCATATTGGCGAGGCATTCGTCTTCATTGAGGACAATTCACGCCCCCATCGTGCACATCTTGTGAATGACTTCCTTCAGGATAACGACATCGCTCGATTAAAGTCGCCAGCATGTTATCCACACATGAAACCTATCTATCATGCCTGAGATATATTGAAAAGGTCTCGCTGTATCGTGGTACAGCATGCAGTGTGTGGTTTTCATGAGCAATAAAAATGGCGGAAATGATGTTTATATCTATCTCTATTCCATTTTTCTGTACAGGTTCCGGAACTCTCGGATCCGAGGTGATGCAAAACTTTTTTTGATGTGTGTATATATATATATATATGTATATATATATATATATATATATATATATATATATATATATATATATATATCTGTTATCAGAATGGGCATATAGCGGGTGTCTGTCCTGAGAGGCTCAGGAGTACTTTCTCTGTTGTTTCGGAAGCTGTTTTCAACTTCGGTTTTGTCCAGACAAATACTACTTATCAGGTCTTTCATGCGATGCCTAGTGTTGACGGAAAGCGTAGGTTTGTTTGTCATAGCTTCACTAGAGTGGTCCCAAATCAGTCTAGTGCGATATACGTCTATTCACCCTATGTGTTAAAAGGAACAGGAAATAACCAGCTCCCTAACGACGACAGCACAGCCCCAGCCCGCGCTTACTCAACCAGTGCTTAGTCGCTCCTGGAATAGTAGTTATTCTATGTGTTTTAAACTCCCTATTGACAGATTTCGATATAACAATTATCTCACTAGACATATTTTGGGCCGCTCAATGGAATGGGCACGTAAAATTCCGCAATAAAAATTATTTTGTTCGTAACAGGAAACAAATCGACGCTGTCTGTCGACACTGGGCGGTGCATGAAACATGTGACGAGCACTATTTATTTGTGCTCACTCCAGCCACACGTTGGAAAAAGGAAAATGCAGATATCTGCCGAAACACCAGGGATCATGCCCCTGATGACTCTTAGGAGATACACCCTGTATAGTACCCAAAAGTCCAGATTACTCTCCTGAAAACTCGAGGTATAGTGTACTGTCGAGAGAAATGCGTTATCAGATTTTCAGTAGATGTCTCAACGACACTGTGGTAATATAAATACTTCAAGCAGTGGCCCATTTCGGAGGAGTGGGGTTCGGGGTGGAGGTTGCGCAGGTGTGGGCCTACTTTAAGAAACGGTGCCTATTAAGCAAAATATCTCTCTACAATAAATAACACAGCAGTATAACAAACTGCTTTCAGCACTGCGACTTAGAACAACGAAATAAATGAATTAGAATTTCTGTAGTACAACAAAAAACAATTTGAAATTGTCATTATCCTGGGAACAGTATAATTGGGGGTTATAACAAGAACACATGTAGTTCACAATATACGGCCTCTTGGTCCGAATATGCTGTAAGCATGAAATGAAAAATGGCCTTCTATCAGAACCAACTTAACACAAACAGTAAAATCAGAATACCAACTCTCGGACATTACAATCAGGCATTCATACAACAAAACCAAATACAATATCTGCTAACAAGCATACTACCTACGTAGGTCTTTCTAAATGGTTCAAATGGCTCTGAGCACTATGGGACTTAACACCTGAGGTCATAAATCCCCTAGAACTTAGATCTATTTGAACCTAACTAACCTAAGAACATCACACACATCCATGCACGAGGCAGGATTCGAACCTGCGATTGTAGCGGTCGCGCGGTTCCAGACTGAAGCGCCTAGAACCGCTCGGCCACATCGGCCGGCGTAAAATCATCAATTACAATCCTCTATATGTACACAGTCACAGGGTAATGATTACAGACGGGCTTTGAACGCTCTCTTTTCCAGAAACAAAGACACGGCAAGCGTGCAGGCAAACTCATGAAACCATAGCACACAACACTGTGCACAAGGTCCATCCATGCGATACGTGAGTGGCAAAATAGTTACACGCAGTGGACACCGCTTATGGCAGTCACTGTGCACTAAACACAGCTTGAATCAACTCAACTGACCCATATTCCACTGTCAGTCACTAAAGGACACTCCTCTGGTTGACTGCCGGCGACGCCTCTACATTCATGGGTCATGGCGCTAGCTTCCGCGACACGTTTCCTCGTAAAGAGTCGGGCTGGTGAAAGACTGATGTTCCGCGCCACGCCAGCTGATCTCAAAGCGCTTAGCTGCCGATCCTGCCCTCTGCCAAAGACATACACCAGAACAGCGTTTGGCGTTACCTTCCCGTGTCTGCAACGATATATTTATGGAGTAAGTTTCTCAAAGGCGAGACTCTAATTTAACATTCAGTAAATGATGCAATTCAATACAGCGTAACAATCGCGACATGTAGAAACCCCACAATGAAGATACGATGATATTGCAGTGCCTGTATTATTATGCTGAATTTCGATGCAAAGTTCCTTAGGACTTGCATACATATCCAAAATAACGGGCACTGAGGCGACTACAGCCGTTATGGAATACATCAAATGTTTTCGCAGTTGCGAGTATGGACAACGATCGGGAAAAAAAGGACCTTTGTATTATAAGTCAGAATGACACAGACACTGCATTATAGCATTTATCCGCCAACACCGGGCAAGTGACTTTCAAATAAAATGTCTCATCTGTACCGGAATATACATACTGGATGTACGAGTACAGGTTTTAGACGCATGGTTGGCGATATATGGAGGTTTGGCTCTGGCCGTGAGTCGTGCATGGATAGCTAAATGGTAAGGCGTCGCAGCTGGCGATAAGAAGGAAATCCGGGTTCGAGGCCCGATCCAGCACAAATTTCCGTCGTGGTCGTTCCATTCTACAGCTGATAGTTACCCAAATTTGCAACTGCGAATTCATTTAATGCACGTTGAGGATGCATAAATTGCGCACAGCAGTACAACATATATAAGTTTTTGTAATATTTGCTATTCAGATTATCTTACTGAAGCCCATCTTCCTAATTAGTCATTTTACGTAACATCAGGCCAGTGAGTAGGCTGATAGCCGTCATTGTTCGGACACAGAAACTGATCGGATTCGCGTAATTTTTGCTAGACAGTATTTTCTACAGCAGCTTAGTTATCTCAGAGGATTATGGCCCTCGACAGAAAAGCAATTAACGAAAGAGCACCAACCGCTTGTGTCCGAACAACCGCCGCCAATCTCATCTGCCCTTTCCCTGATCGTACCGTTTACACATGACAACGTAAACGGAAGAAATGATTAGGAGACAAGGTAGTGGTAAGAATCACTGGTGGAGTCGGCACAGTAGATTGATTTAAATAATCTTTATCGATCAAATATACTGCAACTACCAAACTTAAATCTGCTCAGTTTGAGACCCCAAGAAAAAGAGGAGATTTAACAGGAAGAAGAAAAGTGAAGCTTACACTTTCAGATTTTACAAAGGCTTTACATTCAACACGTACATTTTCTGAACGTCTCGATGTTTTTAGTAGAATATCTATTAAATTAGTTAGTATTTTCTTTCATTGTATAGCTTCATTTTCTTATAAATCAAAGTATTGTCTCTTACTAAACGTTATCATATAATAATTTAACTAAGTAGAAATTTTAAAAAAAGAGAGAAATAATAAGTAATGCTTCAAGCGTCACCGCGGGGCACTGAGTGGGCGACAAGTGCGATGTCCCTCAAATTTTAAATTCACTATGCAGTACTCTAGCACGTGTTAATATAAATTTCTGCTTAAGAAGTACTTTGATAGTTCATTCCTGATTCCTTTCATCAACAGTGGGATATCTGAGTGAAGTAAGTCGATTTTATTCAAGAGGAGTACGCAGCCTTTGCGACATTCGAGTCTACAGATCACATGTACAAGGTGTACAGGTTCTGGGTGCTACAGTCTGGAGCCGAGCGACCGCTACGGTCGCAGGTTCGAATCCTGCCTCGGGCATGGATGTGTGTGATGTCCTTAGGTTAGTTAGGTTTAAGTAGTTCTAAGTTGTAGGGGACTGATGACCACAGAAGTTATGTCGCATAGTGCTCAGAGCCATTTGAACCATTTGAACAAGGTGTACAACTTTGCTTCCTGCGTTTGCCGATATGTGGCGACAACAGTAAGTAGCGGTCGAAAGAAACAGACCGCAGACGTCAGGCAGGTAGCTTGGACCTCAGTCAACATAACCTCATTGAAACATTAGTCGATTTGTGTCTGCATCACAAAGTTGTTCTTGATTCAAAATGTCAGTTTACGAGCCTAATTCTTGTCATATGAGGAAGGTGTTACTGTTTTGTTTCATCATGAAAAAAACAGCGGTTGAGTCTCATCGAATGCTCTCAAGTACGTATGGTAAGGACGCTATTAGTGAAAGAGCGTGTCGTAAGTGGTTTCAACGCTTCAAGAACGGTTATTTTAACGCCGTAGACCAACATAGTGGTGGAAGAGAGAATGTTTTAGATGATGCAGAGTTGGAGACATTTATGAGTGAAGACTCGTGTCAAACTCAAGAAGAATTGGCACGATTAGTGGGACTGACACAGCAAGCCATTTCAAAACGTCTCAATGCTATGGGCACGATTCAGAAAGAAGGAACTTGGGACCCGTGTGAGCTAAAACCAAGAGACGTTGAACGGCGTTTGTGTGTTTGTGAACGGTTGCTTCAGAGGCGAAAACGGAAGGGATTTCTCAATCGCATTGTGACCGGTGACGAAAAATTGGTTCATTATGATAACCCTAAACGCAAAAAAATCATTGGGATATCCCGGCCATACTTCCACGTCGACGGCCAAACCGAATGTTCATGGCTCCAAGATCATGCTCTGCGTTTGGTGGTATCAGCTCGGCGTCGTGTACTACGAGGTGTTAAAACCAAGTGAAACGATCACAGGTGCTCGTTATAGAACGCAGTTAATGCGTCTGAGCAGAACATTAAAAGACAAACGGCCGCAATACAGCGAGGGGCACGATAAAGTGATTTTGCAGCACGACAACGCTCGACCCCACAGAGCAAAAGAGGTCAAAACGTACTTGGAAACGCTAAAATGGGAAGTCCTACCGCACCCGCCGTATTCTCCAGACATTGCTTCCTCTGACTATCACCAGTTAGGTCAATGGTGCATGGCCTGGCTGACCAACACTTCCGATCTCATGAAGAAGTCACAAATTGGATCGATTCGTGGATCGCTTCGTACACTTCCCGAAAGATGGGAGAAAGTAGAGACCAGCGATGGAAAATACTTTTAATGACACAAGTGTAACCAGTTTGTTCCATTAAAGCCTCAAACGTTGGGGGAAAAACGGCGGAAGCAAAGTTGTTCACTTTGTAATTAAAAGTTTGGTTAATACATTATTTTTTATAGGTTCCTACTGTGTCTCGTAACGCTGTTTTGCACAGTGAGTTAAATGAACATGTAATACGTGAAAATAGAGAAGGCTTAATTTTCTAATCAACTTTTTAAAGTCCTACTCACGTTAGAGTTCTGATCTGCTACAAAACCTTTTTCATTTTGAAACACTTTTCCAGAAATCTGGAACATTTGAGCTTATCGATTCATCTGAGCACCGTATCGGATGCATTTTTTTGTTTCTTTTTGTATTGTATTGACCCCTCAAGGCTGTTTGTTGTAATTCGGCAAGAAACGAGTACAAGGATACGAAGTAGAAGCGTTGTGTTATTAAGAACCTGGATACAATATTCCTTGGGTCACTGACCCTGGTATTTCGTATTTATTCGCCAATACCACGCCCTCGACTCTCAGAAAATATGTTATTCTTGGACGGGTAAATACGTAACGTGTGCCTGCATGTTCTGACACATTGCCGACGATATATGGAAGTTAGGGTTCGCCCGTGATTCGTGCACGGATAGCCAAAGTGGCTATGCGACCACGCGTAAAGCGCGATATCCGGATTCGAGTCCCAGTCCGGCACTAATTTTCATTGTCGTTATTCCAATATACGACCGATGGTAGCAAGTTTATCCATCGGGCTTTCCGCGAGTGAGTCAGTCAAACAGAACTATGTAACATGGAATGAAACAGTGCGCTATGTTTTCTTCCCAGTTTGTTGTTACTTCACTGGTCTCTCCTCCCCGCGCAACGTAAATCGTGCCCTGTCGATTATAGTCGCGTATGATTACTATGTAAGGTTTCGAGCCACAGCTGTAACATTAATGTATTGTAACAGCTTAACAACAAAACGTCAAGTTCCATTTATATCGGATCCGTAAAAGGGTGAAGAGAGGAAAACAATACAATTTAAAATCCATTTACTACAGTTTGTAAGAATAATAACGTAATAAACGCTGAGGTAATAGACATAATACAAGCTAAGATGAGAAAAGTCACGGGACAGCGAAATGTACATACACAAATGGCGGACGAATTGCGTACACAAGGTATAAAAGAGCAGTGCACTGACGGAGCTGTCGTTTGTTCTCACTTGATTCATGTGAAAAGGTGCGATTATGGCCGCACGACGACAATTAACAGACGTTGAAAGCCGAATGTTAGTTGGAACTATACGCATTGGGACATTTCCTTTTGCAAACAGTCAGAGAATTCAATATTCAAATCGTCAGAGAATTCAATATTCAGAAATCCACAATGTCAAGAGGGTACGGAGAATACCACATTTCAGAGATTACCTCTCACCACGGACAGCGCAGTGACCGACTATCTTCAGTTAACGACCGAGAGAAGAGGCATTTGAGTAGAGTTGTCAGTGTAAACAGGCAAGCAATACTGCGTGAAATAACTGAAGGAATCACTGTGGGACATACGAAGAACGAGTCTATTAGGACAGTGCGGCGAAGTTTGGTGTTAATCGGCTATAGCAGCAGACGACCAACGCAAGTGTCTGCTAATAGCACGACATCGCCTGTAGCGTCTCTCTTGGGCTCGTGACCATACCGGTTGGTTCCTAGGCGACTGGAAAACTGTGGCCCTGTCAGATGAGTACATATTTCTGTTGGTAAGAGTACATGCCCTTCGAAACCGTGGAACTAAGTCGTCAACAAAGCACTGTGCAAGGTGGTGGTGGCTCCATAAAGGCGTGTGTGTACATGGAATGGATTGGGTCCTCTGGTTACGCTCGCCTAGTTGGAGACAATTTGTAACCATTCATGGATTTTGTTCCCAAACAACGACGTAATTTTTATGGGTGACAGTGCGCCATACCACTGTGCCCGCAGTTGTTCGTGACTAGTTTCCGGACAATTCTGTCTAATGATTTGGCCACCCCGATCGTTCGATGTGTCACGTCGAACATTTATGGGACATAATAGAGACGTCAGTTCATCCACAAAATCCTGCACCGATAATACTTTCGCAATTACGGGTGGCTACAGATGCACCTTGGCTCAAAGTTTCTGCAGTGGACTTCCAGTGACTTGTGGAGTCCATGCTACGTCCAGCTGCAGTTGCTGCACTGCACCGGCAGGAGGAGGTCCGACGTGGTATTGGGAGGTATTCCGTTACTTTTGTGACCTCATTGTAAGATAAATCTCCGTAATAGGGTTTAAAGAGCATCAGTAACGAAAGAGAACGAGCACTAGAAAAACCTCTCGCAGCAGAATTATCTGCTTGTGATACATGTAACTTAAAGGTGAGTTTCGTGCCACCAAATCATATACCCACAGAACGCATTACTTTAATATGAAGATGGTATCCGTTCTTTCGGACATGTCCGAAAGAACAGATACTATCGTTGACCGTGCAGCTTGTTAGAATGAATTTACAACTAAACCAGTACAAGGAAATGAATATCCTTAGCTGCATACAGGGACTCGAACCCGGGATCTCCTGCTTACATATCATTTTCAACTGTCCCCGTTGACGTATATCAACGCCTCTATGTAGCCAAGGGCATTCATTTCATTGTATTGGTTTAATTGCAATACTTTAAGTTTGTCTTTGGGTAATTCGAGGAAGTCAGTTCTCAGTTCGACCTTTCACCTGGTACACTGACAAGGTGCCGATCGGTAATAGCACATGTGGACTTTCAACAGCACATCAACACTTTTTCAAAAAATCTTACTTTTCCTAACATAGATGACTGCCGCCTTTTCTTTGTGACAAGAGTAGACTACTTAATCTGTCTCCTATATTTATTTCCGCTCACAGGAAATTGCCTTAACCCAGCTGTCATTACCGAGCGAGGTGGTGCAGTGGTTAGAGTTAGAGAGGACAGCGGTTTTAATCTCCGTGCGGCCTTTCAGATTTAATCAAAGGAATCATGACATTAGTTGCTACTGATCATTGAATTAAATTAATAGGGAAAGTTGAAATTTGTGCCGGACTGGAAATAGAACCTGGATCTTCCGTTTCTTACGAACAGTCGCCTTGACCGCCTGGGTCTCCGGAACCAGCCAAAATTCCCAACTTCCCCCACGTTACTGACTTAGCGCCCGTGCCCATTACCTTCGCTGATTCTCGCAAGAATTCGGGCTTGTTCGTGCATCTGCACTCAAAGGACCATTGGATATCTCACTCTAGTTGTTTATACGGTGTAATGGGTATATATGTAGATATTTTTATATGTGATACCTTAATGTATACAGACGTCATTGCGTTGGTTGTTTTTTCTCTGCGTCGAACAGTCTTCGCACAAACACGTCACAAACTTTAGGACCTGATGTTCTTTGCATGGCCGTACTTGAGCCGCGAAGTGAACGATGCCTGGAAGTACAGACTCACCGTTTTGCGTCCATACATCCACCCTTCGACACCTGACCTGCTGCCCAAGGAGAAATAAGCATTAATGGCTTTCTCTTGCCATAAGTTCTTGGTGGTACTAATCAATCGAAAAATATACCACTACCAATAGTTATAATTATTAGTCTGAAAGTCAAGTGAATACTGATGTGATGTTGTTCATTGCACCGTCCTAAGTGACCAATAAAATTATCTGGACTTAAACATCCTGTACATGTGGGGTCTTTTCTTTCAGATATACACTCCTGGAAACTGAAATAAGAACACCGTGAATTCATTGTCCCAGGAAGGGGAAACTTTATTGACACATTCCTGGGGTCAGATACATCACATGATCACACTGACAGAACCACAGGCACATAGACACAGGCAACAGAGCATGCACAATGTCGGCACTAGTACAGTGTATATCCACCTTTCGCAGCAATGCAGGCTGCTATTCTCCCATGGAGACGATCGTAGAGATGCTGGATGTAGTCCTGTGGAACGGCTTGCCATGCCATTTCCACCTGGCGCCTCAGTTGGACCAGCGTTCGTGCTGGACGTGCAGACCGCGTGAGACGACGCTTCATCCAGTCCCAAACATGCTCAATGGGGGACAGATCCAGAGATCTTGCTGGCCAGGGTAGTTGACTTACACCTTCTGGAGCACGTTGGGTGGCACGGGATACATGCGGACGTGCATTGTCCTGTTGGAACAGCAAGTTCCCTTGCCGGTCTAGGAATGGTAGAACGATGGGTTCGATGACGGTTTGGATGTACCGTGCACTATTCAGTGTCCCCTCGACGATCACTAGTGGTGTACGGCCAGTGTAGGAGATCGCTCCCCACACCATGATGCCGGGTGTTGGCCCTGTGTGCCTCGGTCGTATGCAGTCCTGATTGTGGCGCTCACCTGCACGGCGCCAAACACGCATACGACCATCATTGGCACCAAGGCAGAAGCGACTCTCATCGCTGAAGACGACACGTCTCCATTCGTCCCTCCATTCACGCCTGTCGCGACACCACTGGAGGCGGGCTGCACGATGTTGGGGCGTGAGCGGAAGACGGCCTAACGGTGTGCGGGACCGTAGCCCAGCTTCATGGAGACGGTTGCGAATGGTCCTCGCCCATACCCCAGGAGCAACAGTGTCCCTAATTTGCTGGGAAGTGGCGGTGCGGTCCCCTACGGCACTGCGTAGGATCCTACGGTCTTGGCGTGCATCCATGCGTCGCTGCGGTCCGGTCCCAGGTCGACGGGCACGTGCACCTTCCGCCGACCACTGGCGACAACATCGATGTACTGTGGAGACCTCACGCGCCACGTGTTGAGCAATTCGGCGGTACGTCCACCCGGCCTCCCGCATGCCCACTATACGCCCTCGCTCAAAGTCCGTCAACTGCACATACGGTTCACGTCCACGCTGTCGCGGCATGCTACCAGTGTTAAAGACTGCGATGGAGCTCCGTATGCCACGGCAAACTGGCTGACACTGACGGCGGCGGTGCACAAATGCTGCGCAGCTAGCGCCATTCGAAGGCCAACACCGCGGTTCCTGTGTGTCCGCTGTGCCGTGCGTGTGATCATTGCTTGTACAGCCCTCTCGCAGTGTCCGGAGCAAGTATGGTGGGTCTGACACACTGGTGTCAATGTGTTCTTTTTTTCATTTCCAGGAGTGTATATGTGAAAGAACCAGTACCACATATATACCGGCTGGTTATAAATAAACTTTCCCATGCCGTACTTAGTGGCCTTAATGTCTAGAGTACGGGATGCATGATTTCCATGCCTCACGGCGCAACCGTCCAGTTCCAACTATGGCCACCAGGTGCCGTGATCAGCCATCGCGATTCAGTCTCACACACCTGACCAGTCGCATAAAAGAAGCAGGGCATTATTGGTGAAGCTCTACTACCGAAACAACAGTAACGCTGCAGCCTTACTTCGAGAATGTCGCCAGCTGAAAGAATTACGCAAGGATCCTCTTTCTCCAACTGTTGTGCGAATAATGATGAAGATCGAATCAAATGGACAACTGGGCGTCTCTCCGGCAAGAGGTAGAGGAACTGTTGCACCATAGGTGGTTGATGGAATCGCTGTCGCTATGACAGACAACGCTGCACGCAGTTCCCGATCGCCAGGCAGTGCGCATGCTGTGTCACGACAGTTGAACATCCCGTGGTCCACTGTACGGAAGGTTCTTCGAACCATTCACAAATGGTATCCGTACAAGATCCATATCGTACTGCACCACAGGACTCACAATGACGTATTGACTTCGCTTTCCACTTTTTCGCAAGGACTGAAGTTGACGCAGGCTGGCCCTGGACCATCCTATGGAGAGACGCAGCTAAGTTTTCTCTGACGTGTGAGGTGAACACACAGAATTGCAGAGTGTGGGGATATTCACCTCCAGTCACAGTGCATGAAGTTCTTTTGTATGGTGAACGTGTCACCGTATGGTGTGGTTTCACGTCTACGTTCATCACTGTACCACTCTTTTTTGAACAGATTGGCGCTCAAGGACCAAAGAAGTGCAGTGTGACTGGCCAGCGTGTCATACCAACCCTACGGGAGGGAGACGCACTAAACTCAAGTTTTCATGCAAGATGAGGCCACAACGTACATCGCTCGTGAAGTTCACCTGCTTCGCCGAAACACATTTGGAATTATCAGTCGATCGTTTCCAAATACTTGGCCGGCACGATCTCACTGTGAATTTTGGTTGTTGGGCTACCTGAAGGATAGGGTTTACCAGGGGAACATTCACACATGTGCTGATCTGAAGCACAGTATATCAAGAGAGGTAGCCAGCGTACCTACAGGCATGCTTCGTTCTGCTGTGCAGAATGTAACCCTGCTCCTTCAGACTCTTTTGTAGGCGGACCTGCTTTGAATGCCTGGCTAGCGGCTTTTCGTGGGGCGGTCCATAGTTTCCGAGAAAATCGATATTGTACTTGTGTCCGTCTAGCGCATTCGTGTAGCGTTACTTCGTTTCTGCCATAGCGAGTGTAGCGCGGCAAGTGAGGCAGTCCTCAGAACATATTGCACCTCGCCTTTTACATTTTCCGGGTGAACTGTGTTAGTCGCTCACCAAGACCAATTCAGTCACATAGGTCCGTGGGAATGCGGTGAAATACTTATTTCACAATGGATCTAAAGTTGTATTGGACACGTGGAAATGCCAGCAAGAACATCATAGTGAGATTTATGAAACCCGAAACACAGGCAATATTTTAAATTACTTAGAGAGTGCCCTACGCAATCCTTTACGCAGCTGGATCATTAACAGATAGAAGAAGATACCCATTGACTAAGCTGACGAAAATACAGCCGGCTATCGATGGTATAACCTGCGACATGCGTAAAGACAAACCAGGAAGATCAAGTGTAAGAAGAGCAGTGGCGCGCACCGTCTGCATCGTACTACGTTGCACATTTTCCGTTTTTGCCATAGATATTGCCCCGATGTAGGATAAACTCAGGATAATTTGTTTTCCTTACTTAGTGTATGATGTGCTGATAGTGGCATTTATTCTAGGTTTGATGTTGTTGTTGTGGTCTCCAGTCCTGAGACTGTTTTGATGCAGCTCTCCATGCTACTCTATCCTGTGCAAGCTTCTTCATCTGACAGTACCTACTGCAACCTACATCCTTCTGAATCTGCTTAGTGTATTCATCTCTTGGTCTCCCCCTACGATTTTTACCCTCCACACTGCCCTCCAATACTAAATTGGTGATCCCTTGATGCCTCAGAACATGTCCTATCAACCGATCCCTTCTTCTGGTCAAGATGTGCCACAAACTTCTCTTCTCCCCGATCCTATTCAATACTTCCTCATTAGTTATGTGATCTACCCATCTAATCTTCAGCATTCTTCTGTAGCACCACATTTCGAAAGCTTCTATTCTCTTCTTGTCCAAACTATTTACCGTCCAGGTTTCACTTCCATACATGGCTACACTCCATACAAATACTTTCAGAAATGACTTCCTGACACTTAAATCTATACTCGATGTTAACAAATTTCTCTTCTTCAGAAACGCTTTCCTTGCCATTGCCAGTCTACATTTTATACCCTCTCTACTTCGACCATCATCAGTTATTTTGCTCCCCAAATAGCAAAACTCCTTTACTACTTTAAGTGTCTCATTTCCTAATCTAATACCCTCAACATCCCCCGACTTAATTCGACTACATTCCATTATCCTCGTTTTGCTTTTGTTGATGTTCATCTTATATCCTCCCTTCAAGACACCATCCATTCCGTTCAACTGCTCTTCCAAATCCTTTGCTGTCTCTGACAGAATTACAATGTCATCGGCGAACCTCAAAGTTTTTATTTCTTCTCCATGGATTTTAATACCTACTCCGAATTTTTCTTTTGTTTCCTTTACTGCTTGCTCAATATACAGATTGCATAACATCGGGGAGAGGCTACAACCCTGTCTTACTCCCTTCCCAACCACTGCTTCCCTTTCATGTCCCTCGACTCTTATAACTGCCATCTGGTTTCTGTACAAATTGTAAGTTACCTTTCGCTCCCTGTATTTTACCCCTGCCAGCTTTAGAATTTGAAAGAGAGTATTCCAGTCAACATTGTCAAAAGCTTTCTCTAAGTCTACAAATGCTAGAAACGTAGGTTTGCCTTTCCTTAATCTTTCTTCTAAGATAAGTCGTAAGGTCAGTATTGCCTCACGTGTTCCAGTATTTCTACGGAATCCAAACTGATCTTCCCCGAGGTCGGCTTCTACTAGTTTTTCCATTCGTCTGCAAAGTATTCGTGTTAGTATTTTGCAGCTGTGGCTTATTAAACTGATTGTTCGATAATTTTCACATCTGTCAACACCTGCTTTCTTTGGGATTGGAATTATTATATTCTTCTTGAAGTCTGAGGGTATTTCGCCCGTTTCATACATCTTGCTCACCAGATGGTAGAGTTTTGTCAGGACTGGCTCTCCCAAGGCCGTCAGTAGTTCCAATGGAATGTTGTCTACTCCGGGGGCCTTGTTTCGACTCAGGTCTTTCAGTGCTCTGTCAAAATCTTCACGCAGTATCGTATCTCCCCTTTCATCTTCATCTACATCCTCTTCCATTTCCATAATATTGTCCTCAAGTACATCGCCCTTGTATAGACCCTCTATATACTCCTTCCACCTTTCTGCTTTCCCTTCTTTGCTTAGAACTGGGTTTCCATCTGAGCGCTTGATGTTCATACAATTGGTTCTCTTATCTCCAAAGGTCTCTTTAATTTTCCTGTAGGCAGTATCTATCTTACCCCTAGTGAGATAAGCCTCTACATCCTTACATTTGTCCTCTAGCCATCCCTGCTTAGCCATTTTGCACTTCCTGTCTATCTCATTTTTGAGACATTTGTATTCCTTTTTGCCTGCTTCATTTACTGCATTTTTATATTTTCTCCTTTCATCAATTAAATGCAATATTTCTTCTGTTACCCAAGGATTTCTACTAGCCCTCGTCTTTTTACCTACTTGATCCTCTGCTGCCTTCACTACTTCATCCTTCAGAGCTACCCATTCTTCTTCTACTGTATTTCTTTCCCCCATTCCTGTCAATTGTTCCCTTATGCTCTCCCTGAAACTCTCTACAACCTCTGGTTCTTTCAGTTTATCCAGGTCCCATCTCCTTCAGTTTTAATCTACAGGTCACAACCAATAGATTGTGGTCAGAGTCCACACCTGCCCCTGAAAATGTCTTACAATTTAAAACCTGGTTCCTAAATCTCTGTCTTACCATTATATAATCTATCTGATACCTTTTAGTATCTCCAGGGTTCTTCCATGTATACAACCTTCTATCATGATTCTTGAACCAAGTGTTAGCTATGATTAAGTTGTGCTCTGTGCAAAATTCTACCAGCCGGCTTCCTCTTTCATTTCTTACCCCCAATCCATAATCACCTACTACGTTTCCTTCTCTCCCTTTTCCTACACTCGAATTCCAGTCACCCATGACTATTAAATTTTCGTCTCCCTTCACTATCTGAATAATTTCTTTTATTTCATCATACATTTCTTCAATTTATTCGTCATCTGCAGAGCTAGTTGGCATATAAACTTGTACTACTGTAGTAGGTGTGGGCTTCGTATCTATCTTGGCCACAATAATGCGTTCACTATGCTGTTTGTAGTAGCTTACCCGCATTCCTATTTTCCTATTCATTATTAAACCTACTCCTGCATTACCCCTATTTGATTTTGTGTTTATAACCCTGTAGTCACCTGACCAGAAGTCTTGTTCCTCCTGCCACCGAACTTCACTAATTCCCACTATATCTAATTTTAACCTATCCATTTCCCTTTTTAAATTTTCTAGCCTACCTGCCCGATTAAGGGATCTGACATTCCACGCTCCGATCCGTAGAACGCCAGTTTTCTTTTTCCTGATAACGACGTCCTCTTAGTAGTCCCCGCCCGGATATCCGAATGGGGGACTATTTTACCTCCGGAATATTTTACCCAAGAGGACGCCATCATCATTTAATCATACAGTAAAGCTGCATGCCCTCAGGAAAAATAACGGCCGTAGTTTCCCCTTGCTTTCAGCCGTTCGCAGTATCAGCATAGCAAGGCCGTTTTGGTTAGTGTTGCAAGATCAGGTCAGTCAATCATCCAGACTGTTGCCCTTGCAACTACTGAAAAGGCTGCTGCCCCTCTTCAGGAACCACACGTTTGTCTGACCTCTCAACAGACACCCCTCCGTTGTGGTTGTACCTACGGTACGGCTATCTGTATCGCTGAGGCACGCAAGCCTCCCCACCAACGGCAAGGTCTATGGTTCGTAGGGGGGCTAGGTTTGATATAAAAAATAAATCAAAAAGAAAATTCCCACTATTGGTTTCCCCTCACCAGTCCTAACCCTAGCGGCGAAGGGACACCCTGTCCAGGCCTCGGGTTACGACCCCTGCTCACTCTGCAACCACTCACTCCCACCTCCCTGATCTCTTTACCATAATAAACACTGCGTTTATTTGACAAATATTTGTGTTAATTCTTCATGACAATTACCACGGTGGCCGTACGGATTCCAATCCTGACTGTGTATTCATTGTTTTCCTAAATTTCATCGTACAGAATATCATTTGACACTATACGTCATGACATATCAATCAAAACTTGTCATTTTCTCAGTAGTAATTTCCTTGATATATCATTCATTACAGCAAACTTTCCTCAAATTTGTATTACGTTTGTTACAGAATAGTTTACAGATTCATCTTACTCGGTATCGCTTGCCAGAACGGAATTACGGATGCTATTTGTCGTAGAAACAACCGAAACACCCCCCCATTTAATAAAATAAACTGTCTTGGAAGCACATGGATTTTTCGGAGTCAGTATCGGATAGCGAATTCGTTAAATTCAAAAGGAGTCTTTTGCCTCTCCTATCAACTTCAATGCGAACCATGCGTATTTGATCATTCGTGAGAAAGCAGGTGCACTAAACTGATGCAGAATTAAAGAATATATTTTTTGTGGACTCTTCGCTCGTAGTGATGAAATTGAGGGGACAAAGAAACAAGCATGATTTGTAACCCAAACCGCATGCGCGCACCTTAGCTGCTGCACTACGCTTGCCTGTGTAAAACGTAAATAGCGATTTTCCCGGAAAATATGGGCCGTCACACAAAAATTAACTAGTCAGGTACACAGGAGAGGTCCCCCCTGCAACATCCCTAAGACTCAATCGAAATCTGTGGTTGACACATACAACATTTTATTATGAGCAGCTACAGCCGTTGAAATCGATGGTAAATTGAACTTTAATAAAATCACAAACAACTGTTAAGTGATGTTTCGTCATGCCCGGTTTCGCTGCGTTAAAGCTGCATCTTGAGATGGTTGGCAGTGTCACATACACTCGCAGGAGAGACGCCCCCAACGTTCGTAGTCACAGTATGCAACAAATAATAACCGGTAGAGCCTTGTGGCGAATTCACTTTACCGTGATAAACAGGTTCGGTGGTACGCTTGTTAGATGTTGCTTCTCTCCCGCAACGTGAACTTCTTTTTCTATTGATTAATATGACTTCCTTTTATTAGCGATTATCGAGCCATTCCATGATTCAGTGCGAAATAGATTTTGCCAATTACTCCTATTCTCACCGTCATGATAATCTTGAATATAGAGAGATATCTTGTATGAAACCAGAGAGCATAATTCTCATTTGTTGGAAACTCGTATGAGAGCAGATGTTTGGTACAGCGCTGAAATGAACCACGAGGTCAGGCGTAAAAACTGGGCATCACTCAGTTTCTGTACTCTAAAGCTATTTTAGTAATCTGATCCAGCTCTTTGTTGAAAAATTACTGTTGTTGAATAGTCATATTGCTGCTAATTAATAATTTTCGATGTTGTTGATCTTAGTTGCAAGCACGCGGCATCACCGTGCGTGTGGATCACAAAGCTGTAATACACTGATGAACCAAAGAAACTGGTACACCTGTCTGATAGTGTGTAGGACATCCACGAGCATGATAAGTGCCGCAACACGACTTGGCATGGATTCGACTAGTGTATTAAATAGTGCTGCAGGTAACTGACACTATGAATCGTGCAGGACTGTCCATAAATCCGTACGAGTATGACGGGGTGGAGATCCCTTCTGAACAGAAGATATGCTCAATAATGTTCGTGTCTGGGGAGTTTGGTGGCGAGCGGAAGTGTTTAAACTCAGAGAAGTGTTCCTGAAGCCACTCTGTAGCAATTCTGGACGTGTGAGGTGTCGCGTTGTCGTGCTGCAATTGCCCACGCCCGTCGGAATGCACAATGGACATGAATAGATGCAGGTTCAATTCAGCTGGCTCTAAGCACAATGGGACTTAACATCTGAGGTCATCAGTGCCCTAGACTTAGAACTGCTTAAACCTAACTAATCCAAGGACATCACACACATCAATGCCCGAGGCAGGATTCGAACCTGCGACCGTAGCGGTAGCGCGGTTCCGGACTGAAGCGCCTAGAAGCGCTCGCCCAAAGGGGTCGGCTGGATGCAGGTGATCAGACAGGATGCTTACTTACGTGTCACCGGCAAGAGTCGTATCCAGCCGCATCATGGGCCCCATATAACTCCAACTGCACCTGCCACACACCATTACAGAGCCTCTATCAGCTTGAACAGCCCCCTGCTGAAATGCAGGGTCCATAGATTCATGAGATTGTCTCCATACCCGAACACGTCCATCCGCTCGATACAATTTGAAACGAGACTCGTCCGACCAGGCAACATGTCTCCAGCCATCAATAGTCCAACGTTGGTGTTGACGGGCCCAGGTGAGGCGTAAAGCTTTGTGTCGTGCAATCATCAAGGCTACAAGAGTGGTCCTTCGTCTCCGAAAGCCCATATCGATAATGTTTTGTTGAATGGTTCACACACTGACATTTTTCGATTGCCCAGCATTGAAATCTGCAGCAAGCTACGGAAGGGTTGCACTTCAGTCGTCGTTGGTCCCGTTCTTGTAGGATCTTTCTCCGGTCGCAGCTATGTCGGAGATTTGATATTTTACCGGATTCCTGATATTTGTGGTACACTCATGAAAAAGTCGTACGGCAAAATACTCACTGCGTCGCTACCTCGGAGATGCTGTGTCCTATCGCTCGTGCGCCGACTATAACACCACGTTCAAATTCAATTAAATCTTGATAACCTGCCATTGTAGCAGCGGTAACCGATCTAACAACTACGCCAGACACTTATATAGGTTTTACCGACCGCAGCACCATATTCTGCCTGTTGACATATATCTTTATTTGAATACACATACCTATACCAGTTTCTTTGGCGCTTCAGTGTAAATAAGCATTGTGGGGGATTTCAGGACGAGCTTTACCATTCATTTAAGTTCCATCTCCATCGCTACACCCTTTTCACAGCTTCATGGTTTCTAAATATTCTTTCAACAGTCTTAGGCTAAGGCTATAAGTAAGACAATGGTGTGACACAAACCAATTCCCAGTGGTGGATCGATTCTCTATTACGCAAGCGCATGGCCCACTCTTGTGATTCTCATAAGAGAGACCGATAGCAATTTCATTTGACTATTATAGCTACTACATGTACACATTTCGAAATGTGGTGCTACAGAAGAATGCTGAAGATTAGATAGGTAGATCACATAACTAATGAGGAAGTATTGAATAGGATTGGGGAGAAGAGAAGTTTGTGGCACAACTTGACCAGAAGAAGGGATCGGTTGGTAGGACATGTTCTGAGGCATCAAGGGATCACCAATTTAGTATTGGAGGGCAGCGTGGAGGGTAAAAATCGTAGGGGGAGACCAAGAGATGAATACACTAAGCAGATTCAGAAGGATGTAGGTTGCAGTAGGTACTGGGAGATGAAGAAGCTTGCACAGGATAGAGTAGCATGGAGAGCTGCAACAAACCAGTCTCAGGACTGAAGACCACAACAACAACAACATGTACAACAAAATACGTAGCACTTAAATGATCTGTATAAAATCTACGCACAACGTGCTCAGCATCGGCATGTCATAATACTCTCTGTGTTTCTCCTTCCACCGATGCTCCATTGCTAGAAAAGAGACTAGCAATGCTCTTACTGCCACGATCTTTAGTTGCTTATAGACACAACTATTACCAGAGACACAACTAGCTACTGTCTCCGTCAGACCCACTCATAATGAAGAGTGGTACACGTTGCTTTATAGATTCCTCCAGCATGGAAATGCTAACTCTTCGTAGATGGATCTCGTTGAAAACCGCAACCGGCCCAGCATTTACCTAATGAGAAGACCTAGAAAAAATGCGTTAGATGCAATTCAAGACTTTTTGCATGCATCAAGGAGTAGTTACTAGCAAGTGAAAACTCAGATCTTGACAAATTAGCAATTACTGTACGAACGTTGGAACGTGCTATTCTTTATTTCTTTTCCCCAACGTTTATTCCGCCTAGTTCAGAGTTCGCTTTTCCGAGGTTTGGCAGCATTTGTATTGTGTCATTCAACTTCGTGGTCGGATGCGCTTCCTGACGCTACGTTTGCCTAAGGCAGGAAAGTCGAGTGCGTCATCTGTATGTGAATCGTGTAAACCTTGCTCTGCGTGTTACCGTATTTTTAACTGTTTATCATATTCTCCGAAGCGGAATTGGACCAGCGCTGCATTTGCCTAAACGAGCCTGAAAAACCGTCTAAAAGCCGTACTCTGGCTCGCCAGTATATCCACGCTCGTTTACCCACCACGTAGACGTGGTACGTGACGGGCTAAGCCCCGGTCTCGCAAGGTAGCGCACTGAGCAT
This sequence comes from Schistocerca cancellata, assembly GCF_023864275.1. Classification (NCBI taxonomy): domain Eukaryota; kingdom Metazoa; phylum Arthropoda; class Insecta; order Orthoptera; family Acrididae; genus Schistocerca; species Schistocerca cancellata. The sequence goes on along the minus strand of NC_064626.1, from coordinate 634,848,662 downwards.
TACGCTATACTAGCACGTTTTAGTAAATGGGTATTAATGTAGAAAAATAAAAGGTTGACTTCGAGTACTAGAATTATGAGCCACAAATGCCTAGGCTTAAGAATGCATGGGATTGGAATGATCGCGTGGATTAAATTGCAAATAATGGAGGCTATTACGTAGCCGCAAGATGTTAGGAAACCAACTTTGTATGCTAAAGAGATTGTTTATCAAACACTAGAATATATAAGAAATTTCCTACATAAAGGTCTCGTTCGTTTCTTCTTTAGAACTAGTAGTACACTACTGGGCATTAAAACTGCTACACCAAGAAGAAATGTAGATGATAAACGGGTATTCATTGAACAAATATATTACACTAGAACTGATATATGATTACATTTTCACGCAATTTGGGTGCAGAGATCCTGAGAAACCAGTATCCAGAACAACCACCTCTGACCGTAATAATGGCCTTGACACGCCTGGGCATTGAGTCAAACAGAACTTGGATGGCGTGTACAGGTACAGCTGCCCATGCAGCTTCAACACGATACCACAGTTCATAAAGAGTAGTGGCTGGCGTATTGTGACGAGCCAGTTGCTCGGCCAGCATTGACCAGACGTTTTCAGTTGGTGAGAGATCTGGAGAATGTGCTGGCCAGGGCAGCAGTCGAACATTTTTTTATATCCAGAAAGGCCTGTACAGGACATGCAACATGCGGTCGTGCATTATCCTGCTGAAATGTAGGGTTTCGCAGGGAACGAATGAAGGGTAGAGCCACGGGTCGTTGTTGTTGTTGTTGTTGTTGTTGTCTTCAGTCCTGAGACTGGTTTGATGCAGCTCTCCATGCTACTCTATCCTGTGCAAGCTTCTTCATCTCCCAGTACCTACTACAACATACATCCTTCTGAATCTGCTTAGTGTATTCATCTCTTGGTCTCCCTCTACGATTTTTACCCACCACGCAGCCCTCCAATGCTAAATTTGTGATCCCTTTATGCCTCACAACATGTCCTACCAACCGGTACCTTCTTCTTGTCAAGTTGTACCACAAATTCCTCTTTTCCCCAATTCTGTTCAGTACCTCCTCATTAGTTATGTAATCTACCCATCTAATCTTCAGCATTCTTCTGTAGCACCACATTTCGAAGGCTTCTATTCTCTTCTTGTCTAAACTATTTATTGTCCATGTTTCACTTCCATACATGGCTACACTCCATACAAATACTTTCAGAAATGACTTCCTGACACTTAAATCTATACTCGATGTTAACAAATTCCTCTTCTTGAGAAACGCGTTCCTTGCCATTGCCAGTCTACATTTTATATCCTCTCTACTTCGACCATCATCAGTTATTTTGCTCCCCAAATAGCAAAACTCCTTTACTACTTTAAGTGTCTCATTTCCTAATCTAATTCCCTCAGCATCACCCGACTTAATTCGACTACATTCCATTATCCACGTTTTGCTTTTGTTGATGTTCAACTTATATCCTCCTATCAAGACACAGTCCATTCCGTTCAACTGCTCTTCCAAGTCCTTTGCTGTCTCTGACAGGATTACAATGTCAACAGCAAACCTCAACGTTTTTATTTCTTCTCCATGGACTTTAATACCTACTCCGAATTTTTCTTTTGTTTCCTTTACTGCTTGCTGAATATACAGATTGAATAACATCGGGGACAGTCTATAACCCTGTCTCACTCCCTTCCCAACCGCTGCTTCCCTTTCATGCCCCTCGACTCTTATAACTGCCATCTGGTTTCTGTACAAATTGTAAACAGCCTTTCGCTCCCTGTATTTTACCCCTGCCACCTTTAGAATTTGAAAGAGAGTATTCCAGTCAATATTGTCAAAAGCTTTTTCTAAGTCTACAAATACTAGAAACGTAGGTTTGCCTTTCCTTAATCTATTTTCTAAGATAAGTCGTAGGGTCGGTATTGCCTCACGTGTTCCAACATTTCTGCAAAATCCAAACTGATCTTCGCCGAGGTCGGCTTCTCCAGTTTTTCCATTCGTCTGTAAGCTGTGACTTATTAAACTGATAGTTCGGTAATTTTCACATCTGTCAACACCTGCTTTCTTTGGGATTGGAATTACGAGGGCAGTTCAATAAGTAATGCAACACATTTTTTTTCTGAAACAGGGGTTGTTTTATTCAGCATTGAAATACACCAGGTTATTCCCCAATCTTTTAGCTACACAACACTATTTTTCAACTTAATCTCCATTCAATGCTACGGCCTTACGCCACCTTGAAATGAGGGCCTGTATGCCTGCACGGTACCATTCCACTGGTCGATGTCGGAGCCAACGTTGTACTGCATCAATAACTTCTTCATCATCCGCGTAGTGCCTCCCAAGGATTGCGTCCTTCATTGGGCCAAACATATGGAAATCCGACAGTGCGAGATCGGGGCTGTAGGGTGCATGAGGAAGAACAGTCCACTGAAGTTTTGTGAGCTCCTCTCGGGTGGAAGACTTGTGTGAGGTCTTGCGTTGTCATGAAGAAGGAGAAGTTCGTTCAGATTTTTGTGCCTACGAACACGCTGAAGTCGTTTCTTCAATTTCTGAAGAGTAGCACAATATACTTCAGAGTTGATCGTTTGACCATGGGGAAGGACATCGAACAGAATAGCCCCTTCAGCGTCCCAGAAGACTGTAACCATGACTTTACCGGCTGAGGGTATGGCTTTAAACTTTTTCTTGGTAGGGGAGTGGGTGTGGCGCCACTCCATTGATTCCCGTTTTGTTTCAGGTTCGAAGTGAGGAACCCGTGTTTCATCGCCTGTAACAATCTATGACAAGAAATTGTCACCCTCAGCCACATGACGAGCAAGCAATTCCGCACAGATGGTTCTCCTTTGCTCTTTATGGTGTTCGGTTAGACAACGAGGGACCCAGCGGGAACACACCTTTGAATATCCCAACTGGTGAACAATTGTGACAGCACTACCAACGGAGATGTCAAGTTGAGCACTGAGTTGTTTGATGGAGATCCGTCGATCATCTCGAACGAGTGTGTTCGCACGCTCCGCCATTGCAGGAGTCACAGCTGTGCACGGCCGGCCCGCACGCGGGAGATCAGACAGTCTTGCTTGACCTTGCGGCGATGATGACACACGCTTTTCCCAACGACTCACCGTGCTTTTGTCCACTGCCAGATCACCATAGACATTCTGCAAGCGCCTATGAATATCTGAGATGCCCTGGTTTTCCGCCAAAAGAAACTCGATCACTGCCCGTTGTTTGCAACGCACATCCGTTACAGACGCCATTTTAACAGCTCCGTACAGCGCTGCCACCTGTCGGAAGTCAATGAAACTATACGAGACGAAGCGGGAATGTTTGAAAATATTCCACAAGAAATTTCCGGTTTTTTCAACCAAAATTGGCCGAGAAAAAAAATGTGTTGCATTACTTATTGAACTGCCCCCGTATTATATTCTTCTTGAAGTCTGAGGGTATTTCGCCTGTCTCATACATCTTGCTCACCAGATGGTAGAGTTTTGTCAGGACTGGCTCTCCCAAGGCCGTCAGTAGTTCCAATGGAATGTTGTCTACTCCCGGAGCCTTGTTTCGACTCAGGTCGTAACACATCTGAAATGTAACGTCTACTGTCCAAAGTGCCGTCAGTGCGAACAAGAGGTGACCGAGACGTGTAACCAATGGCACCCCATATCATCACGCTGGGCGATGCGCCAGTATGGCGATGACGAATACACGCTTCCGATGTGCGTTCACCGCGATGTCGCCAAACGCGGATGCGACCATCATGATGCTGTAAACAGAACCTGGATTCATCCCTCCATTACTGTTTGTTATATCTTTTCGGAATACTTTTTTAATTGAGTTCAGCACCTTTTTGTACGCAGTTATGAATTCTCAGATATTTATGTAATTGCACAGTAAATTTTAAAAAGCTGGTTTGCAGGTGCGTCTCCCTGTTTGGTGATACTCTCGGCGCGTCTTCTTTCTTCCCTCACAAAGTGACTTAGATTGTCAACATCATACGAGTGTTACGTTCAGTGTGAGTGTCTCTTGTTTCATAGCTGTAAGTGTACACTGCAAACGAGATTTTTAGTTCTATTTTGTTACACGCTTGTTAGACATGTTACGTGGCAATTTTCCCTTCTCTTTATATTTACGCGTGGATTCGAGTGTTTTGCGCCACTGTGTGTGTGTGTGTGTTTTCGCTCTACAGAAGTAAAAATACGTTTAACTTACACTGAGAAACATAAAACATAAGAGGAACTCTGAAGCAACTTATACTACCAGAAAAAGAGCAGTTATAACGTTGTTAGAACTAAATGAGATAAATAAAAAGAAAACGTAAGAAGGATGGGGAAAGTGTGATTAATAGCTTGCATGCATATTCCTGCCACCTAGGCAGTTCGTATCGTAGTTCAGACGAGAATTCCATTTAAATTTTATCAAATGTTTCCTCCCTGTGTTTTGCTTTTTCCAGTACTAAGGCCTATTGGCAGATCTTGCTAAAGACATTTTCTATGCTTCGGGCATTTCAGATTTTCTTGTGAAATTACATCAAATATTGTGTCATTTTTGTTTGAATGCTGAACAACCGTCAAAATAGGTACATTCCCCTCTTCAGAAAGTACAGAACATTAAAAGCGACTTACTTCACAGTACAAAAAAAAAAAAAAAGGATTACAGGAATTTGAAAGTATATGAAATTTTGGTCAACCACTAGCAGTTAAAAAAAAAGTACTACATACGCCGTTTTCATTTAACCATTTAATTTCCTGTGTTAGTGCGAGCCATCCGAGGATTCACATGGAACGATTTGTTACGGCTATCGAAAACCCAACTCAGTATGGTTGTATCGTACAAACAAGATTATATCCTCTTTGAAGAAAATCTTGACTAACGTGAACTGGAAAATCAGAGAGCTACGGGCACCAGTTGTATAAGATTGGCTGCTGTTATACCTCCACACGAGATTCATTGCTTCCAATTTACGTTGATCAAGAGGCCAGAAAATTGTGTAACAGAACATCGAAACTGGTTGCATAAACATATAAAATGCAAAAGTTACAGCTGCAGGTGTTTCAATTTTCATTTCATACTGAACAGACGAAATGCTGGTAACTATCCGTTACAAAGATGGACATGCAAATCAAAGTAGTTATTCGAAATTCGGTCGCCAGCCCTATTGTACAAAATGTTCATTAACTGTTTGGTTATCACAATTGGAATTACACCATAACTTGCCTGGATAATGACGTGCTGACAAAATAGTTAGCATGTAAAACCAACAGAATCGATTTACTGAATAATAAAGATAAATATTAAATGGCGTTCCAAATTACTAAAGGAAAAAGAGTAGTAATTTGTTAACAAATAACCCTTAAAAAACTAATTAAATACCGTGCACCCCTCATTGCAAGCAAAATTGCTCAATAAGGTTTAATGCCATAGACACAATCATGAACTTCGGAAATAGAGAGCACAGAATTTGACAAAAATATATTTACAGCTTGTCAATACCACTGCGTTTACATAGTTTTATTAATGCTTTAATGACACTTTAGTTCGAATTATAACGATTTTCACTATCTCTGCTTGTCATATTGAACAAACTTAAATTATAACTGATTGATTTAGGTCGATTCACCAATAAAACTAAACTGATATAATTTTGAAATATATTTATTTCTTTAACTGAGAGATTAGACATTTCTTAAAAACATTCCGTTCTGTTATTACAAGAGGAAGGGGGTAGGATTCTCGTGTGGGTAAAGTGAAGAAAATGACTCACTAATGTAACGAAATTAAGTCATAACATGCTGTGTTACCTAGTTCTGTCACGAAATGATCGACATGTCAAGAAAATAATTATCACAGTTCTACTTTGCGTAATGTTTACGGTTAATTTCGATTATTTAAACTAAAAAGAACCAATTTTATTTGTAAAATTAACGAAAGTAAGGACATCAGAGTTTGGCAACAAACAACAAAAGAACATACAACACGAAAACTCCCGTAAATCAATTGACAATAATTAAGAGACGGCTATAATTTTGTTCAGTTGTTACTGTGAGAACCAAATAAACTCGCACTTGGTAATGAGAATGCCATAATATGACTTCTTGCTCACGTAAATACAATTTCTGTAGTTCACAGCTGTCAGATTCAAGGTTCCCACCTACAGCGTGCCCAGCATCAATAGCAGAAGAGCAGTTATGCTATGTTTGGTCGGAGCTCAGAATTTAATGGCGGACGCTGGCTGGCACATACCACAACCAACACACGTAAATACACCTTATAAAACACTGTCCACATACACGAAACATGCCCTTTAGAACAATATGTAAAACACATGCATCAACAACTACAAAAAATGGACAAGACAGAGAAAGTAACTAATAATAACTAGTGTTAGGGGTGGACACAACAAAGTCAAACTGATTTGCTAACACACTTTACAGAAACTGCCTTTACTTTTAAGGAAAATAAATACTGAGAAATGTTAGTTACATAATGAAAAGAAATTACAGTTGAATCGCTTTGACATGCTTTGAGTCTTTATAGGGGAAGATCTTGGCGTTACAGCCTGTCTGAGTGTGTGGTCTTTGTGAAGTCGACGGCAGCTCTTTTCTTCTGACGGTTGTAATATTCCCCCTCCTTCCTAATTCTAGTTGTTGTCCACAATAAGCAAAGTCTTTTATTAAAAATATTTGAGAGGAGAGAAGATTACAATAAACGTTCTAGTTAGCTTTTCATGTAGAGTTAGCTCCAGTTCTTCTTGTCTAAGGGCCTGATACTTGAAGCTGAAAATCTCAAATTTTAGGTCCTCATGGTTGAGTTGATCTAAAGAAATTTGAAGATTGTTGTTGCAGAATTTTTGTTATTACGTTAATGAATTTTGTCACGTTTTAGTATATCATACAGTCTTTTGAATTTTCACATTAACTGAGCCGAAATTTTATCGTTCCCCCAAAATACAGAAATACATCTGATCACATCAGAGGTACGCTGTCTACTCCTTCACTCTGCGGTAATAAAAATATTTGAAAGGGTTTACAGTTCTTCTTGACAAATGAATTTCTATTAGTTTCGAGTATTATTTCATAAATGAATCCCGAAATAAACATAATAAACAGTACTAGATTGTGTAATTAATAATATAAATTTTAGGCGTGCCAAATAATTCGTAATTTGAAATGTTTCTAAAAAATTAATTTTAACTGCACATTCAGAGCTAGTATTTATCGATTATAACATCCAAAATAAAGCCATTCCTTTTCATAAATTTTATCTCGAAATATAGCATAATGTGTATAAAATTATACGAAAATTTTCAGAAAAGCGGCTGAGATAAAACTGACCTGTCCAAAATTCGAAAAACAATACTAGTATCGGCAACTACTGTCGATGGAAAGTGATGCTAGAGGAGGATGTCCCGTTTCACAATGTAATGCCAGTAGCTCTACATGAATACATCCTCTTGCGTAGTATGTAACTCTCCATGCAATAATGTTATCCTCCTTTGCATTTCTTTGGACACTGGCTCGTCCGACATAGCCATTGCTGTGTAGATCCAGTTTTGTATGTGCACGTTTACGGTGTTCCATACGTATATGTTTCTGTTTCCAACGTTCTGTACACATTTTTAAACAGTGTACTATTCAATTCCACACGCTGATCGTAATGTTACAGGCCATACGCTTTTAGCAATCACGATCGCGAATTCACAGTTCTGGTGAAAATGGTGCCACGTTTCACAATCAGCTTGTAAGTCTCCACAGCGACAGTTAATGTTTTAACATATGCAGCAGTTTATTGAGTACCAAAGGAGATCACTACATAAATTAGTGTTACTCACTTGAGTGTAAACAGTTCAGTTCCTACAATGACAATCACAGTCTATTGGTATAAGCATTGTCGCTGCAGTTTTACAGTAGTATTCCACGAAGGTCACAGTACCAACACAGTGTAACATTTTGTTTCATAACGTCCACGTTGAAGTTTAGCTTAATCTGTGACTGAAAAATAAGAACGTAGTCATAAATTTTCGTGTGTTTCTATCTAGCACGATTACACAACACAAACCGCTCAGCGTCCATGCAGGATACAGTGGCCGACGCGCAGTGATCAGTTTTTGTCCAAAGCGCTGGACGAACTCAATTATTTTGTTGGGAAGGCCGACAAGTGTTTCCCCCTTTCGACCGGTTGGCGATCACAGAATCAAGACGTACGCCCTGCAATCTTCCTCAAACGATTTTCCAGAAAGTGTTCAGTAAAACAATTACATTTTTGCGTTATTTATAGCTTTATATGTGAGCTTCGTGTTGATGTGTCCATCATTTCGTTAATGGTCATAGTTATTCTGTTATTTGCATGGAAGTAAGACACTGAGCGAAATTCGAAAAAGTTTGCTATGAAAAATAGGGATCGATATGGTTTTCGCGCTCAGTGCATATTACATAATAAGTTTCAGCATATGAAATTTAGCTAACGTATTGAATTTTTCCTTAGATTTGAGTAGATGTCTGTATCCGTCACCCATCTTGAGCAAGTTCATCTGGTGTAGCAGACTCATTTGAGATCGCGAGCGGCAGCCTGAGTGAAATATTCACAACGTCCCTCATATTTCTAAACGGTTTGAGATACTGAATTGAGATTTTGGCTAGTGATAGCAAGCAAAGAGGAGAGTATTTTACCATACATTTATTATGCAAAATATCATTATCTACCTTGTTATTACACTAACTACTGACTTTTCATAACGTTCTGACCATGCTTTTTCTTAGTTCCTTACTAAATAAACTTAATAAACCACTGTTCCAGTATTCTCCCGCAATTGCGTCTGCACAACATATTAGTGAAGTGACACTGTGCAAACTTTGCTGTGTTTTAGCAAAGAAATCAAATTCGAACGTGGCAACACGTGAAATATGTAGGTTTTACTTGAAATACTACTCACGTAATTATTTTAAAAGTTCCAAACTGTTAACAAGTCAGGTGGCGATGTTGCATTTTCAGGGGAATTATTTTTAGATACTAACAAAACCAGAGGTGATGGATCTTTTTGTATGATCAGCATTGAAGTGTGGGTGTGGAGACACTCTACTTAATATTTGCAAAAAATGTATGTCTAAACTTCTGTTTCGAACAGCGCTTTGCCGTCCAGTACTCGGCGTTTTCCCATACAGTGCCTACTTGTAACCCCTGCCACTACCAATCTCCCTATGGGTGCCCTGCCAACTGTGCATCTACCAGCCACCTTATTCTGCACGGACTCAGCTTCCTGATTGTCCTTCACTATCCGATTGCAAATGTCGATATCGCTCTCACATCTCATTTAATACAGCAGTGCTGCATATTTTCTCTAGTTTTACACAGTGCATTCCACATAAGAATTACAAAGAAAATGAAACAAACATTGAAAATTTTGAATACTCATTAAAAGGAGATTCATGTGGCCATAACGAAACGTGCTGCTCTCCCATGGACCTTCTCTTTTAACTCTATCAGTCCTATTTGTGCAGGTCACTATTCAAGTATTGGTCGAACGAGTGTTTTGTAAATTCCTTTGTTGATGCAGTACATTTCCTGAAGATTCTTCCAGTGGATCTTAGTTTGGTAACAGTCTTTCGTGCGATTAGTTTTATGTCGTCGTTCCACTTTAAATTGCTCCATACGAAAACTGCTAGATACTTTGAGAAAGTAACTGCTTCCACTGAGCGATCTGCAATTGTATAATCATACAATAATGGGTACTTCTGTCTATGTATGGGCAGTTTGTTAGATTTGTTTATGTAGAGGATCAATTGCACTCCCTGCCACTCCGCTGCAGGTTTTCCTACGTTCCGCTACAATTTTCTAGCGTTGCCACTTCTCTGTACACAACAGCATCATTCAAGAAAAGCCTCAAGTAAGTTCCCACGTTGTCTACTACATTTACATATATTGTGAAAAGTAATGGGCCAATAACACTCCCTGGGTGTATGGTCGAAGTCACTTTTATGTCTTCTCTGTTGAGAATGATATCCTCTGTTTTGTTTGCTAGGAATTCTTCAGTCCAGTCCCACAGTTCGTCTGACACTCCGTATATTATTCATCAGGCGGCAGTGCGAAACTCTATCGAAAGCCTTCCGGACGGCAAGGAACACGACATCTACCTGGGTGCTGGTATCAACTGCTTTTTGAGTCTCGTGGGCGGTCAACAACAGATGGGCTTCAGACAATCGTTGGGGTCTCCAGAGGAGATTTTAGGTCCTTAGAAATGCCGTAATACGCGAGCATAAAACATGTTACAAGATTCTACGGTAGAACAGTGTCAGAGATAGAGGCCTAGTTTCCTGCGTCTATTCGACGACCCTTCTTAAAAATGTGAATGACTTGCGCCTTTTTTCAATTACTAGAAATACTTCTCCAAGGACTAACGATGCGCTACTGCTAGAACAGGAACAACTTCTTTGATATAATCTATGTAGAACCGTACTGATGTCCTGTGAGGTCCAGTGGCCTTTCCTCTGTTGAGCGATTTCAGTTCCTCTTCTACCCTTCAGGTTCTTTTTTTGCTATCAACGAATTTGTTGCTTGTGCCACGAATTAAAGGAGTACTACAGTGCGTTCTTCCTCTATGGAACAGTTTTAAAGGAAGGTGTTCAGTATTAAATGATAATTAAATCGACACCCTAGCTGCAAACAGGGGTTGATATACATCATTGGGGACATGTTGAAAATGTGTGCCCCGACCGAGACTCGAACCCGGGATCTCCTGCTTACATGGCAGACGCTCTATCCGATACCGGGTTCGAGTCCCGGTCGGGGCACACATTTTCAACATGTCCCCAATGATGTATATCACCGTCTGTTTGCAGCTAGGGTGTCGATTTAATTATCATTTCATTCTAGAGAAGCTGCATGGTCATCAATAGTATCCGTTCTTTCGGGAACAGATACTACCTTCTTACATAAAGTGTTTAGTATTATTTGCTGCAGTCAACACAGACGCCTACCGCTGTGGCAACACGGCAGACAGACCAGCGATGCAGGTTGTCGACACTGCTACGTAGACTGGCCGACACAAGAGTTACACTCCTGGAAATTGAAATAAGAACACCGTGAATTCATTGCCCCAGGAAGGGGAAACTTTATTGACACATTCCTGGGGTCAGATACATCACATGATCACACTGACAGAACCACAGGCACATAGACACAGGCAACAGAGCATGCACAATGTCGGCACTAGTACAGTGTATATCCACCTTTCGCAGCAATGCAGGCTGCTATTCTCCCATGGAGACGATCGTAGAGATGCTGGATGTAGTCCTGCGGAACGGCTTGCCATGCCATTTCCACCTGGCGCCTCAGTTGGACCAGCGTTCGTGCTGGACGTGCAGACCGCGTGAGACGACGCTTCATCCAGTCCCAAACATGCTCAATGGGGGACAGATCCGGAGATCTTGCTGGCCAGGGTAGTTGACTTACACCTTCTAGAGCACGTTGGGTGGCACGGGATACATGCGGACATGCATTGTCCTGTTGGAACAGCAAGTTCCCTTGCCGGTCTAGGAATGGTAGAACGATGGGTTCGATGACGTTTTGGATGTACCGTGCACTATTCAGTGTCCCCTCGACGATCACCAGTGGTGTACGGCCAGTGTAGGAGATCGCTCGCCACACCATGATGCCTGGTGTTGGCCCTGTGTGCCTCGGTCGTATGCAGTCCTGATTGTGGCGCTCACCTGCACGGCGCCAAACACGCATACGACCATCATTGGCACCAAGGCAGAAGCGACTCTCATCGCTGAAGACGACACGTCTCCATTCGTCCCTTCATTCACGCCTGTCGCGACACCACTGGAGGCGGGCTGCACGATGTTGAGGCGTGAGCGGAAGACGGCCTAACGGTGTGCGGGACTGTAGCCCAGCTTCATGGAGACGGTTGCGAATGGTCCTCGCCGATACCCCAGGGGCAACAGTGTCCCTAATTTGCTGGGAAGTGGCGGTGCGGTCCCCTACGGCACTGCGTAGGATCCTACGGTCTTGGCGCGCATCCGTGCGTCGCTGCGGTCCGGTCCCAGGTCGACGGGCACGTGCACCTTCCGGCGACCACTGGCGACAACATCAATGTACTGTGGAGACCTCACGCCCCACGTGTTGAGCAATTCGGCGGTACGTCCACCCGGCCTCCCGCATGCCCACTATACGCCCTCGCTCAAAGTCCGTCAACTGCACATACGGTTCACGTCCACGCTGTCGCGGCATGCTACCAGTGTTAAAGACTGCGATGGAGCTCCGTATGCCACGGCAAACTGGCTGACACTGACGGCGGCGGTGCACAAATGCTGCGCAGCTAGCGCCATTCGACGGCCAACACCGCGGTTCCTGGTGTGTCCGCTGTGCCGTGCGTGTGATCATTGCTTGTACAGCCCTCTCGCAGTGTCCGGAGCAAGTATGGTGGGTCTGACACACCGGTGTCAATGTGTTCCTTTTTCCATTTCCAGGAGTGTATTTGCAAGCATGTACTACAGTTGACAAAAACACGTAGGTGCGGCCGACGTCCATCAGAGAGCATCAACCAGCAGCAGAGGGAGGGGGTGCGCCGTTCAACGCACTATTTTGTGGCGATCACGTGTGTGCAAATAGTCCCGGAAATATTCTTCCGCCAGGTGCTAGATAAGCCGGCGCCCGGCCGTTCAGCAGACAGTTCTCGACTCGCCGAGTGCGGAGAAGATCGGTCGGTCCAGCGGTGTGCCACGTCGGCCATCCTCTCTTCCGTAACCATTGGGATACGTCGCTTGAGTCGTGTTAGCCTTTCTACCAGGTACTAACAGCAGACTTCGACGTGGAACTGTTTTACTGGTATAGAATCGAAGGGAACTGTGATTATAGGAATTAATTGTTATTTGTTTGATCTGCAGAAGGGATCCTTATTGGTTTCTTGGTTTGAAGAGTGTGTTACTGTTGGTGGTTTATTGTAGTTTCCATAATAAAGATCGGCAAAACAAATTGGTTCTTGATAAGCAGATTTAGCAGTATTAAAGATCACTTACAAAATTAGGCGAGAAACAAATAGAACTATGGGCGGGCTAGACAGACGTAGTCTGATTTCACACAGTAGTGCAACGAAGCATTTACCTCTGTGGACGCATGGAGGATTCAGCTGTCTGGTCACCATTGCGAGTGGCCATCTAATCTCTGTTTGTCAGACTGACGCAACTAGCGGGCAACGAGGCCACTGAGTGATTTTCCAACTAAGCGGTAGGATTACATCGACCTGCTGGTATGTCAAATGGCATCAAAATGGTAATATGAAGTGGTTTGGACTGACGTACTATAGATGGAAACGCGTCTAGATGGCAGAGAAGCTCGCATCCGAATATGGGTGAATTCTTGAATTGCGGCTTTTTAACATCTGGGGTTTCGGACGAAACGCACTGCTGAGGGAAGGCTTTGCTTCTCATAGCCAGCGTAAAAGTGTTTATTTCCACAGTCTTTGGAATGCTACAAAGCTTGCAATATTTCTATGTAATTCATCTACTCGTGAAATACTGAATAGTGCTTTTTCAATAACTTTCTCCTCGTGTAACGTGTGTTTTAGATATCGCATTCAACTACTGAGCAAAACTGTCTGTTGGTTGACCCTGTGTTGCACATGTGAGCAATGTCATGAAAAAAAACTTAAATTTTAATGTAATGCTGAATTTGAAATAATGAAAATGAAGCTAATTAAACGCCAAAAGAAACTAATTGTGGCTATATGTAGTTAAAGGTTCACCGGCCATTTGACCATCTTCTTCTGTGCGGATGCACAAACAGTGCCCGAACTCTTGCGGGAATCGGCAACAAGCCGCGAGTAATGAGTATAATGGGCAGGGGCACTATGAATATAGTGCGGGATAATAAGTTGGGAATGTGGGTCTCATGGGAGGCGTGCCAGAGATAAGTCCCTGCAGTCGCACTGTCCTCTATCTCCTTGGTGGCTCTGATGAATAGAGCGCCTTCTGTGTAAACAGGAGATCCCGGGTTCGAGTCCCGGTCAGGGCACACATTTTCAACTGTCCCCGTTGACCTTTGACGCCTGTATGCAGCTAGGGGTATTCGCTTCATTCTAACTATTTAACTGACACATGATATTAAAATACATTATGAAAGTTACGTAGCATGAAATGCAATGTCTCACTTGAAATCACGAAATAAAATACTACTCAACACGGAAGAAAATAGTTGTTTAACATTACTTCCACCGTTCACTGCAAATTAAGCTACTTACTTGGCACAACACATGAAAATTCTGACTACATACTGTTTGCTCATAAGAAAGCAAGTGAGATCTCCCTTGAAAGAAAGGGAACTTACCTCTTGCCCAGCATGCTATTTTGTGTTGGTGTACTCACGTTCAGGAAAGTAAATTGAATCGGCAAATGCAGCAGCTCAGAAAATATTTCTTTGCTTGTCAAAAACAATCTGAGCCTGCGTGTGGCGGTAGGTGCAATGCACACACTATAAATTATATTAAATTTTATCGCGACTGGTGAAGGACGGTTAAATTCTAAAGAAAATCGTTCTTGGAAAAATTAATCTCTGATTATCGCCAAAAAAGACTGTATAACAAAAGAAGACTTAAAAAATTACGAAATTCTCTCATTACAAAAAATCATCATTATTGTTAGTTATCTAAGGAATAAAGATCTCCTTCAATTGCTAGTTCTGATAAACGAACATTTCATTCTTGCATATGCATGGGTTACTTTGAAATAGTCCTCTAAAAACCTTCTCTTCAATACAATCAATAAAATACATTTATAAAAAAGTTTTCATCTCCATAATAAAGTATTCCAAATAATTTCACCCAGATTCACAAATAACAGTCTCCTTCTCTAAACAAATGGTCGCTGCTATGCCTCTATAAAAATGTGTCGGCCCTGTACAACCGATTTGCGACCCAGCGCACCACAGATTACATGAAACACAAGAGTCAAGGTTCGTATCTACTACTCGGGCAGCGCGCTCATGCATCTTTATCTCAGTACCGGTAAGGGCGAATTATTTAGAATGTCAAAAAACCTTATAAGTTAGTTGGCTAGCAGTGCCTTCCTCCGACGGTCAGGATCACTGCTCCGACGCACTTGCTGTGTACATGCGTGAAGAGCAGCTCAAACTAAGCGCAAAGAGCCATCTTAGCGATAATGACCAATTCTATGATTATAATTAAGTGCACAGTCAGCAAGGAGACAGTGATCAGTACGTTTGAATGAAGTAGATTTTATTAAAACTTTTATTTGGCCAAAATCGCAATGTAGAAAACAATGATTGCTAGTTTTAGCCAAGTAATGTCATCTTCAGATCAAAATATAAACATGCGGTGTCTAAATCAAGAGGTCAGGTAACACACTATGTCATAATAGTGTTAATATCCTTACAGGCATGTCAGATTCCAACATTATTCACAATATATGTGTGTGAAGGATTGTTAGCAACAACGAGCTGCAAATATTTATAGCCAGTACTCATATCCCTCGGCATCACCACTGTCTATTTAGTATGTGTCATCTGTCCTTGCAATAAACATAAAATCATTAATAGACTATAGTTAATATCAATGTACTTTATTTCCATTACTTTCCTTTTTTATCTTTGATGACCTCAAAGGCTGGTTAAGCGACAATAGTTTATTGATTGTCAACTCCATGGCGTATTGTGTGCACCACGACCAAATAGTGAATAGAATTGGAAGGAAAATCAGCATTGGCCGTATTTTGTTGTTTTATTGTCAGCAAAATCGATTTTCGGTCATTTAGTGACCTTCCTCAGTGCTACAAGTTAAAAATTTTCACATAACGATCAGAGAGTTTTTTTTGGTCATCAGTCTACTGACTGGTTTGATGCGGCCCGCCACGAATTCCTTTCTTGTGCTAACCTCTTCATCTCAGAGTAGCACTTGCAACCTACGTCCTCAATTATTTGCTTGACGTATTCCAATCTCTGTCTCCCTCTACAGTTCTCCCTCTACAGCTCCCTCTAGTACCCTCATGTCTTAGCAGATGTCCTATCATCCTGTCCCTTCTCCTTATCAGTGTTTTCCACGTATTCCTTTCCTCTCCGATTCTGCGTGGAACCTCCTCATTCCTTACCTTATCAGTCTACCTAATGTTCAACATTCGTCTATAGCACCACATCTCA
The DNA here is from genome assembly GCF_023864275.1 of Schistocerca cancellata. Taxonomy (NCBI): domain Eukaryota; kingdom Metazoa; phylum Arthropoda; class Insecta; order Orthoptera; family Acrididae; genus Schistocerca; species Schistocerca cancellata. The sequence goes on along the minus strand of NC_064626.1, from coordinate 634,832,517 downwards.
AATGCTTCGATTCTCTTCTGTTCCGGTTTTCCCATAGTCCATGTTTCACTACCATACAATGCTGTACTCCAGACGTACATCCTCAGAAATTTCTTCCTCAAATTAAGGCCGGTATTTAATATTAGTAGACTTCTCTTGGCCAGAAATGCCCTTTTTGCCATAGCGAGTCTGCTTTTGATGTCCTCCTTGCTCCGTCCGTCATTGGTTATTTTACCGCCTAGGTAGCAGAATTCCTTAACTTCATTGACTTCGTGACCATCAATCCTGATGTTAAGTTTCTCGCTGTTCTCATTTCTACTACTTCTCATTACCTTCGTCTTTCTCAGATTTACTCTCAAACCATACTGTGTACTCATTAGACTGTTCATTCCGTTCAGCAGATCATTTAATTCTTCTTCACTTTCACTCAGGATAGCAATGTCATCAGCGAATCGTATCATTGATATCCTTTCACCCTGTATTTTAATTCCACTCTTGAACCTTTCTTTTATTTCCATCATTGCTTCCTCGATGTACAGATTGAAGAGTAGGGGCGAAAGGCTACAGCCTTGTCTTACACCCTTCTTAATACGAGCACTTCGTTCTTGATCGTCCACTCTTATTATTCCCTCTTGGTTGTTGTACATATTGTATATGACCCGTCTCTCCCTATAGCTTACCCCCACTTTTTTCAGAATCTCGAACAGCTTGCACCATTTTATATTGTCGTACGCTTTTTCCAGGTCGACAAATCCTATGAAAGTGTCTTGATTTTTCTTTAGCCTTGCTTCCATTATTAGGCGTAACGTCAGAATTCCTCTCTCGTCCCTTTGCTTTTCCTAAAGCAAAACTGATCGTCACCTAGCGGATTCTCAATTTTGTTTTCCATTCTTCTGTATATTATTCTTGTAAGCAGCATCGATGCATGAGCTGTTAAGCTGATTGTGCGATTGTTCTCGCACTTGTCAGCTCTTGCCGTCTTCGGAATTATGTGGATGATGCTTTTCCGAAAGTCAGATGGTATATCGTCAGACTCATGTATTCTACACACCAACGTGAATAATCGTTATGTTGCCACTTCCCCCAGTGATTTTAGATATTCTGATGGAATGTTCTGCCTTATTTGACCGTAAGTCCTTCAAAGCTCTTTTAAATTCCGATTCTAATACTGGATCCCCTATCTCTTCTAAATCGACTCCTGTTTCTTCTTCTATCACATCAGACAAATCTTCACCCTCATAGAGGCTTTCAATGTATTCTTTCCACCTATCTGCTCTCTCCTCTGCATTTAACAGTGGAATTCCCGTTGCACTCTTAATGTTACCACCGTTGCTTTTAATGTCACCAATAATGTTTTGACTTTCCTGTATGCTGAGTCTGTCCTTCCGACAATCGTATCTTTTTCGATGTCTTCACATTTTTCCTGCAGCCATTTCATCTTAGCTTCCCTGCACTTCCTATTTATTTCATTCCTCAGCGACTTGTATTTCTGTATTCCTGATTTTCCCGGAGCATGTTTGTACTTCCTCCTTTCATCAATCAACTGAAGTATTTCTTCTGTTACCCATGGTTTCTTCGCAGCTACCTTCTTTGTACCTATGTTTTCCTTCCCAACTTCTGTGATGGCTCTTTTTAGAGATGTCCATTCCTCTTGAACTGTACTGCCTACTGCGCTATTCCTTATTGCTGTATCTATAGCGTTAGAGAACTTCAAACGTATCTCGTCATTCCTTAGTACTTCCGTATCCCACTTCTTTGCGTATTGATTCTTCCTGACTAATGTCTTGAACTTCAGCGTACTCTTCATCACTACTATATTGTGATCTGAGTCTATATCTGCTCCTGGGTACGCCTTACAGTCCAGTATCTGATTTCGGAATCTCTGTCTGACCATGATGTAATGTAATTGAAATCTTCCAGTATCTCCCGACCTTTTCCAAGTATACCTCCTCCTCTTGTGATTCTTGAACAGGTTATTCGCTATTACTAGCTGAAACTTGTTACAGAACTCAATTAGTCTTTCTCCTCTTTCATTCCTCGTCCCAAGCCCATATTCTCCTGTAACCTTTTCTTCTACTCCTTCCCCTACAACTGCATTCCAGTCGCCCATGACTATTAGATTTTCGTCCCCCTTTACATACTGCATTACCCTTTCAATATCCTCATACACTTTCTCTATCTGTTCATCTTCAGCTTGCGACGTCGGCATGTATACCTGAACTATCGTTGTCAGTGTTGGTCGTCTGTCGATTCTGATTAGAACAACCCGGTCACTGAACTGTTCACAGTAACACACCCTCTGCCCTACCTTCCTATTCATAACGAATCCTACACCTGTTACACCATTTTCTGCTGCTCTTGGTATTACCCGATACTAATCTGTCCAGAAATCCTTGTCTTCCTTCCACTTCACTTCACTGACCCCTACTATATCTAGATTGAGCCTTTGCATTTCCCTTTTCAGATTTTCTAGTTTCCCTACCACGTTCAAACTTCTGAAATTCCACACCCCGACTCGTAGAACGTTATCCTTTCGTTGATTATTCAATATTTTTCTCACGGTAACCTCCCCCTTGACAGTCCCCTCTCGGGGATCCGAATGGGGGACTATTCCGGAATCTTTTGCCAATGGAGAGATCATCATGACACTTCTTCAAATACAGGCCACATGTCCTGTGGATACACGTTACGTGTCTTCAATGCAGTGGTTTTAATTGCCTTCTGCATCCTCATGTCGTTGATCGTTGCTGATTCTTCCGCCTTTAGGGGCAATTTCCCACCCCTAGGACAAGAGAGTGCCCTGAACCTCTATCCGCTCCTCCGCCCTCTTTGACAAGGCCGTTGGCAGAATGGGGCTGACTTCTTATGCCGGAAGTCTTCAGCCGCCAATGCTGATTATTTATCAAAATTTAGGCAGTGGCGGGGTTCGTACCCGGGACCGAAGACGTTTTGGTTATGAATCAAAGACGCTACCCCTAGACCACGAGAGTATAAAACCAAAAGTCACAACTACATCTGCGTATGAACATAACAGTTGGTAGGAACATACCTGCAATATACAATTAAAATTGGTAGGCACTGGTATGAAGCTATAACCACAACCACCAACATGTAAACAGCGGCCTCAGTTTATGTGATCGCTCTAAGCTTGTGGTTGTAGCTACAATCTGTCCAGGCCGCAGACAGGTTCGTTGCAGGCACGCAACTGGCCTCCGTCTTACCAAGACACGGCGATGACTGGCACCGAAGCAGAACCAGGTTTCATCAGGAAACATAACAGACCTCCACTCCACCCTCCAATGAGTTCTCGCTTAACACAACAGCCGTCGCAAACAGCGATGGTTCGCGGTCAGTGGAATGCACGTACGCGGCCTCTGGCTCCTAGCTGTCCTTGAAGTAATCGTTTTGTAACAGTTGTGTCGCTGTGGTACCAACTGCTGCTCGAATTGCTGTCGCAGACGCAGTACGATACGCCACACCCAAACGCTGAAAACTATGGTCTTCCCTCCTGGTAGTTCCTCGTGGAGGTCCTGAGCCCTGTCTTCCTGCGAGCGTACCTTCCCGTTGTAATGCATAAACGCATTCCCTTCACGAGTTTAAGCGAAGTATTACGCGCATTTATGCGATCGGGAATGCTCAGTAGCAGCCAGGCTACATGTACATCTAACAATTAAGCGTCAGCAAGAGCATTAGTAATGAAATCGTAGGAGGCAATGTTGTGCAACCTTAGTAGGGACAGGATCCGACTATTCGGGAGTAGGATCTTACAATCTGAGACAGTGTTCCGAGACAAACTTCCGTCACAATGTCCGCAAACGTGACATGAAACGAGAGAAGTGTCGTTATTGGCTGAGAGAGAAAGGTGGGGTGGTCTCTCTTGTCCTTCCGGAAGACAGGGCGAGGCAGTCGCGAGGAGCTACTCAAAACGCACGGTCGAGTAACTGGGGCGGCTCTAAAAGAAAGGTCGCGAGTGCATATTTCAGATGTTAAACAAGATATAAAGTGAAGTTATTAGTTACAAGAACGCCACGTGTTGTAGGCAGTGTTTATCATTATGTAAAGTCAGAAAACTGTGATAATGTGTGTAAAAGGTCGAACATAACGGCGTAGTCCAGAGCCGCTATATTGCAAATACTGATTCTGTGACGTGTATTAAAACAAGTATAGTTCAAACGTTGTTGACAATTAACAACTGGCATCCCTAAACACTGCACTTCAGCAGGATCACCAAACTACATGGAACCTGGCGACTGAGCGCTACCACTGTGCTACGAGGGACTTACCGAAGTAGCAAGACACCAGGTTAGCGATAGCGCCTTCTCGTTACAACTCCCCGGGTGAAGTTGTTGTACTGTGACCACCCCTTCCAGTACAACAATCATTAACAGTGGCTACATTCGTGTCAAGCCTTTCTGCAATATCACAGAAGGAACATTTGGCCCTGTTACACGACCTAGTTCAGACTCAGTGGGCTATTGATAATGGTGTCTTCAACGTCTTAAAAGTATTCTTGACTAACATCAGCTCACTAAGTCCAATCTCAAAGATAAATAACGCTCACAGTCGTTACAGTTTCTTTAAAATAAACCTGATTTACATCCTAATAGCCGGCCCGTGTAGCCGAGCGGTTGTAGGCGCTACAGTCTGGAACCGCGCGACCGCTACGGTCGCAGGTTCGAATCCTGCCTCGGATATAGAAGTGTGTGATGTCCTTAGGTTAGTTAGGTTTAAGTAGTTCTAAGTTCTAGGGGACTGATGACCTCAGAAGCTAAGTCCCATAGTGCTCAGAGCCATTTGAACTTTTTTGCATCCTCTTAGTGGCTCTACTAGCGTCCTCTTATGCAACTGGCGGGAAATTTGAATAGACGTCATCTTTCAGATTTACAAACACACCTACCAACTTTCGTTAATCTTGCACAATTCCTCCTGGGTGTTAGAAATTTTTTCCGCCAGTATGTATTACGGTCTGAATGCCATTAAATCGAATTACTGTTTTCCTATAAATAAGATCGGCATACTGACAATAATTTTAAAAGTCTTCAGTCCATGACGTTACCGTTTTTCATTCATCTGGTGTCTGCAACGAAATAATGACAAAATTGTTAACCCAGAAGAAATAGAAAACTGGGTGAAACTGATCGCGGGGGAGACCAGTTTGGCCTCCGGAGAAATGTAGAAGCCCCTGAGCGATACTGACTCTACGGCTTACCTTGGAAGACAGGTCGAAGGAAGGCAAACCTATATTTACGGCATTTGCAGATTTAGAGGAAGTCTTTTGAGAATGTTGGCAGGACTACTTTCTATGAAATTCCGAAAGTAGCAGGGTGAAATGCAGGCACTGGAAGGTTATAAATAGTGTTACAGGAGCCAGTCGAAGTACATTAAACGGAAACAATAGTCCAAGAAGGAGTGAGACAGGTTTGTAGGCTATCCCCGACATTGTTCGATCTGTACACTGAGCAATCAGCAGAGGAAACCAAGATTAAATATGGAAAGGAATTTAAAGTTCGAGAAGAAGAAATAAAAACTTTTGGGTTTTCCCACGGCACAGTAATTCTGTCAGAGACTGCAAAGGATTCAGAAGGACAGTTGAACGGAGTGAACGGTGTCTTGAAAAGAGGGTATACTGGAGAAAAAATTTATGGCACATTTTGAGTAAAAGCAATGGACAGCAGATAATGAACGTCCTGAGGCATCCAGAAATAACCTTTGGTAATAGAAAGAAGTGCGTTTGTTGGAGGGGGAGGGGGCAGCACAGTTTGTAGAGGGAGACGTAGTATGAACACACTAAGCAGGTTCAAATGAATGTAGGTTGCAGTTGTTACTCAGACGTGAAGAGGCTTGCACAGTATACAACAGCTGATGGACAACTGCATCAAACCAATGTTCGGACTGAAGACCGCAATAACAACACCAACTCAGGTCCACTAAACCAGGGAAATTTCTGCCCATATAACTTCATTCTGTGAAGCAACATGACGTTCATCTGAATCAGTTCGGAGATACCACATAAATCGAGAATTATGGTAGCTGTGTTGAGTTGTTACTCCAGCTTCGTCTCTGCATGAGTTTTATCCTCGCTTTTCCGCATTCCTCTACACTTTCTTTAGAATCATCTGTATAAAGGGAGGCGAATCCCCAATTATTGTCTCTCGCACTGTTCTCATTATGGCTTCATTAAGGGTTTCATATAGTCCTCAGATTCAAACCCCTTTCAGATGACTGAACGGTTATTAGTAGCCTTTGATGGTAGTACTGCGTTTGTAAGAGAATTATTCATGCCTTCTGCAGACGTTTCAGCATCGGCCTTCCTCTGAGAATCGTTGCGACGACTCAGTGTGTTGTAGTTCACAGTTCAACAGAACAGAACACGCTGGTATATATGTGGCTGGTAGATTCCTTTTGACTACGACGACTAAATATGCATTAAATTATCGCATACTTCGTTCTTACTGCGGATGAAATAAGTACGCATCATACTTATAGCTGCCATTATGAAGTAAAATGTACATTTCATATTCATAGTTGACATTGCGAAGTAAAACTGATTGATTAACCCATATTTTGATGTCTTTTCCTCAGAAGTAAGCATTCACAGCCAAAATACCGAGGGATAATGGAAACTATACTAGATTCTCCAGCTTTAAATTTAGTCTTAAGAGCTGAAATATTAATGAGGAAGGCATTGAAAAGTAACAAAAATAATAAATTACATATATTGTTGGACTATCATTCGCCGTGGCTGCACTTCCAGTTCTATCACATCTAAAAAGTGTATCGTCCCTGATTTGATGTTAAGCCCGTAACATATTGGCAGTTTATTTTAGGGTGACCAAATTATGGAAATGGTGATCCATGTCGCATGTCTAAATGTCCCATCTGCAGTAAGTTTTCGTTTTCGTTTGGTACACATTGTATCTTTAGAGAAAACTATTCATTTATAATTACCTTCAGCTTTTAATGCTTCGTATCAGTTTACTGACGAAGGTTTCATTCAGACAGTAAGTGATCATTTAACGGAACAACTAATATTATATGGCATTTTTTATAATAGTAGCTAATTACATCGTCATTATGGTGTGTGATAGGCCTACCCTCTGCAGCTATTGCCTTTTATATTCATAGCAGCAGAAAAAATCTTCTTACAAGTGAAAATCGGTTAACATTCTTAATCTGCCTAACGACCCGCAGAGCGATTAACTACAGTAGATTCGTCGTCAGGACAGAGTCGCCATCATAAAGACTTTGTCCGTGCTTTTACAAGTGGTACTCTAAGGTCTTTGCGTTTGTCTCACTTTCTCTGTTGAGAGCACCGTCAAGATTCGACATGTGGAAATATGGCAGAACTTTGGTTGCATCTCTGTCTCACATACAGTATATAATACCACACCATGAACAACAGATGGACATATTTACCGTATCACTAGAAAGATCGTCACCAATACACATGGGGCTCCCGTTAAAATGAGATCACTTTGATTACATCTGGTGAAAAATCGGAAGTGTATAAACAGAAGTTACCTTGGTCTTGAATTAGCTTATTATCTTTCTCATGTAACCTCGTCAGCTAAAGACACTAACAAAATATGTAACAAAGACAAGCGTGTTGGGCATTCCCACAGGATTTTAAAAGCATATATGGCAAAGATACATTGCGAGGTGGCATTGGTTGTAAATCGTGTTCCGTTATCAGCCTGTCACTCATGCCGTGTTGTCACTATGGTGGAGAATATGCAGCACATTACAAATGGATTTGTCAAAAGTAAAGCCATATAAAAATAAAAAGCGCCTTGTGCAAATGGACGTGGTATTCACTGAGGCTTATGTCATGTAAACGTAAACATTTGCTTAAATGAGTACTTTTACTGATTATCGCGTATTGTAAGAACTAACAAGCCCCAGTGGATGCTACGAGCGTGGGCATGTTCATTTGCATAAGACGCTTTTTATCTGCATATGGCTTTATTTTTTACTAACTTGTGTTTAATGTGCTGTATATTCTCCATCATAATGACGACATGGCGTGGGTCACAAACTCACAATGGAATACGATTTATACTCAAAACATTTTGAAGATCATAAGATGACAGTTTCAGCTGTCGAAACCGGTCGTCAATGACGAGTATCAATTAATGCAGTCTTGGTTATAAATATTTTAAATATTATTTTGTTCTATTGGACGTGATCAAGTATATTATTCATTATGAAGTACAAGCATAATGAGCGGTTAATGTGACGTAAGTGAAGGTGCTCGATACTCATCAGTATATGTACAAATTTAAACACCCTGCCTCTTTTTATGTGGTGATACAGCGCAGGGTTATTGACTTTTAAATTAAACACCCCTCCCCCTTTTTCACCGTACGACACTCTACATTGCATGGCTTCGACGTGTATAAGCTCCTAAGCTTCTGCAGTAACGTTTAATCTCATTAATCGAGGGAAAACAGCCATTAATTACCTGTACAGAGTCGAGGTTATTTGAGCTCGGTTATCAACTTTACAATTGTCGAATCACTGAAAATAAGGCTTTTAAAAACAGAACTAAAATTGTTCTTCTCCATCGTCCACGCCACTGCAGTTGCCTTCAACTAACATCTACGGTGAATGGTCACTGTATTTTAATTGCCATCTCGAAGAAATAAAATTACGTATGTATTTTTTCTCCTTTTTTGTACGTACGTGCCTGCATTTATGGTATACACTGAAATCCCCGTGTCACAATAATACGCTGCTAGAAGAGCCAAATTAAAATAAGGTACAGATGCGCTGCATATTTTTCGTTTTGGGTCCTCCTTGGCGTGGTATGGTACTCCGATGTGGAGATTTCAGTGTGTGCCAGTACTGCAGAAATGTACCCCCACTTGGCAGTTAACAAAAAATTGTTTATCTCTGTTTATCTAAGGTTGTACTTAAAAGTTTCTGGCCACCCTTCATATGCACTTTTGTTACTGAGTAATAATATGTCCACATCTCGGCCTTATTGTGGCTTGAACTCTCTTGGGAACACTGTCGATGAGGTGTCTGCCATTCTGGCAGCCCATTCTTCATCGAGAGCTGAAACCAAAGACAGCAGTGATGGACGCTGGGTCCTGGAGAGAAGTCTCCGTCCTAATTTTATTCCAAAGGCCTTCCATTGGTTTCAGGTCGGGACTCTGCACTGGCCAGTCCTTTTCAGGAACCCTATTATCCAGAAAACATTCCCTCGCAGGCGCTTGTTTCCTGAGTCGTGGGGTGATGAAACAGGTCAGTCAGGTACGTTTCATAAACCTCGTATTTAGAAAGCATCTAGCCTACTCACAAGACTGAATTCATGATGAGCGTTCTGTACAACGCTAGTGACCGTCCTCTGTACGAACGGTTGAGCAAAATGGTTAATTTATTACACTCCCATAGGTCCTTTCCATTACCGTGTTGTCATATAAATCATGAGTGCATTTTTTATGCCCATGTTAACAATAGGCGCCTTCGAACAGCAGTACGCAGTACACAGTGCCGTAAAATGTAAAAATGAATATGAACACTCACAACCGCAAGAAACTTCTTTTCTTATGAGGTTGTCGGTTTCGGTCTGTTTTAGCCCATCTTAGATCTACTACCAGATGGTAGATGGTGGCGGTAAAAGGAGCAGACACTATGTCTCCATGAGGGCAAACAGCAGTTGGCATTCATGGAGACATAGTGCCTGCTCCTTTCACCGCCTCCTTCTACCGTCATGATGGTAGGTCTTAAGATGTTTTGAAACAGACCGAAACCGATAACCTCATAAAAAAGAAGTTTCTTGCGGTTGTGAGTGTTCATGTTTATTTTCAAGTAATAAAAAAACCGCTGTCCTCCAAGGGAAATGTTCTCAAAAATTGCTGTAAAATGTGTTTGTACCCTTCCGCATTTGGTGTTTGCTCAAGCACAGCATGGGGACCACACAACAGTCACGAAAACCGCATCCATACCGTAACAGCACCTTCTCCGTCCTTCGCCGCTGGTGCTACACATGATGGCAGATGGTATTCTCCAGACACTCGCCTTACATTGGATTGTCACAGCGTTTAGCTTAATTCATCAAACCAAATCAGTCGTTCCCAGCCTTCTGCTGTCCAGTGGCGTCGCTCTTTACATCGCCTCAAGCGCCCATTAGCATCGATTACAGATGTATGACTTTTCAGGAGGTGTTCGACCATTGCACCCCGTTGCTTTTAAATCCCTATGCACAACGGTTGTGTTAGCTGAACTGCCGGGAGATTCCTTTCAGCGATTTTCTACAAACACTGTTCGCATTTCTAGACGGTCACTGTCTGCATCTACTTCTACATAGATACTCCGCAAACCACTGTATAGTGCGTGGCGAAGGGTATCTTATACCACTACTAGTTACCTCCTTCCCTGTTCTACGGTCAAACAGAGCGAGGTAAAAACGGTTTTCTACGAGGATTGTCCAGAAAGTAAGTTCCGATCGGTCGCTAAGTGGAAACCACAGTGCAAATCAGAAACATTTTGTTTGCAAGAGTTAGCTACACTTTCCAGATGCTTCTCTACATAGTCACCGCTCCGACTTAGACATCTGTCGGAGAGTTATACCAAATTTCCAACACCATCGTCATACACTCCTGGAAATTGAAATAAGAACACCGTGAATTCATTGTCCCAGGAAGGGGAAACTTTATTGACACATTCCTGGGGTCAGATACATCACATGATCACACTGACAGAACCACAGGCACATAGGCACAGGCAACAGAGCATGCACAATGTCGGCACTAGTACAGTGCATATCCACCTTTCGCAGCAATGCAGGCTGCTATTCTCCCATGGAGACGATCGTAGAGATGCTGGATGTAGTCCTGTGGAACGGCTTGCCATGCCATTTCCACCTGGCGCCTCAGTTGGACCAGCATTCGTGCTGGACGTGCAGACCGCGTGAGACGACGCTTCATCCAGTCCCAAACATGCTCAATGGGGGACAGATCCGGAGATCTTGCTGGCCAGGGTAGTTGACTTACACCTTCTAGAGCACGTTGGGTGGCACGGGATACATGCGGACGTGCATTGTCCTGTTGGAACAGCAAGTTCCCTTGCCGGTCTAGGAATGGTAGAACGATGGATTCGATGACGGTTTGGATGTACCGTGCACTATTCAGTGTCCCCTCGACGATCACCAGTGGTGTACGGCCAGTGTAGGAGATCGCTCCCCACACCATGATGCCGGGTGTTGGCCCTGTGTGCCTCGGTCGTATGCAGTCCTGATTGTGGCGCTCACCTGCACGGCGCCAAACACGCATACGACCATCATTGGCACCAAGGCACAAGCGACTCTCATCGCTGAAGACGACACGTCTCCATTCGTCCCTCCATTCACGCCTGTCGCGACACCACTGGAGGCGGGCTGCACGATGTTGGGGCGTGAGCGGAAGACGGCCTAACGGTGTGCGGGACCGTAGCCCAGCTTCATGGAGACGGTTGCGAATGGTCCTCGCCGATACCCCAGGAGCAACAGTGTCCCTAATTTGCTGGGAAGTGGCGGTGCGGTCCCCTACGGCACTGCGTAGGATCCTACGGTCTTGGCGTGCATCCGTGCGTCGCTGCGGTCCGGTCCCAGGTCGACGGGCACGTGCACCTTCCGCCGACCACTGGCGACAACATCGATGTACTGTGGAGACCTCACGCCCCACGTGTTGAGCAATTTGGCGGTACGTCCACCCGGCCTCCCGCATGCCCACTATACGCCCTCGCTCAAAGTCCGTCAACTGCACATACGGTTCACGTCCACGCTGTCGCGGCATGCTACCAGTGTTAAAGACTGCGAAGGAGCTCCGTATGCCACGGCAAACTGGCTGACACTGACGGCGGCGGTGCACAAATGCTGCGCAGCTAGCCCCATTCGACGGCCAACACCGCGGTTCCTGGTGTGTCCGCTGTGCCGTGCGTGTGATCATTGCTTGTACAGCCCTCTCGCAGTGTCCGGAGCAAGTATGGTGGGTCTGACACACCGGTGTCAATGTGTTCTTTTTTCCACTTCCAGGAGTGTAGAAGGCAGCAGCCTGTGCTTTCCGATAATTCTCTACGCTGGTCTATAGGGCGTTGCCTGCGTCCAAGTGTTGTCTTCGTATCCAGCGTTTCAGTTGAACAGAGATGATACTCAGGACGAGCCAATTAGAGCTGTGTTGTGGGTGATCGAACACTTCCCATCGAAAAGGCTGCAGGAGCGTCTTCACTGCTCCTGCAGAGTGTGGCTGAAAATTGCCTTGAAGAAGGAAGTGCGTGGCAGTTGTGTTAGATGGGCTGCATTCGTTAAGGGGAAGGGCCCTCCTACTCAGCGGCAGACATCGTTGTTCTAGGCACCTTTACTCGCTCACAGTGCGCTCAACACTGAAAAGAGCGTCTTGATGCGATCGATGGTCATACAAGAGACACTACCCAACACATCTGCCCCAAGCTTCATGGGGTTTTCACTGTGTTGTCCATTTCGCGACCGATCGGAGCTTACTTTCTGGACAACCCTCGTATATGCGTCCGTTCGTGTCCTAATTTCTCATAACTTACGTTCCTATTTCTTACACAAAATTTGTGTTGGTGGCAGTAGAATAGTTCTGCAGTCAGCTTCAAATGCTGGTTCTCTAAATTTTCTAAATACTACTCTCAAGGGATTTCCATTTGAGTTCCCTAACTATCTTCGTAATACATGCTTGTAGTTTGAACCTACCGATAACACATCAAGCAACACGCCTCTGAATTGCGTGGATGACTTCAACCAAACCTGGTGGGGATCCCAAACACTCGGGCAGTACTCAGTGTTGGGTCCAACCAGTGTGTGATCTCCTTGAAAGATGAACCACACTTCCCTAATATTTTCCCAATAAACCCAAATCCACTATTCACCTAACCTACTGCAATACTTATATGTTCATTCCGTTTCATATTCTCCAGCACATGAGGTACGTTTGGTCTTGGTTCAGCTGCGGTTTTTCCTTCTGATTTCCACTTCACAATCACTTTACCAACAGTCGGGCAGCTTTAGAAGGGTTGGAATGTCCATGGCAGATTTGTTGCTGAGTTGACATCGGATGACTAGTCCACACATTCCAAGTCACTGAGTTTCCCTAATCGACCCATTCTGCTACTACTGCTTCGCCACTATCAACACATTTATTTCCGAATCCTTCTATACCTGCTCGTCTACCTGTTGCGACATCTTCTGGTGAATTTCGTATTTTGATCTGATAACGTATTAAAAATCTTTTATGTAAGTGTTGCATGAGCCATATTTACCGCATTAGGGCAATTTAAAAAGTTTTCCAACGTTTTACCACATTTTCCTGATTTATAAATCAGGTAAATTTGTAGTACGCATACTAGGTATCATATGTTTGCATTCCTGGTAAATATCGAAATCCTTACGTCACTGCACCGTAAAGTAAAATCCTATCTACAGACCTGACAAAAAATCCTACGAGCATTTGGTCTTATTTTAAATCAGTAGACGGATCAAAACAATCTGTCCAGACACTCTGTGAACGTAATGGCATTGGGAGGGAGTGTGAAAATGTATCAACGAAGAAGATCATACTGTGTTTACTGTTTTAAATTATTGTACGAACTTCATTATAAGATATATCGAAATAAGTAACCACGGTATAAAGAAGCAATTGAAATCAGTCAACAGAGGAAAGACGTCTGGCCCTGGTGTGGTACTAATAGCATTCAACATAGAATATATGAAAGAACTTTTCTCTTAGCAGCAGTGTGCCGCAGGTATTTGGAGGAGCGAAGCGTTCCTGGTGATTGGGAAAAGATCAGGTTACTCCTGTTTGAATGTACGAACTGTAGACCTATATCTCTGACGTCGGACAGTTGTGGAATTTCGTAACATGATCTACGCTCGCGTATTATGACATTTCTGGAGAGCGATAATCTCCTCTGTAGAAACCAACATGTGTTCCGAAGACAACGGCTGTGTGGAACCCAGCACGCTGTGTTCGTCCATGAGATAGAGAACGAAGTGAATAGAGGCACCCTCTCCTAAGGAGTTCAATACAATTCCGCACTGCCGCCTGTTACATGAAATAAGAGCGCACGGAATACCAGACTAGCTGTGTGATTGGGCTGGCGAGTTCCTAGCAAACAGATCACAGAATGTTATTATCAAAGGATACAATTTTTCAATGCAAAAATAGCTTCAAGCGTACCCCGCGGACCATTACTTCACAATATACATACACCGCCTTAGAATAAACATGAAAGTGCTTAGAACGGGAGTTGAAAACGAAGTAAAATGTCAAGAGTCGGTAAGTTTTCTGATGCTACATCAGTGATCGATTTTAATTTACAAAGAACTTCACAGTATAAGCTCATTATTCAGTGTGACGTTGGATCCCCTCTGGATTGGATACAAGTACTGATCCGTTTGGGAAAAGCCGTTGCATCCAATACTGAGGAAACTGGCCCGAAGTCGTTGTAAAATGTCCTTGATATCCCGGATACTGGCAATGGAACGGATCTTGTCTCACACATGTTCCGTCCGGAACAGTTCTTGAAATCTTGGTCGCCACTGGAGTACCGCAGTATCACACACAGTTCATAATGTCCATGTACTTCACAGTGGTCATCTGACGCTGTTGGCGGCCTTTATACACAGTGCATAACAATTAATGGCGAAGACGCATGCAATTGAAAGTACACGGTACTAGAAACAATAAAGTCTCAGTAAACATAGGTCAGCGAATCAACAGTTTGCGAGATAACTGTGTCTTTGCAGTTACCGACCACTACTGAGATGACTGGATGTGAACACTACTTGCTGGTCCGTGGTGTGGTCTTTGTTTACATTTTATAAGCAGAATTGCAAACAGAATGGATATGTCACAGTCAGAGTGCCACTCATGTCAGTTGTTTGCGGAGCGTCAGTTATGTTGTGTGAGTGTTGGTGTTATGTTACAGCAACAAGGAGTATGTTCAAATGAGTGTGAATTCCTAAGGGACCAAATTGCTGAGGACATCGGCCCCTAGATTTACACACTCACCCATGACCGAGGGAGGACTCGAACCTCCGGCGGGAGGAGCCGCTCTATCCGTGACATGGCGCCTCTAACCGCGCGGCCACTTTGCGCGGCAACGAGGAGTATGCGGATAGGAATTTCAGATATGGTAGGGCTAAGAGAAACGCACCGGAAGCAGTACGCTTCTACAAGAAGGCATACGCCGCTCAAAGGCACCCCCAGATTCGAACGTTTGCAATTGTGCTTCAGCGACTCCGAGAAACTAGGAGCTTCGCACAATGAATTGCAATGCAGTTTGCCCGCCCCAACTATGTTGCGGAATTGCTTAAGGATGTTCCCTCTCAGCAACACCAGAGTATGTCGCGCATGCTTGATGGAGCATAGGCATAATTTGCTGCTACCATGACACGCCGATATGGGCAAAGCTGGATTGAACGAGGAAGACCAGTTCTGTGGACTACAGGATATCCTGTTCCAAACCCCATGGATTTCTGTGTTTTCAGTTATTTTAAAGGGACAGTGTATATCACTCTCGCTAACACGGATGAAGAATTGAGCAGAGGCTTGTCAATGGTTGACAAGAATTTCGAAATGATGCAGACGTGTTTGAAAGGATTCGAAACTCATTGTTTCGACAAATACAGGCCCGCATCCGGATACAAAGACGACACTTTGAACGCCTCCTTGAACTGTGAGTACAGTAATTTAACTGTTGTATTCATTCAAAATGCCTGCACTCCCACAAATGTACCCGTAATAACTTAAAGTTGAACAGTATTGTTACCTTTTCTTAAATGGGAATCAAGTCAGTGCAGCTTTTTAGAAGCTTTGAGGGTATAAGATGCCACTGGACACTGACTTGACATGAACCAAATGTTTCATAAGAATTCCCACGATTGGCTATTATGAATAAATTAGAGGCTGGACGGAGAAACTCTATTGTGGCGCTGAGGACACACACACCATTGGCCACAGAGCGTAAAAATGCTTTTTTTTTTCAGCGTTAAATGGTACGATGCACGTTACTGGTCAACCACGTAAAGAATAGTTCGAGAAAGGGGAGCAGCAGTTTCTAAGGAACATTTTTAGTGTGAAGCATACTTACTGCACTTCGGGGGAATTTGTATGGTTGGAAACCAAGAATACACCTCGTTTTTCATGATCGAAGTGTAGACACTAATTGATACAAGGTGACTGGTTTCAACAGTCTTGTGCTGCCATCATCTGACGTTATGGAACTTGTTATAAAATTATCATGTTACTTTACATGACGTCAGAGCATAAAAGGCACTCCAATCTGCGCCAACTAGGTTTTCATCAAGATTTTTACACGTGTGGAGGGACTTTTGTGCTTTGACTTCATGTACTGTAACATGGCAATTTTATAACAAGTTTCATAAGACCAGATATTAAAACTGGTCATCTTGGAACAACACTGCGATTGTGGCGTACAGTGCGTACTCTTCATTTCCAACGTTTTTACTGGTCGCGTTACCCCGAAAAGAGTAGAGAGCAAAAACGCGGAAATACGAACACTCGGTACAAAATATACTTCTTCGTTGAGAGTCGCCGCCGTTGGACTTTACATCTGCCAGGTCGCGACGCCGCCAGAGTAGGTTTATCGAGGGAGTCAGGAAGTTTTTAGGCTGATTCGCACTTAGCCGTTCGCGATTGTCGTTGTTTTGCCATCAATTCCTGATCCTTATTTCATTTTATAATTATTTAAATCCTAATACATTAATCTGGAGGATGATTAATTAACTTACGTCAGTTACAGGGCCGAATTTAAACACCTCCAACTTCGAATCACGCGACCGGAAACTAGCAGATGTAATCTCCCCACAGAAATTTACCCTCTACCACGCAATAATTAATAATGGTCAACCAAATCATCCACATTTATTCACTTTTGGAAAGTATCTGATCGGATTTCTAGTAATATATGCGCCGACAGCTCGTCGACGCCAAGGTATTTTTCTAGTAAGATTATTCTTTGGAATAACAGAGATACATAGATGTATTCTCCATGGTTATTATAGAGGGAGAAGGAGTACAGCTTCGGAAGTATCTGTTGGAAGATTGTCGGGTTGCTAAAAGAGACATATTTGCTCTTCTTCTCGCTAAAGCGAGCTATTAAAGTTTGTGCCACTAGCGGGTTATTGGTGGATAGAGAAAAACGGTAAACGAAAATTAAGTAAGACTTGGAATCAACAGAAAACGGAACATGTAATGGAGATGGATTGAATATACTATTTTCCTCAGAAATAAGGTTTGTGACCCTTTTATTCTAGAGTGAATGACGAATGAGTTCTCTGTCTGAATCATTGATGATTGCCTTGGCCCTGTAATTAGTGGGGAAGTTTCAGCTGTGACGAAGAGAGCCTGCAGTCACCGAGTTTTGATAAAATCGTCCAAAAAGGCTTCGTCCACATCTGAAATTCTAAATCTGTCGTAAAAATGAACGAATTGTTCAAACGATCGATTTTTCCCAACTGAATGCAGCGCTTAACAATAATAACAAATGTTAAGATCTTTTCCAGCAAACCAGCCGCTGAATATTAAGACGAAGGGCTCCACCAGAGATTCTATTGGGCTGATTCCACGCAAATGAAATAATATATTTAAAACTGTACACAGATAAAGGACAGAGAGAGAGAGCGAATGAAATTCGAGAAAATACTCAGAATCCTCCATTAGCATAATTGTTTGCCTGTCTTATCACGGATCAGCCTCAAGATAAAACAGGAGGCCCTAACTGTATTGTACCGATTTGTGTGTGAGAGTGAAGGGGTAATAAAGGCGACAGATACACCTCTGTACAGACAAAACATTACACCAAGTTAGCGGCAAGCTGCAGTCACATACTTTCATCAATTACAGTAGAATTCATTATAATGGCCAATCCGTGACAGGACAGATTTTTGGACGTTGTTAAAATAATTTTGTTCTCTGTTTCATGTGAACTACGACGAGCCAACTTAACTGATGCTTGGAAAAGAGAAGAAATACTCGCAGTCACATTCAGGGGATCTACAAATAAGAATATAAACAACACGCTGGGCGCAGAGAAAAGGCCAGATCTGTAATTTTATTATTGAAGCGTACTAGTCTGTATAAGTACAGTAAGAAATTAGTCACAGAAGTACTCTTATGTGAAGGGAGATATATTCATATAGTGACAGTAGAATATTTATATGGTTTTAACTAGGGCAATGTTTAAGATGAGTCAAGCAGAGCAGAGCAGCACGCAACAGCCTTCAACTGTTAGCACATAATAATGATGTAGTAAGAAGTGTTGTAGAACCGATCGCTACAGATAGCGCAATAGAACGCCCGGTAGACACGGCTGGAGATGTAACAGCAAGTACGCAGCATGGATTAGATCCATTGGTAATTATCATGAGACAGATGCAGATGATAACCGAGAGCATGAATAATTTGAAAATCGACATTAACGCGAAATTAGCCTCAGTTACTGAAGGGCAAAATGATTTGAATACGAAATTAGCCTCAGTCACTGAAGGGCAAAATGATTTGAATACGAAATTAGCCTCAGTTACTGAAGGGCAAAATGATTTGAATAAGAGATTAGCCTCAGTTACTGAAGGGCAAAATGATTTGAATAAGAAATTAGCCTCAGTTACTGAAGGGCAGGAAAATTTGAAAATCGACATCAATACGAAGTTAGCCTCAGTTACGGAAGGGCAGGAAAATTTGAAAGCTGAGATTAAGCAGCAGTTACAAGATAGTTTTTCCGAATTAGAGCAGCGGATAGAGACGAAGATAAAGGAACTTAAAGATCGGGCCGAAGAGATGGAACGAAAATTAACTGCACAAATAGAATTGGTGAAAGCTCAATGTGAGGAATCTACTCACCGCGTACGTGTAGAAATGAAGGAGTATGTGGCTATTAAGATAGATACCGTACGGGAACAGGTGGAAATGGTTCCGCAATTAGTACAAAAGCAAGATGCCATGTCATGTGCAATTGCGCAACTTCCTGAATTGGCACGTACGCAGACTAACCTAAAGGAAAGTGTTGAACATCTGACAGAGCGTCAAGATGTTATAGACCACCAAATTAATGTATTAACGGGTAAATTATCCGAAATCACATTAGAAAACAAAAGGCTAATGTGTGAAAACGTTGAGCAAAATGTTAAAGCAAAATTCCAGAGTCTATGTGGCAAACAGGAAGAGAATTTGTTTGCGAAAGGACTTGAGGAAGTGCGACAGCAGTTAGGTGCTGATTTCGAGCATTGGAAACAAACGATAGAAGAGTCGCTACGTTTTTCACAACAAGGCTCAGAACAAATGAATACAGGCCAGCAGCAGAAGTTGGCAGCGACTATAGAGCCAGTTACTGCACATTCGCACACGATACCGACTTGTGTAAGTAACTCAAATATTAAATTGCCACGAGCTAGTTGTTCGCGTGAAGTTTTATCTGAAGGAGATTACGAAAGCCTTTGCCATGCCGAAGAAAAAATGATAAAGCATCGGCAATTCAAGATATTTAACACTGACAAAAGGGGGGTCCATCCGATTGTTTTTATTCGAAGTTTCAGAGGAGTGCTACCCAGAAATTGGTCGGAGTGGCAGAAGATCAGTTTCGTGACAGGATATATACAAGGTTCGGGGGCGATCTGGGCCTCGGACATGCCTTCTGTTTGCTCGACATATGACGATTTTGAGAAAGCGTTTTTAGCAAAGTTCTGGTCAGAAGGGGTGCAGGAACGCCTAAGGCAGGAGGTGCTCTATCCGTAGCCTTTCTCCTTTTCAAAAGGAAGCCTTAGGAAGTATTTTGAAAAATATATACATAAAACTAGATACTGGGACAGACCTATGCCCTTGCCAGACATAAACATACTTAAGGCAAGACTACCAACTAGCATCCGGAATCAATTAATCTACGGCAACGATAAAGACTTGGAGTCGTTCCTCACGACGTTAGACCATATAGATATTATCGAAGAGAACAACCAAAAAGCCCGTAATAACAGATTCCAATATAGGGAGATAGAACCTCCTCCAAATGGTAGGCAAGGGAATGCACAGAGATCGCTAAATAGTGGAGAAACCCCTCAAAATCTCAATAGTAATACCGGCAATAGTCTTGCGAGGGGCTATCCAAGGAACAACAGGAATGGGAAAAGATACAATCCCGTGTGGGGGAACGAAAGGAATTTCAGACCTCAAGCCTGGAACAATAACAGTAATAGAAAGTGGAATCAACCGGGGGGAATAAACTCAAATAACCAACATCAGTGGGGACGGACATCTGCGAATCAACCGGTAATTACTGAAGTGACGGAAGATGTCAACCACCAGGCGAATCAAAATCCAACAAACTTGTAAGGACCCACTCGTGCCCCGGAGGAGCGGTCAACAATTGGTTGAGGGGCAACAGGATATGTGTACCCATGCTAACGTATAATGATGGACGATTACTGGCAGATGAATTGACCGAGGACTTAGAACCCCAAGATGAGGATAAGGAACAGGTGGCAGTAGCCGAAGTGCAAGTCATTTTGGAGACTGTACCTATAGTGGCGGTTTTAGACACAGCTGCAACCACAAATGTTATTTCGGAGGCTCTATTCAACAAGATCAGAAATATAAGACGAGTACCAATTTTTCCAGTTCAAAATTGCAGAATAATAGGCGCCGTTGGGGCTAGATCGGCTAATGTAAAAGTGCAGTCACTACTTAGTGTAGAAGTCGGAAATGTAGCAATATTAAGCACATTCCTTGTTGTGAAAAATTTGGTGGTAGACTGCATTATCGGAGTCGACAGCCTACGTCTATACGGATGCAGAATAGATTTTAAAACAGAAAAAAATTGGTTAAATGTAAATAAACAAGAAATTGAGTTGGACTTGTTGAAAAAAGAAAGCCTTACCAGAAAATATAATAGTGGAATCAGTGTGCAAGTAATCAGGACGGCACAAAATTCTAAACAGCACGTAAATAATGAGTTCAAAGTCAAAGGAGATTTCGGTCAATTAGTGTATGAGAAGTTAAATGAATCCGACTGCATTATTGAAGATCAGAAGAAGCAGCTCAAAGAATTATTATTAGCGTATGAAAACGTGTTTGATGAAAGGCCAGGAGTTATTAAGGGATACATATGCCATCTCTACGTTAAGCCGCACGAAACGAATTGTAGAACTTTCTATCCTGTTCCCTGGAGGTTAAAGGCTCAAGTTCAAAAGGAAATAGATCGCATGTTGAAATGGGGTTTGATCGAACCCTCTAGAAGCCCATACTGCTCCCCATTGTTGGTCGTGCCAAAAGCAAATTGGACTGTGAGACTGGTACTCGACGCCAGAGAAATAAATAAAATAATAATTCCAGTGAGAACACATCCGGAAAACATAGACGAACTTATACAACGGTTCCAGGATGTCCAATATTTGACGAGCATTGATTTGCGGAGTTCTTATTGGCAAGTCAAGCTGGATGAATTATCAAGGAAATATACGGCTTTCATTTATTCTGGAAGAAGTTACCAATTTACTGTAGTTCCTTTCGGACTCAACATTAGTGCTGGAATCTTTATAGCAGCTCTAGATTATGCACTAGGCCCAGAACTAAGAAGCAGGATAACAGTGTTTGTTGATGATTTGCTTATAGCATCGAAGACTTGGGAGGAGCATATTACCTTACTGAGTCGGGTGTTGAACGTGTTCAAAACCATGGGAATAACTGCTAACCTACAGAAATCCCATATTTCATTAAACAGAATCAAGTTCCTGGGGCATATAATTGACGCAAAGGGAATTTTACCAACCAAGGAGAAGCTAATTGTGATTAGTAAGTTTCCAACACCCAGAAATAGGAGGCAATTAAAGGGGTTTATGGGTCTTGCCTCATTTTTTAGAAGATTTATAACAAATCAGGCGATGAACGCAGCAGCTCTAAATAGTTTGCTGAAGAAGGATGTGCCCTGGCTCTGGACATTAGAGTGTCAAGAAGCATTCGAAGAGATAAAGAAGCAATTAGTAAATGCACCGCTTTTGTACCATCCGGACATGCAAGAAGAATTTTACTTGTCAACAGATTCGTCGAATGTGGGTCTTGGAGCGTGCCTTTTCCAAGTACACAAGATAAATGGACAACTTACCTTCTGTCCTATTGCGTTTGCTAGTCGTGTTTTGTCCAACTGTGAACGAACTTACACGACGACAGAATTAGAGGCTCTTGCGATCGTCTGGGGATTTAAAAAAATTCATTATTATCTATATGGGTCAAAGACTATCGTATATTGCGATCATCAATCATTAACGTTTTTACAAACGTGTAAACTGTTACACCCTAGACTCGCTAGATGGACTCTCGCTCTGCAACAATACCAGTTTAAGATCGTACATGTCTCAGGGCAGCAAAACATTATTGCTGACGCTCTATCAAGGTCACCGCAGGGTTTAACCAAAGAGATTGAAGTAAATAATAACTCAGAATTCCCTGTATTGCTGCTGCAGGAAAATCCATTTAAGACGTACTACGTCAATTTGTGTGCGCATATAGCCCAGTTACAGAAAAGAGATGCTCAATGGGGAAGTGTCATTCAAAGATTACAACAGCAACCTTCGGATCAGATGGCAAATTATTACAAGCTGGTAAATGGCGTATTATTTTTCCGCTGCGGAAGGCCAAACAAAGTCCGTTGGTGTGTTTGTATACCTGAGGCGCAAATAGAGAAACTTGTATGGTTCACTCATTTAACCTGGGGACATTTCGGTGCGACAAAATGTGCAGACAAGATAAGTGGGTACTGTTATTTTCCCAACATAAAGCGCAGAGTGCATGAGGTCTTAAAGAGATGCATAATCTGTCAAAAAACAAAGCCGGATTCAAAAGGGACTAAGCACCCATTATGCTCTATATTAGTCCAAGAACCAAAAGAATTAATTTCGTGCGATCTGTGTGGACCGTTACCTACTTCAAGAGGTGGTGTTAAATATGTGTTGGCATTTCTCGATGTGTGTACTAAATACGTAAAGCTATACCCGATAAAGGCGGCTACAGCCAAAGTAATTATATTAAGATTGATAAGGGATTATCTTCCACATGTTGGTACACCTAAGGCGATCATAACAGACAATGCTAAAATATTCACGGGACTCCGATGGAAACAGACTTTGTCTCAAGTCGGTGTGAAACACATACTAACATCATTTTACCACCCACAAGGCAATTTGGTTGAGAGGATTTTTAGAGAATTCAATCGATTTATGAGGACGTATTGCCATAATAAGCAGACTGCGTGGGCAAATTATGTGGAAGAGTTTGAGCAGATATACAATAACATGCCCCACTCCTCAACTGGATATACACCTCGTGAATTGATGTTCGAAGCAAAAGAGGAAAACTTCTGGACTGACCATATGCCCAAAACTCAGGAAACTGAGATGCCTTGGGAAGAAAAAATAAGACAAGCTATCATAAATATGACGAAAAAAGCTGATCAGAGAAAACAACAAGATGACAAATTAATCAAGAGGGTACAGACATACCATGTCGGAGAGAAGGTACTAGTCAAAAGACATACCAAATCATCCTTAATAAAGAAAAGTATAAAGAAATGGGAGTTACTATATACTGGCCCAAACATTATCCTACAAATTCCGAATCCTGGGGCTTATCTGTTAGCATACCCGGGATCGAACAAAATAAAAGGGTTATTTTCCCATAACGACTTGAAAAAATTTAATGAAGATTTGAAGATATGGAGGAATGGTGTTGCGAGTGACAGAGATGAACGCTCGTAAAAAACATAACAATAAACTGTGTGTGTTTAGTGTTAGAAAACTTTAAATTGAAATAGTTTATCAGTGACATAGATTATAGAAATAGTGACTAACTATTACTATCAAGTGTTGTAAAGAAGATAGTGGAGATAGGCTTCACCTGTGGTTGGGGTGAACATGGAGCTTTAGCATTGCTAATGTCATCAAGATTTATAAAGGATCTAACTGACCTTCAAGAAGAATGAAATGTTTCCCGCAAATGACGCTGAATAATCAAAAGAGATTCCGAGTGAATGTTCATATATAATCTCAAGTGCACGCTGAGATGTGTAAACGTGTGAAGGGATGTGTTGAGGTAGTGAATAATGAGTGACGGTTAACGACGCAAAGATAATTTCCCGCGCAAAACAGTTGACGTCGGCGCGAGAGTTAAAATCGATATAGACGACACAGATATGCTTTGTAAGAGACTCGCACCAAACGCGAGGGTAAACTGATTCATGTTGAACTTTAAAAAGAAAAGGTGTTATAATTAGAAGTTAAGAGTTTTTAATTTATTAATGAATGATTAAAGAAAGTAATATTCATAGACTTAGTAGTTATTTAATGGTTCGTGTTCGTTTGGGAATTTTGTTTGAAAAATCCATTTCCATATATGTGCATGTATGAACGCCGTATGAATCAGTGAATAAATGAAAGAAGTGAATCCGCATTCCTCAATGCTAATAACTTTTACATCACAGCAATCAAGCGGAGAAATAGATGTATTTAGAATAAAAAATTTTGAGTATAGATAAATTATATGACTTTTCAAGAAAATGATGGATTATGTCTTTGTATAAAAAGAACTACACTTTCCATTATTCCATGATTTGAATCCAAAATCTATTGTAAGTTGCATGAATCCTTTAAATTACGAAGAACAAATCAGTGATAGAAAATATGTCAGAACTTTTGGAGTTATAAGCACAAGTGGGGATGCTAAGTCAAAAAGATATTCAAACGAGAGTGAATATGATGATGCTTTTGGGCAACATCATTCGTTAATGGCTAAATTCCTTGAAGTATGTCGTAACAAAAAGGATGCATGAAGCCCTAAGGATTTTGCTTTCAAAAAGGAGAATCTTGGACGGTGCAACCTAACCAGTTCTCTTACAGGAAGAGTTTCCCTTTGGTCATTGCTAATTCTTTTGGAATGAATGTTGCATGTGAATTCGAGTATCCCTGTCCCTTCTACTCTTCCCATTGTGGGCCGCGTAGAAGACCAACTACAAAGGGGGCCGCGTAAAAGACCGACTACAAATGTGGACGTCGGGGACATGCAAGACCCGGGGGAGTTTTAGCACCGCAAGATATTGTCCTAGGAACAAGATTGTAAAACGAAAATTCACGTTATTTATTGTAAAAAGTTTTTTTTTTTTTTTTTTTTTTTTTTTTTTGCTAGAGGCACAAACCACTCTTCTCAAAATAGTGATATAAATTGATCCCTGTATTTTCTTTAGAGATCTATTTCAAAATTATTTTTTTTCTTCTATAGGCTTTCCTATCTTCTATGTACCGTAGGCTGGGGGTCTAGGCTTAAGAGGTTTCCCGGCTTAAGAAAGTTCCCGAATGGGTAGACCCTGATAACAGTCTCATGAAAGATCATCTTCCTTGGTTGTGCACAGCAAACATAACACCTAGATGCACATAAAAGCAATACAGCCGCGCTACCTGTTTCTTCATTTTTTCTGTTTTCAACATTTCTTTTCTTCGTCTGTCTTAAACATAATATTCTCTTTTTCAGTCGGAGGACTGACAATCATCACTTCCGGGTTATCCACACTAATAGATAGCTCGCGAAGTGTGTTCGGTAAATCAATATTGAGCTCACAAACTTCGCTCGCTGCGAGGGGCATTGTAATCTCCCCACGGAAATTTACCCTCTACCACGCAATAATTAATAATGGTCAACCAAATCATCCACATTTATTCACTTTTGGAAAGTATCTGATCAGATTTCTAGTAATATATGCGCCGACAGCTCGTCGACGCCAAGGTATTTTTCTAGTAAGATTATTCTTTGGAATAACAGAGATACATAGATGTATTCTCCATGGTTATTATAGAGGGAGAAGGAGTACAGCTTCGGAAGTATCTGTTGGAAGATTGTCGGGTTGCTAAAAGAGACATATTTGCTCTTCTTCTCGCTAAAGCGAGCTATTAAAGTTTGTGCCACTAGCGGGTTATTGGTGGATAGAGAAAAACGGTAAACGAAAATTAAGTAAGACTTGGAATCAACAGAAAACGGAACATGTAATGGAGATGGATTGAATATACTATTTTCCTCAGAAATAAGGTTTGTGACCCTTTTATTCTAGAGTGAATGACGAATGAGTTCTCTGTCTGAATCATTGATGATTGCCTTGGCCCTGTAATTAGTGGGGAAGTTTCAGCTGTGACGAAGAGAGCCTGCAGTCACCGAGTTTTGATAAAATCGTCCAAAAAGGCTTCGTCCACATCTGAAATTCTAAATCTGTCGTAAAAATGAACGAATTGTTCAAACGATCGATTTTTCCCAACTGAATGCAGCGCTTAACAATAATAACAAATGTTAAGATCTTTTCCAGCAAACCAGCCGCTGAATATTAAGATGAAGGGCTCCACCAGAGATTCTATTGGGCTGATTCCACGTAAATGAAATAATATATTTAAAACTGTACACAGATAAAGGACAGAGAGAGAGAGAGAGAGAGAGAGAGCGAATGAAATTCGAGAAAATACTCAGAATCCTCCATTAGCATAATTGTTTGCCTGTCTTATCACGGATCAGCCTCAAGATAAAACAGGAGGCCCTAACTGTATTGTGCCGATTTGTGTTTGAGAGTGAAGGGGTAATAAAGGCGACAGATACACCTCTGTACAGACAAAACATTACACCAAGTTAGCGGCAAGCTGCATTCACATACTTTCATCAATTACAGTAGAATTCATTATACAGACTGGTTTTCATGTCATTTCATTTTTCAGGATGTTAGGTCAGGTCTTTTCCAGTTTTATCCCCACAAACAATGTGTCGGCCCCTCTCATTGGATCTTCTTCAGGATCTTCCGTTGTTTACAGTTAGCTCTTCTTTTTTCCGCCGGCAAGTTTTTTTTTTTTTTTTGGCTGCGAAAAAAGTAAATTGAGCGCTAAGGCCGTGCCTGTATTACAACACTGTCTCTCATTTAAAACACGGAGTTAAAGTTAACTGTCAACATCAGAAGTTCCTGAAAAGGAGTGAGGTAAAGACGTCTAACATGTAGAATAAGCTGGCCATTGCGGCCGAGTGGTTCTAGGCGCTTCAGTCCGGAACCGTGCTGCTGCTACGGTCGCAGGTTCGAATCCTGCCTCGGGCACGTATATGTGTGATGCCCTTAGGTTAGTTAGGTTTAAGCAGTTGTAAGTCTAGGGGACTGATGATCTCAGATGTTAAGTCCCATAGTGCTTAGAGCCATTTGAACAATTTGTAGAATGACCTGAATATGACACTGCGTAATGACCTACAAGATACTAAGTTCACTTGAGTATTGCTCGTCTGTTTGAGATCCGCACCGGATACGCTTGACGGAGTAAATCAGATGCAAAGAAGAGCATAGCTTTTCGTTACAGGTTCATTTAGTAAGTACAATATCATGACGGAGAACCTCAGCGAACTCCAGCGGCAGATTCTGTAAGAGAAGACTGCTTGGATCCGTTCCCAGAAGATTCAGGCAATATATTGATTCGTCCTTTGCATATCTCGCGAAAAGACGACGAACGTAGAATTAGATAGGTTCTAGCTCACGTAGTGGTTTACCAACAACCTTTCTTTGTGTGAACTTCAACACGAAAAGGGAGAGGTGACAGTGATGAACAAGATATCGTCCGCTACACACTGTAAGGTGGCGTACGCAGTATAGATTTAGCACGCCGCTGCAGAAACCAAAATAAAACAAACACATGCTGCGTTTTGGTACCCCTAGCGTCATGATTCGGTACTGCGACGCTGGGATGTGTGTATCGGGATAGGTTGGCTGGTTGATTCGATGGAGGGGCCAAACAACGAGGTCATTGTTCTCATCGGGTTAGGGAATGATGGGGAAGGAAGTCGGACTTTCCCTTTCACAGGAACCATTCCGGTATTTACCTGAAACGATTTAGGGAAATCACTGAAAACCAAAATCAGAGTGGCTGGACGCGGATTTCACCCGTCGTCCTCGCGAATGCAAGTCCAGTGTGCTGACCAAAAAAATGGTTCAAATGGCTCTGAGCACTATGGGACTTAACATCTATGGCCATCAGTCCCTGGAATTAACATCTATGGCCATCAGTCCCTAGAACTTAGAACTACTTAAACGTAACTAACCTAAGGACAACACACAACACCCAGTCATCACGAGGCAGAGAAAATCCCTGACCCCGCCGGGATGTACTAACCACTGCGCCAACTCACTCAGTTTCGGAACAGCAGTCGTGTATCTGGCAACTTACAAAAATTTACACACAGAAATTTATTTATTCGAAGTGGGATTTAGATAAGGAAATCAGGCACAAGTACATAACAGCGATCTCAGAAAGGTACCAGTTAGTTGAATGTAGTCAATTACAGTCATTGGAAAAGGAATGACAAGGTACAGGGACACAGTACTAGAAGTGGCTAAAGAATGTCTTGGAACAGTAGTGTGTAAAAGTAGGATGAAGCAAACAGCTTGGTGGAATGATACAGTCAAGGCAGCCTGTAAAAGGAAAAAGAAGGCGTATCAAAAATGGCTACATACCAGAACCCAGGTAGACAGAGAAAGTTATGTTGAAGAAAGAAACAAAGCCAAACAGACAATTGCAGCATCCAAGAAGAAATCGTGGGAAGACTTTGGAAACAGGTTGGAGACTATGGGTCAAGCTGCTGGAAAACCATTCTGGAGTGTAATTAGCAGTCTTCGAAAGGGAGGTAAGAAGGAAATGACAAGTATTTTGGACAGGTCAAGAAAACTGCTGGTGAATCCTGTGGATGCCTTGGGCAGATGGAGGGAATATTTTGAAGAGTTGCTCAATGTAGGTGAAAATGCGATCAGTAATGTTTCAGATTTCGAGGTAGAATGGGATAGGAATGATGATGGAAATAGGATCACATTTGAGGAAGTGGAAAAAATGGTCAATAGATTGCAGTGCAATAAAGCGGCTGGGGTGGATGAAATTAAGTCGGAACTCATCAAATACAGAGGAATGTCAGGTCTTAAATGGCTACACAGGATAATTGAAATGGCCTGGGAGTTGGGACAGGTTCCATCAGACTGGACAAAAGCAGTAATCACACCAATCTTTAAACATGGAAACAGAAAAGGTTGCAACAACTACAGAGGTATCTCTTTAATCAGCGTTGTGAGTAAAATCTTCTCAGGTATTGTTGAAAGGAAAGTGCGAGTATTAGTTGAGGACCAATTGGATGAAAATCAGTGTGGGTTTTGGCCTCTTAGAGGTTGTCAGGACCAGATCTTTAGCTTACGGCAAATAATGGAGAAGTGTTATGAGTGGAACAGGGAATTGTATCTATGCTTTATAGATCTAGAAAAGGCATATGATCGGCTTCCTAGGAGGAAGTTATTGTCTGTTCTACAAGATTATGGAATAGGAGGCAAACTTTTGCAAGCAATTAAAGGTCTTTACATGGATACTCAGGCAGCAGTTAGAGTTGACGGTAAATTGAGTTCATGGTTCAGAATAGTTTCAGGGGTAAGATAAGGCTGCAACCTGTCTCCACTGTTGTTCATATTATTTATGGATCATATGTTGAAAACAATAGACTGGCTGGGTGAGATTAAGATATGTGAACACAAAATAAGCAGTCTTGCATATGCGGATGACTTAGTTGTGATGGCAGATTCGATTGAAAGTTTGCAAAGTAATATTTCAGAGCTAGATCAGAAATGTAAGGACTATGGTATGAAGATTAGCATCACCAAAACGAAAGTAATGTCAGTGGGAAAGAAATATAAACGGATTGAATGCCAAATAGGAGGAACAAAGTTAGAACAGGTGGACGGTTTCAAGTACTTAGGATGCATATTCTCACAGGATGGCAACATAGTGAAAGAACTGGAAGCGAGGTGTAGCAAAGCTAATGCAGTGAGCGCTCAGCTACGATCTACTCTCTTCTGCAAGAAGGAAGTCAGTACCAAGACTAAGTTATCTGTGCACCGTTCAATCTTTCGACCAACTTTGTTGTATGGGAGCGAAAGCTGGGTGGATTCAGGTTACCTTATCAACAAGATTGAGGTTACGGATATGAAAGTAGCTAGGATGATTGCAGGTACTAGTAGATGGGAACAATGGCAGGAGGGTGTCCACAATCAGGAAATCAAAGAAAAACTGGGAATGAACTCTATAGATGTAGCAGTCAGGGCGAACAGGCTTAGATGGTGGGGTCATGTTACACGCATGGGAGAAGCAAGGTTACCCAAGAGACTCATGGATTCAGCAGTAGAGGGTAGGAGGAGTCGGGGCAGACCGAGGAGAAGGTACCTGGATTCGGTTAAGAATGATTTTGAAGTAATAGGTTTAACATCAGAAGAGGCACCAATGTTGGCACTGAATAGGGGATCATGGAGGAACTGTATAAGGGGGGCTATGCTCCAGACTGAACGCTGAAAGGCATAATCAGTCTTAAATGATGATGATGATGATGATGATGATGAGTGGGATTTAAATCATTATCATATTCCCTTGAACATAAATGTTGCACGAGAGATGCTTGCCAATGCTAGTGCTATTTCGCAAGATTTCCCATTCTTTCATACGTAATGAAGTAATACAACACTTTTTTTTCTCTACCGATTTAAGTTGAAAAAATGCGGAGTTCCTCATGGGGTATCGTGGAATATTCCCTCTACAGCCCCTATAGTGTCTAGAAGTTCCGATAGGCATCTCGTAACTTAGGTGAGTTCCAAGAAGAGAGCTTTAATTGAGTTTCTTTTGGTGGAATATCACAGCATCGCAGACATTCATAGGCGCTTGTAGTGAGTCTGCTCAGACCAGTAAACAAAATCATGGCACGTTGTCGAGAGAGGTGGTAGTCATCATTGCAAGATGGCCGCGCAAACCTGTCCGGTCTCCCGCGTGCCGACCAGCCGCACACGGCCCTGAATACTTCGGTGTTAGAACGTGCGGACACACTCATTCGACGTGATAGGTGGATCACAATCAAACATCTGGCTGCTCAACTGGATGTCTCAGTTGGCAGTGCTGACACACTCGTCCACCAGTTGGGGTACTCAAATGTGTACGTCCGCTGGCTTCCTCGCCTCCTGACCACTTAACGGAAGACCGCAAAGAGCAACGAAGGTCAATCTGCGAGGAATCGTTTGAGTGTTACGACCCTGTTCGCGGCAACTTTTTTTTGTCGAACATCGTCGCAGGTGACGCAACATGGGTTCGTCTCTTCGAACTGGAAACAAAAGTGCACTCCATACAGTGGTGCCACAACACGTGTCCTCTGAAAAACAAAAAGTGTTCAAAACCGCACTCTCAGCCGGTAAAGTTATAGCGACGGATTTCCGGATTCTGAAGGTGTTATTCTCTTTAAATTCCCCCTTGGTGCAACGATCAACTTTGGAGTATGTTGTACTGCCCTCAGGAAATTGAAGAAACGACTCCAAGCGTGTTCGCAGCCACAAAAATGCAAATAAACTTCTCCTTGTCTATGGCAACGCAACGCCTTACACCTGGCACCCGAGAGACGCTCACAAAGCGTGCCAGGGTGGCCGAGCGGTTGTCGGCGCTACAGTCTGGAACCGCGCGACCGCTACGGTCGCAGGTTCGAATCCTGCCTCGGGCATGGGTGTGTGTGATGTCCTTAGGTTAGTTAGGTTTAAGTAGTTCTAAGTTCTAGCGGACTGATGACCTCCGATGTTAAGCCCCATATTGCTCAGAGCCATTTGAACGCTCACAAAACTTCACTGGGAATTTCTTCGTCCACCACAAATCTCGGATCTCGCACCTTCCGTCTGTTTGACCCAAAGAAGGATGCACTCCGCGGGAA
The DNA here is from genome assembly GCF_023864275.1 of Schistocerca cancellata. Classification (NCBI taxonomy): domain Eukaryota; kingdom Metazoa; phylum Arthropoda; class Insecta; order Orthoptera; family Acrididae; genus Schistocerca; species Schistocerca cancellata. The sequence goes on along the minus strand of NC_064626.1, from coordinate 634,800,760 downwards.
GCAGTACCTGTTTAATGGGGAGATTATTGATGCATCCAGACGTTGGCTGGAGCGTCGGCCAGTAGATTGGCACTAACAGCCGGCCGGAGTGGTCGAGCGGTTCTAGGCGCTACAGTCTGGAACCGAGCGACCGCTACGGTCGCAGGTTCGAATCATGCCTCGGGCATGGATGTGTGTGATTTCCTTAGGTTAGTTAGGTTTAATTAGCTCTAAGTTCTAGGCGACTGATGACCTCAGAAGTTAAGTCGCATAGTGCTCAGAGCCATTTGAACCATTGTGTTGCACTGTGCACGGATATAGGCTCTCCCAGTAAGGTGTCATAAGGCCGTCGCATTGAACGGAGATTATGTTGAGGAATAGGATTTTGTAGCCAAAATAGTGGGAAATAACATGGTGTATTGGAATTCTGAATAAAACCAACCTGCTTTCAGAAAAAAAAAAGTTTTCCATTACTCATTGAACGTCCCGCGTAGAAATTTACCTGATTTATAAAGCCTTGCCTGTAATTAGAGCCCTACTGGTAGTTATTAGCTTATCTACGTGAGCATCAAGGGTGCGAGGGCTGTAGACGAAACAAGCTGCGTTACGCGTTGTCGACGTCACCTCTCTTAAGCGGCCTTTCCACTTCCATTTCCTCCCCTCACTCTTCCGCCCCTGGGGTTTATTTATTCACGGACGCCGCTGGAGCGTGCCATCCCATTTCTTGGTTAAGTTTTATGAATTACGTTGCTGTCAGACGCGGCGACAGCCGGCCCGGGCGGCCGCCGTGTTAAATGTTTCGTAAATATTAGATTAGCGCCCGCCGCGCCGACACAACCTGGCCTGCCCCGCGCTGCCCGCACTCGGCGCCCCTTTTGTCCGCCGGCAAGTTTTGTTTGGCGGTGAAAGAAGTAAATCGAGCGGAAAGCCCGCGCCTTGTTTTACAAAACGGCCTCTCATTTAAAACGTGGACTTTCAGATCGATTGCGAGAGCTGTTTATAGCGTCCCGGGATGTTCCGAGTCAACGTGTCGCACTGATCAATGGTGACGCGTTACGAACTCTTTCAGGTGTGTTACAAATAAACCCTCTGCTGTGCATGTCAGAGCTATAAACTCCAAATGCAGTCTATCTGCTGTTACTGTATCATAAGCTATCAGCAGCCAGAAATTACAATAACTGTTTATTGTTGTTTCTTATTAGTCAGTTACTTTCAATTTGTACTGTAGACAGTATAGAACCATAGCTGGATAGGTCAATTTACTGTCTTCTAAATCTCCAGTATATTTAGCGAGACATAAACTGTGAATCACCTAACACTTACACTGCAAATATTTCGGACGTGGAAGACTCTATAGATACGCAGTTTTCACAGAATTGATTTGTAGGCAAGGGCGCGTATTTCCAGCCAAAACACAGAGTTTGAGACGTTTGCGAAAGGGCAGTTGCAGGAAGCTAGTGCAAGACGTCTACGAGTTATCGTTTTGTGAATATCGTAAACAACGACGGCTGTTTCTTCCATCTTACTGCTTAGATGCTAGGCAACTATCTTATGTTTGTTTACAACATGTTGTATGTACACTGCGACAGCTTTGCGTCGGTCCTGTCACTTATTGTGTGATAGTGAACGCTGTAGGACGTGCTTGCAAGATGGTATTTCCCAATGCGAAAACAGCTAATATGCTCATGGTTTATGGTGAATGTTGGTAGTAGTATGCCGTTCATTCGTGTACCGTGTAAGACAAAGTATGTACCAACAGACGTCAAGCTCTTCAACCTCTTCAAACATTATAGACGGCATGAAACGACGTATTACTACTGCCTGCGCTGCAATATCCCCCGAAATGCTAGAACGTGTGCAGCAGTCGTTGCTGGGCAGACTGCAAGCCTGTAATGACGCGGATGGTTTTCATTTTGAGCTCAGCCATTGAGGGTGCATTGATTCCCTTAGTGTCAGACCCCACAGAGGTGCCACATTGACCTTCGTTTGTCTTTCGTTTATCCTTGGCAATGGTGCATTTAACAACACGACACCCTGGACACATCTGTGTAGGGCTACACATACGCAGCCATGCGAAATTCGCGTTTATTTGAGCTACAATATAGAACAGACAGCTGTCGATGTTTACAAGTTCCAACTACAGTATTTCGTAGACTAGACTCCTGCAACAAACAACATTGACGAATTAATTCAGTCTACTTTGATTGTGATACTGTCCATAGGCATTGTTCCGTTGAAATATTTGCACCTTTTTTTAAATAAATACACATCTGAAATTCCTAACATCCTGTGTGTGGGCTGCATAGGCGGGCCCCTGTCTACCATTCCAATCTGTGAAATCCGCGTACCAATGGTGCCTTCCATTACCCAGACATTTGCGGTGCAAGTTTTAGGATATTCACCCTCTGTAATATCACAAATGGGAAATTCGTTGCGGCTGCACTTTTCAGATGTTAGCAGAATGTAAACAAAAAGCAGCCGGTTACTAAAAAGTGAGCACAGCGACTCACGTATCGGTGTTGCACTGTAATAGATCAGGAAATCGTGCCAACAGTGCAAATAATGGAACTGTTGTCAAGCAATCGTTTGAAGACTATTCTTCGTTTGCACTAGAATGATGCTGGACTTTGACAGTGGTAGTTAATGTTCGTCACAATGGCGGTGTTCGCACACTGACCATTCGTACACTGACCTCTAGCGCAAAGGTTATCCCTCAGGGCGATAAGTTTTGGAGTTTGGATGCGGGTTATGACACCGGAGTTAACGCGACAGGCAGTTAAAACAACACCTAACCAACACATAGCGAGACAACTTAATTTAGTATCACACTTACTACCAACCTATCGATCACCATGTTTATACACTGCTCAAAAGAATTAGGGGAACATGTGTATGAACGTACGGTATGTTAGGTCTAATTTGACGCAGGTGATACTTGTGGTGTTGTTGCATAGCCTGAGGTCTTCGCTTGGAACATCAACAAGAGTCAGTCGCCATCCAACTGCTTTACAGTATGAAATGCTCCCTCAGAAGGGTGTACCTGTGCCCCAGTGTTCTCTTGTAAGGTACACAGTCGGCAGTTATCATACGTGGACGTTTCGCTCAACCAAGCACATGCAATGGGACATTTTAATGCAGTGCAAGTGGCAAGGGCGGTCTCTTTGATCCATGAGATGGATTTATCGTCGAGTTGCTGTAGATGCCAATGCCTCTCCATCTGTCACCCATAGCTTCTGGATACGCCACAGGGAGACAGATCATTACACAAGGCAAATTAGACAAGGTCACCAACGCCTTACAACCCACTTGAACACCGATATCTGTCCATGTCTGCGTTGCGATGTCGTATGACTATGACCAGAGCACTGCAGGACTACCTCAGAAGGGCCATTTGAGGTGCTGTGTACTATCGGACTAAAAGGAACACTTAAGGTAATTCTCATTTATTGTTCCATATCAGTTGCACTCTTTTTAAATTCTGTTACATGTTTCGATCACTGTGGAACGTCTTCAGACCTTAGTAATTGGATCAGCAACCCGTCTTGTCTTCTCAGAACAACATATCAGTTTACAGTACGCTGATATATTGTTCTGAGTAGAGAAAAGGGGTTGCTGATGCAATTACTTAGATCTGAAGATGATCCAGAGTGATCGAAACATTACCGAAAAAAAAATGCGAAAAAGTGTGCAACTGAAACGGGATAATGAATGAGAATTATCTTAAATATCTACTCGTATACAGTTGCTAAACTCTCTCAAGACGATTATGTCGACTATAGTGTAAGGAACACGTTTCGAGAAAGGACCTTACGACTCAGATGTCCTTTTCTAGAAACGTGCTTGACCTGACAATATCTCGCGGCTAGTCTTCAGTTTAGCCGTTCCCATGTCAACCGGTAACGTGTTATTACAGATGAGTCCAGATTTACTCAGACGCAAGTTCATGGCCATGCTTATATATAGAAATGTCATAATGTGTGGTACTAGCAAATGTTGCCCAGGAAGTCGACAGATTCTGATGGGGTTCTGTGGTGGTGTGGGGAGGCATCAGTGGGGACAGACATAAGGATATTGTCGTTCGTTGCCATGGTGGCCTTACTGGCAGGCAGTGCATCGAACAAAATATTAGTAATTTTCTCTTTTTTGCGTTTTAATAAAACTATTTTAGAGGAAATACAATAATTTGGCTATAGATGCATTATTCGTGACGGGGAAAAGACACTTACATATAAAATATGCACTCATAATGCATAAAGTCTGGAGTAATGAGTTGAGCAAATAAATTATCATTGTAAATCAGTATCCTTCTTTTGTCTGACATAGTTCCTTGTCGCTTTCCTCCGTACCTTTCTTCCTCCTAGCCGTGATTTGTTAAGAAGCGTGTATCAATGTGAGTTTCTTTAAGTGAAAATGATTACTCATTTTTGTTTAGACATTGTATCAGATTCTTTTATTTTGTACCACAAATACGCTTGGTATTTCATTGGGATCTTAAGTGGAAGTGCGGGTGAATCTCATTGTAGGAATGCGAATAACTTATTTAGCCGATGTCTGTTACGCCACCGTTGTGGCTGTCTCTCTGGGATCGCTACGAACTGTACTAATTATTCTGGACCTACTTCCTATTTCATTTTAAGAAGTCCGAATTGCTAATGCGAACAATATTGGCGCACTTCAGATGCTCTGAACTTACACGGATGCGAAAATAACAAATCAAGCCACTTATTCCCAAAACATATAATATTTCGTGCAAATTGAGAGTTTCTGTTCATCGTCTATTTCACTCTCCAGCAGAATTAAATGGGCGTGAGCTCGTAACAAGCAAAATTGATCATTAATATGATGTTTAGGTAATTTTCTTTCAAAACATGTGTGTTTCATGATTGTCTGTTTCTTTGTTTCCGTGTGTACCAATGAAAGGATGAAAATCAATTTAAAAAAAGAGAACGAAACACATTTAAAAGCAATAACATCAAGGACAAAGGCATGAAACAAGGCGAAATTATAAATGATAAATTTTTGGAAGACATCATTGTTAACTGCTACAACATAAAGAAATACACATTACTCATTCGACAGTAGTACCAGTCCCGCCTTCAGTAATAGTAAAATCTCCTCATCTAGGGCTTAAATCTTGAAAAATTACCTTTGTAATTAGTATGTAGTTACAAAGCTTTTTGTAAAAGAGCCGGAAGATGGCGGTTCTATGTAGCCAAGCGCGCAGCTTGCAGTAGTGTCTCGCATTTGTTCCATCCTGGAGTGTTTTATGTTGCTGGGCTGCGCGAAATTACCACCTTTGAATTGTTTACAATTTAACTGCATACGCTTAGTAATAGATTCGTCAGCTGTCTTATACGGTAGTATAACGATAACCAGTCAGAAATTTAGAATGATGGCTTCTTTACACTCATAAAAAAGAGTCTAATCAGATACCAGAAGGTGAATTCCCCATTGAAAATGTAAATAACACGGTAGCTGCGACGAGTAAAATTACATTGCCAGCTACAGACGAGACTATTGCTAAACGTGTTAGGGTAGCAACAGATCCTGTTATGCAACTACTCAAGGAACTAAAAAATGAAATGACCATTACGAATCAAAGCAAGAGAGTCTGAACTAACATTCAAAGATAGGTGCTATGAAACACAAAATAGGCATTCTGACACCATGAAACACAAAATAGGCATTATAATTAAAAAATAAGATGATCTGGGTATTCTGGAAGTACACATTGCTGAAGATGTTAAAAATCAAATCAAACAGTTAACTGAAATATGTAACGAGCAAGGCACATCAGTATATGCACTTATGAACGTTGTAGAACAAGCACAGAAAGCCGTGCATCAAACCATTACCAAAGTAATTACTTTTGAATACATTATGGGAGTACCAGTGATCAATGAATTAAAAATATTTACTATTAAAAACATTCTTGATCACTATTTATTTATTAAGGTGACCGGTTTCGACCACTACTGTGGTCATCTTCAGACCATTGAGTAGGAACCTCTTTCTGCTGGAGAATAACTACTCTAGTGATTCTCCAGCTGAAAGAGGTTCCTACTCAGTGGTCTGAAGATGACCACAGTAGTGGCCGAAACCGGTCACCTTAATAAATAAATCGTGATCAAGACTGTTTTTAATAGTAAACATTACCAAAGTGTATTTCGAACACAGCACTTTAGCACAAGCCGTCAGAATTGATGTGTGACGGATGGAGAAGGACTTGACGCAAGATTTGCCTAAATGGCAAGAAAACATCCAGACTCTCCTTAATGATGATGTAGATAACACAGCAATAGAATTGAACGCAGTAAAGAAAAAGTTTAATAATGACACATCCCAGGCAGCTCAAGTAGCTGGGACTTGTGATTTTTCTCATAGCCCAGTACCCAATGAAAATATTTAATTTAGTGAAATGCATTGTAACAAACAGTTGCCACAAAACCATATGAGTAGGAGTATGGGGGCAGAGCCAAATTTTTCTGCTGTTCAAACGGTAAACGTCAACTCAAACACAAGCAGTTCCGAGAGTTCACCTTCATGACAAGTAGCAATACTGACAGTGATGAAAACTGCAATAAGAGGTGCGGTGCGAGTTAATTCTTGCAGCTGCCTGTAAAGTTTTGTTGGCGCACTTGAGATATTCGAAGATGACACTATCGCAGAAATGAGAAACCAAGCCAGTTAATATCGAAACATAATATTTCGTGCAAACTGACATTCTCTGCTCATCGTCAGTTTAACTCTCCGGTAGAGCTAAAAATACGAAGGCCCATGTAGCAAACGGTGAGTCGCGACCGAAACCCCATCGCGCATGTGTGAGACTTGATGCACAAACGCGTTCGTGATCATCCTGTTCCACCACAGACCTCCAAGAACTCTGAAGGACTTTCATTGAAGAATGCAAATGGATACCACAGGGTGGCCTTTGTAGACTGACACAGACCATTCCATGTAGATGTCAGGAGGTGATAAACGCTCACGGAGGGCATACACGCTACCGACGCTCTCAAAGTATGCCGAAAGGCACTCAGAGAGGCGGGATGAGTAATTGTTTATACTTTGTTTTCGACATCTGCCGGGCATTTCAGTTCTTCTTCTGTAAATGGACAAGGATGCTATGTTGTTCTGTTGGGTACTTGGTAGATAAAGATATAATTAATTAACATACCCACTCCTCAATTATTGATCAATGGAATATTCCAGGTGCCCGAAGTCATGTTGCCTTAATTCTTTTGAGCAGTGTATTTACTGGAGGACTGAAGTCTGTACAGCGCGAAACTTTCAAATTCGTCCTCTAAGCCGGCCTCATGACCTGTTCTTTACTATGAAAACAGCTACCCTACGCTGAAAAGCCAAAACATAGCCACCTTCTTAATGCTACGTTTGGTCATGTTTGGGACGCAATAGAGCAGCGATTGGATGTGGGGTGGATTTGACAAGATATTTGCAATTTTTCTAGAGGTATGTAGCAGCATATTTCTACGTGCAGGTGTAGAAGTTCACGTAAATTACGAGAGGTGTTCAATAAGTAACGCAACATATTTTTTTTCTCGGCCGATTTCGGTTGGAAAAATTTAGAATTCGTCGCGAGACATCGGGCAATATTTCCGATTCAGTCCGTACACTTTCATTATGTTCCGATAGGCGGTGGCGCCATGTGTATCCTTCAAATTGGCGTCTGTAACGGAGATGCAGCAGAGAGCTGTCACTGAGTTTCTTTCGGCGTTAGCACAATGTCTACGGAGATCCGGCAGTGAACGAAAGCACGGTGAGTCGTTGGGCGAGGCGTCTGTCATCATCGCAACATTGTCGCGCAAACCTGTCCGGCGGACTCCAGCGTGCCGCCCGGCATGAAACTGAAGAAACGACTTCAGCGTGTTTGTCGCCACAATAATGCAGACGAACTACTACACGACAATGCAAGGCCTCACACAAGGCTGCACACCGAAGAGGAGCCCACAAAACGTCGTTGGAATGTACTTCCTCATCCACACTACAGTCCGGATCTCGTGACTTCCAACTTCCATCTGTTTGGCCCAGTGAAAGGTGCACTCCGCGGGAACTTATACGTTGATGATGGGGAGGCTCTTGATGCAGCAGAATGTAGTCTCTGACGTTGACCATTAGTGTGGTACCATGAGGTCATAAAGGCTCTCTAAGTGAGGTGGCGTAAGGCCGTCGCATTGAACGGAGATTGTGTTTTGCAGCAAAAAGAGTGATGAATAATATGGTGTATTGGAATCCTAAATAAAACCAACCCGCTTCAGAAAAAAAAAACGTGGTATTACTCACTGAACGCCACTCGTAAGCACGGATAACGGAATTCACGTAAATTACACGCCGGTTGTTTGCGAGCGCGGACTGGCTTCCGACAGCGTTGCAGATGTATAACAGCGGGTTACGACCAGTTGAGTGTGGTGGCCAAGACATCTATCTATCTATCTATCTACTATCGTGATCGTCAAACCAATGTAGTATGATTCTGGTCTTGAGACACGCAGTTACACCGTTGTACGATGCCATTGTCATAGAGGAAAGTATCAAGCTAGAAGGGATGCAAGTTGTCCGTAATATTGATCAAGTAGTTGTCATGCTGCCTTCAATTAATTGATCCTCAGTCCAGTCTCCTTAATCCCGTGCTCACTGTATAGTAGATGACTTGTTCATGCTGACACGTCGGGACCGTCTGCTGTGGAGCCCCATATTCAACAACGTATGATGAGTGAAGTCCCAACCGAGCGAGGTGGTGCAGTGGTTGGCACTCAGGACCGCATTCGGGAGGACGACGGTTCAAACCCGTCTCCGGCGATCCTGATTTAGGTTTTCCGGGATGGTACCTTTGAAAGGGCACGGCTAGTTTCCTTCCCCATCCTTCCCTAATCCGTGCTTGTGCTCTGTCTCTAATGACCTCGTTGTTGACGGGACGTTAAACACTAAACTTCTCCTCCTCCCTCCTCCTTGAGTGAACACCTAAACTATTGCTCTTATACCAGTATTGTACTCGTCAGATCCGGCTCATATCGGCGCCTATACTACTGTAGAGAGTGGGAAAATCTCCGAGCTCCACGAACTGTGTTAAGACGTGGTCTACATCTATATCTACATGATTACTCTGCAATTCACATTTAAGTGCTTGGCAGAGGGTTCATCGAACCACAATCATACTATCTCCCTACCATTCCACTCCCGAACAGCGCGTGGGAAAAACGAACACCTAAACCTTTCTGTTCGAGCTCTGATTTCTCTTATTTTATTTTGATGATCATTCCTACCTATGTAGGTTGGGCTCAACAAAATATTTTCGCATTCGCAAGAGAAAGTTGGTGACTGAAATTTCGTAAATAGATCTCGCCGCGACGAAAAACGTCTTTGCTTTAATGACTTCCATCCCAACTCGCGTGTCATATCTGCCACACTCTCTCCCCTATTACGCGATAATACAAAACGAGCTGCCCTTTTTTGCACCCTTTCGATGTCCTCGGTCAATCCCACCTGATAAGGATCCCACACCGCGCAGCAATATTCTAACAGAGGACGAACGAGTGTAGTGTAAGCCATCTCTTTAGTGGACTTGTTGCATCTTCTAAGTGTCCTGCCAATGAAACGCAACCTTTGGCTCGCCTTCCCCACAATATTATCTATGTGGTCTTTCCAACTGAAGTTGTTCGTAATTTTTACACCCAGGTACTTAGTTGAATTGACAGCCTTGAGAATTGTACTATTTATCGAGTAATCGAATTCCAACGGATTGCTTTTGGAACTCATGTGGATCACCTCACACTTATCGTTATTTAGCGTCAACTGCCACCTGTCACACAATACAGCAATCTTTTCTAAATCGCTTTGCAACTGATACTGGTCTTCGGATGACCTTACTAGACGGTTACAGCATCATCTGCGAACAACCTAAGAGAACTGCTCAGACTGTCACCCAGGTCATTTATATAGATCAGGAACAGCAGAGGTCCCAGGACGCTTCCCTGGGGAACACCTGATATCACTTCAGTTTTACTCGATTATTTGCCGTCTATTACTGGTCGTGCAACACTTCGTCTCCTACACTTTGTTTCACCGTCCCTCAATAACTTTTCACAGATTCTTGGAAGCTTCTCTCTTATTGTCCTCTATGGGTATCGTTTTTGTTCATCCAAGCGAAAGGAGCGAGCTCACAAACTTTGTTTGTAGGGTCCTTCATTGGTACGTTCAGAGCACGTCTGTGACGGTCGAAAGTTAACAGATAAGTTGATTGATTTGGAAGGAAGTGTATGTTTATTTATAGATTCCACGCGACATATATGGTGACAGTTATTAAATCTTCTATAATCAAGTGCCATTACTACTCAATTAACGTATCAAACCATTGCGGTTTGTTATACATCCGTCCACACAGCGACGTCTTCTCACACATACTACCGCACAACGCACATTGGACGCTGGCGCTCGCCAAACCAGGTCCATTGTTGAGACCAAAAACAGAATACAATGCTCTCTCACATTCACACAACAGGACACTCACACCCACTAGTATTCAAACAAAACTGGAACACCTTAAGTACATATACCGAGGTGACAAAAGTCATGGGATACTTCCTAATTTCGTGGCTGACATACTTTTGCCCAAGATAGTGCAGCAACTCGACGTGGCATGGACTCAACCAGTCGTTGGAAGTCCCTGCAGAAGTATTGAGCCATGCTGCCTCTATAGCCGTCTAGTGCGGGATTTTGTGGACGAACTGACCCCTCGATTATGTCCCATATATGTTCGATGGGATTCATGTCGAGCGATCTGTGTGGCCAAATCATTCGCTCGAATTGTCCAGAATGAAAACCAGTCGCGAACAGTTGTTCCCCGATAAAAATGGTTCAAATGGCTCTGAGCACTATGGGACTTAACATCTGTGGTCATCAGTCCCCTAGAACTTAGAACTACTTAAACCTAAGTAACCTAAGGACATCACACACATCCATGCCCGAGGCAGGATTCGAACCTGCGACAGTAGCAGTCGCGCGGTTCCGGACTGCGCGCCTAGAACCGCTAGACCACAGCGGCCGGCTGTTCCCCGATAACATCGTTGTTTGTGAACATGAAGCCCATGAATGCAAATGGTCTCCAAGTGGCAGAAAATAGCTTTCTAGTCAATGCTCGGTTCAGTTGGACCAGAGGACCCAGTCCATTCTATGTAAACACACCCCACAACCCACGCCATTATGGAGCCATGAACCTCGCTTACAGCTGGTAAAATTGTTGTTTATTAAAACACGGCCCGTTTCGCGGCATTAAGACTCATCATCAGGTGAACCTATGTGGTAAAAAGCAAAGTAGAGTGTCACCACATTAGGCGGATATTAAAATTAGTAAAGTAATGTCTAAAATATAAACACAACGTTGAAAGATCATAGGCATACCTACTGCTCCTAGCAAAAATTTACTATTCAGAGACTATCGTCAATACTATGGCGCGCGAAAAGTAAAGTAGAAGTACCCATTTTTTTCAAAATTTTCCTGCATCTAAAAAAAGCAATATTTTATGGTGAGAGGACTATAATTTTTTTTAAAGAAAGAGGCCGGATTGGCGATAAAGAATCGTCACTGGTAACATGATTAGTTTCGGCACACGCAAATTACAGTGTGGAAGGAATGAGGTGGCAGTGCCTTACCAGTATGACAGCAGAGCAGGGCAAAACAAAAGCGGCGCGCACGAACGACAAAGTGGGACTAGCTGGCTGGCGGAACGGTAGGTATCCAAGTGGACCATGTGACATCATATACTTATGACTAGGGGCGCTACCTTTAAAATTGATAACAGTACTGAATTTTATTACATACTAGCACCTAATAATACAAACAATTAAAATTAGCCAGAATGCTACGATGCTCTAATTCCAGCTGGTTATTTAACGTGAACTGTGCGTTTTCTTTTTTATGTCTAAAAATTTCCACTTCCTCTAATATATTCAAAATATGGCTTTTTTTTCCTTTTTGTGAAGTATTTTTAAATTTCCTGAAGGCCTTTGATGTTGTGCCCCTCCTCGCGTAAGTGCGCTGTTAATGCGGAGCGGGGGTTATCTAAGTTAAGGTGTACCTGAAATCTTATTCGAAATGACCTACCAGTTTGTGCTATATATTCCTTAGGGCAACCATTGCATGTAATGTAGTATACACCCTCTCCATTATATTTATTCACCATACTTCTTCCTTGTGTCTGAGTTTTCTTATTTGATCTGAAAATGTAAAATACGCTGGAATAATGTTTTTGTATCTCATACGTCTGCCAATTTTTTCGGATATTGCACCCATATATCGTACTCTACAGAAAATAGACCTTTTCCTTTGTCTGCTCAGCTGGTCTAAGCGTCGTAAAATCTGCCTCTAATCCGCTATGGAAAGGAAGATTTTTCTTTTTCAGTATATTTCTACTAATTGCGTTAACAAATTCTGGACAGTAGCCGCTTTGATAAGCTATAAACTTTAAGCATACAAACGTGCATGCAATGCGTCGTACAGGTGCCGGATGTCAGTTTGTGGGATGGAATTTCATGCATGTTGCATTATGTCGGTCAGTACAGGTGCAATGCTATCATCAGGATCACTCTTAAAATCTCTATAAAATTTATCTTGTCAGTTCAAACGTACACTTGTACCACTCACTAGTTAAATAAATCAATAAATTCAGTATCGCTGTCTCCAGTCAGTGGCAATACCAGTTGTGCGCTGCGAGTCGTGACAGTTTTCTAGACTTAGTACTGGAAAACTGAAGAGCTGAGTGCAGCCACTGGCGACTTATCTGATAGCCGTGGAAACAGCTGGAGGACTAATGCACGGCGCTCGCGGCAGACGTCTTTTGGAGGCGGCGCCTTATCAGGAGGGCAACAGGCGCTTCTCGGCCGTTACAGATAGGCCGCCGTGACAGGGCGCCGTCTCAGAAGCTGACGGCGCTCCAGGAAAGTTGGCCGATAAAAAGCGGGTGGCGGAGGCAGCGGCGTCGCAGATAAAGGCCGAGGAGGCGGAGCACAACAGGTGGCGGCCAGGGGGCACGATTAGTTCCCGACACCGCCACGCCCACACTCCTCACTGCTCTGCCTCCAGATTAGTAAATAGCTTCCCCTCCTCAAGCCCACTGCCTAATTACGTACTCATCCGAGGCCCTTAGAGAGAAGCAGGCCACTTGCGGCGTTACGCGCTATCTCTTGGCATACTGTCTCGGTGTAATTTATAGTCAGCGAGATGTAGCGTGAACTGTGACGCCAGCATGCGCCGTAGTCACGCGCTGATTTGCGCGGTGGGAGGAAAGATTTGGTTGAGACCTGTGGAAGAGCTACACTCCTGGAAATGGAAAAAAGAACACATTGACACCGGTGTGTCAGACCCACCATACTTGCTCCGGACACTGCGAGAGGGCTGTACAAGCAATGATCACACGCACGGCACAGCGGACACACCAGGAACCGCGGTGTTGGCCGTCGAATGGCGCTAGCTGCGCAGCATTTGTGCACCGCCGCCGTCAGTGTCAGCCAGTTTGCCGTGGCATACGGAGCTCCATCGCAGTCTTTAACACTGGTAGCATGCCGCGACAGCGTGGACGTGAACCGTATGTGCAGTTGACGGACTTTGAGCGAGGGCGTATAGTGGGCATGCGGGAGGCCGGGTGGACGTACCGCCGAATTGCTCAACACGTGGGGCGTGAGGTCTCCACAGTACATCGATGTTGTCGCCAGTGGTCGGCGGAAGGTGCACGTGCCCCGTCGACCTGGGACCGGACCGCAGCGACGCACGGATGCACGCCAAGACCGTAGGATCCTACGCAGTGCCGTAGGGGACCGCACCGCCACTTCCCAGCAAATTAGGGACACTGTGGCTCCTGGGGTATCGGCGAGGACCATTCGCAACCGTCTCCATGAAGCTGGGCTACGGTCCCGCACACCGTTAGGCCGTCTTCCGCTCACGCCCCAACATCGTGCAGCCCGCCTCCAGTGGTGTCGCGACAGGCGTGAATGGAGGGACGAATTGAGACGTCTCGTCTTCAGCGATGAGAGTCGCTCCTGCCTTGGTGCCAATGATGGTCGTATGCGTGTTTGGCGCCGTGCAGGTGAGCGCCACAATCAGGACTGCATACGACCGAGGCACACAGGGCCAACACCCGGCATCATGGTGTGGGGAGCGATCTCCTACACTGGCCGTACACCACTGGTGATCGTCGAGCGGACACTGAATAGTGCACGGTACATCCAAACCGTCATCGAATCCATCGTTCTACCATTCCTAGACCGGCAAGGGAACTTGCTGTTCCAACAGGACAATGCACGTCCGCATGTATCCCGTGCCACCCAACGTGCTCTAGAAGGTGTAAGTCAACTACCCTGGCCAGCAAGATCTCCGGATCTGTCCCCCATTGAGCATGTTTGGGACTGGATGAAGCGTCGTCTCACGCGGTCTGCACGTCCAGCACGAACGCTGGTCCAACTGAGGCGCCAGGTGGAAATGGCATGGCAAGCCTTTCCACAGGACTACATCCAGCATCTCTACGATCATCTCCATGGGAGAATAGCAGCCTGCATTGCTGCGAAAGGTGGATATACACTGTACTAGTGCCGACATTGTGCATGCTCTGTTGCCTGTGTCTATGTGCCTGTGGTTCTGTCAGTGTGATCATGTGATGTATCTGACCCCAGGAATGTGTCAATAAAGTTTCCCCTTCCTGGGACAATGAATTCACGGTGTTCTTATTTCAATTTCCAGGAGTGTAGTTTCACGCTCGGCTTACTCGGAAGTGATGTCAGAATGGCGAGTACTCGATGCCCACGAAGTTAGATAGCAGTCCAGCCAGAAGGCAATGAGTAACCCCAGCTTTTCCGTGTGTGCGACACTGCGAAAAAAACGGTTAATATTTTTGACTACCAACAGTTTATCCACTGAGGTGATGAAAGTCATGGAATACCTTCTGTGCCGGCCAGAGTGGCCGTGCGGTTCTAGGCGCTACAATCTGGAACTGCGAGACCGCTACGGTCGCAGGTTCGAATCCTGCCTTAGGTTAGTTAGGTTTAAGTAGTTCTAAGTTCTAGGGGACTGATGACCTCAGAAGTTGAGTCCCATAGTACTCAGAGCCATTTGAATACCTTCTGTACCACGCCGGACCTCCTTTTGCCTAGCGTATTGCAGCAACTCAACAAGTCAACTCAACAAGTCGCTGGAAGCCAAGCCCTCTCCAGAAATATTGGGTCCTGCTGCTGCCTCTATAGCCATCCATAACTGCGAAAGTGCTACTGGTGCAGGATTTTGTGCACGAAGTGACTTGTCGATAATGTCCCAAAATGTTCGATGGGGTTCATGTCTAGCGATCTCGATGGCCAAACCATTCGCTTGAGCTGTCCAAAACGTTCTTCAAAGCAATCCCATTGACATGGCGTATTGTCATCCACAAAAATTAAATCGCGTTTTAGGAACATCAAGTCCATGAATGGCTGCATGTGATCCCCAAGTGGCCAAACATAACTATTCCCAGTGAATGGGCAGTTCAGTTGGACCAGAGGACCCAGCTCATTCCATGTAAACTGTTACAGAACCACCAATAGCTTGCTGACAACTTCAGTCAATTGCTTCGTGGATCTGCACCACGCTCGAAAACTACCATCAACTCTTACCGATTGAAATCGGGACTCATCTCATCATATCACGGTTTTCCAGTAGTTTATGATCAACCAATACGATAACGAGTCCAGGAGAGGCACTACAGGCGATGTCGTGCTGTTAGCAAAGATTGTCATAGACCACTAACACCAAACTTTGCCGCATTGTCTTAACGGATACGTTCGTCGTACGCCCCACATTGATGTCTGCTGTTACTTCAGGCAGTGTTGCTTGCCTGTTAGCACTGACAGCTCTATGCAAACGCTCCGTCCATTTCACTGGGAGAGTCTGGACTCCCCACTATACAGTCCGCAAATCGCCCCTAGTGATTTTGACATTTTCGGTCCGCTGAAGAACTTCCTGGTAGGTGAATGATGCACGCGCAACGATGAAGCCAAGAAAGCAGTCCTACGGTGGTTCCACAGTCAGACAGCCGAATTCTGCCACTGGGACAGCTGTAATTTAATGCTGCAACGGGACAAATGTCTGAAGCGGTGTGACAGTTATGTGGACAAGCAGAAGAGTATGTTTGCAATTACTAATATCTACCTTATTTCGGCTAATAAAAGATAGGGGTAAAGGTTTTTTTGATTCGTGCTTATATTCTTGCTTGTCACAGATATTCGGCTGTTTATGTCTCAATATGAAACTATTTCCAAGAAAGTGGTTAGTTGGGAACCCAAGAGCACAGCTTAAAATAAGAAAAAAAATTGGAAATTTGTCGTAAGTTCTTATGGGACCAAATTACTGAGGTCACCGGTACTTAAGCTTACGTACTGCTTAACCTAACTTAAACTAACTTACACTAAGGACCGTGACAAGGCGCCCCCTAGACCGCGCGGCTATCCCGCATGGCATTAAAATAACACAAGTGGAAGGAGCAGCGATAACATATATACCCTGAGGTGAGAAAGGTCATAGGATAGCCATATAGTTTGCCCCCTCAAACCTGCAACGACTGCCCATGCGCAAGGGCGCTCATATGGTAGTTTTCTGCGAGGGGGAGGGGGGCTATATCAGTACCTTTTATCATTTACTGTACGGCAAGTACATTCTCAGATCTTGGGATGCTTTCGTATGCTATTTCCAAATCCACAAAAATCACGTGTATTTCCTTGTTACTATCCCTACTCTTTTCTAATGCTAATGTCATATTTGTCACATTCTATTCAATCTCTTCGTTAACTATAGTAGAGAAAGGTTTTCCTACTGAAGATATTACACTAATTCCCCAGTAATCTGAACAAGACATCTGGTTTCTCTTTTTATAGATGTTACAAATGAAAGACATGCCAGACGTTCAAGACGATGAGATTATGCTGTCAGTGTGTGCAAAGACACAGGAGGAATCATGGTATTTATTCCTTCCTTCCGGGGAAATGATAATATATCATTACGCGAGCTAAATGAAACTTGACGCTTAATCACGGAGTCCTCTGGCGTGAAAACAAAGAGGCGTTGTCTTCAGAATACGTGAGTATCAGTATTTCCTGGTTCTTCTTGTTTCATGGAAAAAGCAACAATAGCCTGCCACACTGCCATTATTTTCACTGAAAACGGTTCACCGCTAGTCATTCACTGAAATACGATGTTTCATTGTTAGCCTTAGCAGGAAAGAAAGCTAACCCATTTGAATTTCGTCCGAGTTTCACCCCTGCATTGAGTGGAAATTAAATGATGTGAAAGGGTCAAGTGAAGTAATTTCATCATCTTGTTATAAACACCATATTTCCTAAGTTTCTTCATGTCTTATGTGTAGCAAAGTGACATCTTCGGTTTGTAGTACAACACCTAAATAAATATTGTGAACAGGCGAAGTGCTAATGTACTGTCCAATCGTGTCTTACAGCTTTCTACGGAGATAATTTCTCAATGTTCGCGTATCTGATACATGCTTAACAACAGCAACAAATACACAAGTGGCTCTCAGAGAGAGCACAGTTCAAAAATCACATGATGAAATATTATATGAAGTAACGAAGCTGTGCTGAACAGACAGAATTCTTAGTTATCCAGACGTTTCCATTGTACAAACACTGAGACTTCCTATTTACATTCAGCTATGCGTCAAAAATAATCTGTAATGCAAGGCATACCTCTTCTTTCTTAATACAAGCAATTGCTAAACGAATCGTATTACAAGATTGGGGTCCTCCAAGAAGTAAATTTCAGCCCTCAAGTGCACTTAAGGTGTGCAAGGTACCCGTCCATGACAGCTGCAAGTTCTTCAGTGCACTCGAAGCGTTTTCAAATTCGAAATTTCTTCAGATGTAATAGACACAACGTTCCAACAATTTGTACTTTAACCTCAAATTTTGTCCTTCCCAAGATAGTTAGCTGGTATTTGCAATATCTCAAAGCAAGACGAGCTTTTGTTTCTTTTGCAGCCTAAGATTAATTTATATGTTAATATAGATGATCCAGAAGGCTTGCGAAGCAAACACCGGTTGTTGCAAGGTAATCCGTTAGAAGAATCCCAGGAAACAATGGTCAGTCTTTCCAGCAGATATGGTGTACGTCACATGTTCTGGTGCGAAGTTAGCATCTTCCACTCACCATTTTCAAATTTAAAATCACTATTTTGACGGAAAAGAAACACACAAACAGTTGGGTCGTTTTCGATAGAACCGAAACATTGTTCAGAAATTTGTTCTCACATCTGGTTTCGGTTAGCATTCACCAAATGTGATTCACATCTTGCACAAAGTGGGCTAATTGATAAGTTATCACACGATCAAAACATTTTTGAAGTAGCTGTCAAGAGCATCCATATACTTGGAGAAATGCATGACGCACACTATGGTGTCTTACAATACGGCTATTCATTGCCGGTTACGATAATGGACCTTGTTCACAGTGAAAAAATACCTATTGTAACAACTTGACATAGCTGGTTAAAAAGCAAGTGTAGGACACAGTGGAGGCACCAGGGGAACGTAGCTCGTTCACTTCCTGGAATTCACAGTAAACAAAAGGAAACCCAAGGAAAATATGCCCTGGCCGTGCAGACAATTGTGTTCATTTGAAGGTTTACTTAAGCATAATGTCCACCAACGAAGAGAACGCAGAAAGGCTACATATCGTTTAAAAGTGCTGCAGTACTCAACTATATGAACACTTTTCGTAAATAAGGAAACATTTTTGTAGTTAATGTTCTGCTGACTTGTGTTATAGATAGATGAGCAGCATTTGTACCTTATCCTTAGTATAATGTCCTTAACAATATCATGTTTATGTTAATGGTACACTGTGATACAATTCTGGACAAGTTCGGTGGAAACGAAGTGGAGTATACAATAAAAAATATAGGGTGCCATTTTAAAAAAAATACCTACTGCTGCTCATACCTTCGTAACGTACAAAGTTGCAAGAAAAGCAGTCATACTGGTTAATATCCCCCCTGTAGTTAAATAAAACTTGTTTCATACATTTTTTTTCTTTTACATGTGGACAAGAAGTAATTGCTGATGGTCAAGATAAATCTGACACACTAACACATTTTTCTCCCGTATCCGCCATCCACTGTGCGAGGTCACATCCGCCTTCGATAGAGAATATGTCCACTATCTACACATACATCTACACACACCAAAAAAACTTTTGCATAATTTCGGTTCCATGAGTTCCGGAATTTGTACAGAAAATTAGAATAGAGATCAACATAAACATCATTTCCGCCCTTTTTATTGCACATGAAAAACACGCATTGCATGGTGTACCACCAAACAGAGAGAACTTCAGGGGTGGTGGTCCAGATTGCTGTACACACCGGTACCTCTAATACCCAGTAGCACGTCCTCCTGCGTTGACGCGTGCATGTATTCGTCGTGGCGTACTATCCACAACTTCATCAGGGCACTGTTGGTCCAGATTGCCCCAATCCTCAACGGCTATTCGGCGTAGATCCTTCAAAAGTGGTTGGTGGGACATGTCGTCCATAAACAGCCCTTTTCAATATACCTCAGGCATGTTTGATAGGGTTCATGTCTGGAGAACATGCTGATCACTCTAGTCGAGCGATGTCGTTATCCTGAAGGAAGTCATTCTCAAGATGTGCACGATGGGGGTGCATGGGTGGCCCATGAATACGAATGCCTCACCAATATGCTGCAGATATGGTTGCATTATCGGTCACAAAATGGCATTCACGTATCGTACAGTGGTTACGACGCCTTCCATGACCACCACATAATGCCATCCCAAAGCAGCAGGGAACCTCCACCCTGCTGCACTCGCTGGACAATGTGTCTAAGGCATTCAGCCTGACCTTGTTACTTCCAAATACGTCTCCGACGATTGTCTGGTTTATGGCATACGCGACACTCATCGGTGAAGAGAACGTTATGTCAATCCTGAGCAGTCCATTCGGCATGTTGTTGGGCCCATATGTACCGCGCTGCATGGTGTTGTGGTTGCAAAGATGGACCTCGCCATGGACGTCGGGAGTGTAGTTGCGCACCAAGCTGCCGATTGTGCACAGTTTGAGTCGTAACACAACATCCTGTGGCTGCACGATAAGCATTATTCAACACGTCGGCGTTACTGCCAGGGTTCCTCCGAGCCATAATCCGTTGGTAGCGGCCATCCACTGCAGTAGTAGCCCTTGGGCGGTCTGAGCGAGGCATGTCATCGACAGTTCCTGTCTCTCTATATCTCTTCCATGTCGGAACAACACCGCTTTGGTTCACTCTGAGATGCCTGGACACTTCCCTTGTTGAGAGCCCTTCCTGGTACAAAGTAACAGTGCGGACATGATGGAACCGCGGTATTGACCGTCTAAGCATGGTTGAACTACACACAACACGAGCCGTGTACCTCCTTCTTGGTGGAATGACTGGAACTGATCTACTGTCGCACCCCTTCCATCTAATAGGCGCTGCTCATGCGTGGTTGTTTATGCCTTTGGGCGGGTTTAGTGACATCTCTGAACAGTCAAAGGGATTGTGTCTGTGATACAATATCCACAGTCAACAGTCAACGTCTATCTTCAGGAGTTCTGGGAACCGGGGTGATGCAAAACTTTTTTGATTGTGTATATCTACGAGACTACAGTTCTCACTTGCGTGCCTGACAGAGCACTCATTAAGGCACCTTCACACTATTTGTCGGCCGTTCCACTCTCGAACGTCGCGAGGGAAAACCGAACACTTACATCTTTCCAAGCGAGCTCTTATTTCTCATATTTTATAACAATATTCATTTCTCCCTACCAAGGTGAGCGTCAACGAAGTATTTTCACATTATGAGGAGAATGTTGCTGATCCAAATTTCGTGAAAAGGTCTCGCCGCAGTAAAAAATGTCGTTCTCTTAATGATTGCCTATTCAACTCGCGCATCATATCCGTGACACTATCTCCCCTATTTCGTAATAATACAAAACGAGCTACCATTCTTTGAACTTTTTCTATCTCTTCCGTCGGTCGTATTTGGTAAGGATCCCATATTGCGCAGTGATAGTCCAGAAGAAGGCGGACAAGCGTAGTCTTGGTAGTCTCTTAGAAGAACCGTTGTACCTTCTAAATATCCTGCCAGTAAATCGCAGTCTTGGGTTGGCTTTCCCCACAACATTAAATAAGATCACATATTGAACTACAGATATACATTTTGAGTCAAAGGAGTGGTACCTGCTCTGAGGAGTGGTAGCATGTGATTCTGAACAAAAAAACTTCATTTGGACATATCCTCTATTCCTAATAGTTTACGAGATAGAACAAATGTAATGTACATTGTTATTTATTTTCTGTGTCATTCAAATATTTTCGTTGTTTACAATGTACGGCAGCAGTGTCGAAGAAGTCGAGTCGAACAGTTTGACACAGGACGCTTGTCCATCAATTCGGGAAACTACCTCAAACTGCTCTACAAAAATTGCAGCCGGCCGGAGTGGCCGAGCGGTTAAAGGCGCTACAGTCTGGAACCGCCCGACCGCTACGGTCGCAGGTTAGAATCCTGCCTCGGGCATGGATGTGTGTGATGTCCTTAGGTTAGTTAGGTTTAAGTAGTTCTAAGTTCTAGGGGACTTATGACCACAGCAGTTGAGTCCCATAGTGCTCAGAGCCATTTGAACCATTTGAACAAAAATTGCCTAAGCTACAGCGCATGCGCGTCGCGCTAGATTTTCAGCATTATAATGCTCCCTTCGTGCAAATTATTAGTCCTGGGAAAAAATGAATAGGATCTTTTTTGTAGGAAATTGAAAGTAATTTAATTTTGCACTGCCACATGTTTTCGAGTTACTCGGGAAAAAAGTACAAAAGTGATATAAAATACGTTCTTTCTCGTAACCATTCATGATACAGCATACGTCCATATGAAGTTTTCTGTTCAGAAGCACTAATACTATCACCCCTCAAAGCAAGTACCTCTCCTTATGACTCACCCTGCTTTTACAAAAAAGGCTGTTCCATATCACCACACACACACACACACACACACACGCACGCGCACACACACACACACACACACACACACACACACACACACACACAGGCGCGAGCGCGAAAATTCATGTAAACATAACTACGCTATGCAGCTGCTTCAGTTGACACATAACATGTTACTGAGCTACATGTCCCAGCATAACAAATGTAAAATTTCATTGATTTCGACACTTTCTCTCTACAGATAGGGAATATCTCTAGTACCGTTGACCCCAGATGTTAAATCCCATAGTGCTTAGAGCCATTTGAAACATTTTTGTTTAGGGAAGCCTTGAGACAGGCTTACAACTTTCAATAGTACTACTTCTAAATACCTTTACCATCTGTGGTTAAGCGGAAAGACTTTTGCAATGCTGTAAATAGTATATCTGTCCGTCAAGTTCATGCATGATTAATTTTGCTAGTTCAGGGTATCGGTCTGTTAGATGAGAACCTAAATGCATTCATTCCGTTTCCGTCACTGATCCCCTCTGGCTACTGCGTATTTATTGCTTCAATATCCGAGCGCACAGATAACACGTCGCGTAATATTTGTGAACGAGTCATTTCATACCAGGCTCGGCGGACGTCTACATCGTCAGTGGCGCCGGAAATTAAAACCGAGTTCCGAATTTTAACTACGCTGGTGGGAACAGAATAATATTTACAGCTAACGTCTGACTTGTAGCAATAGGCGTACCGTAATACCGGTGGGGTCCTAGCAGCCCCAACGGACAGTATTTCATCATTTATGACCACTCTGCCGTGCATTCCGCCAGTTCAGCTCCTTTTTGCATCGCGGCGGGACCACGGAAGAAGTGAAGTTAGCTGTTTCTTGCTATCTCTTCTGAGTTAATTCGTTTGTTAGTTGTTTATTTGCCTACAGATAATTTACAAAACTATATCAAAAGTCACCTTAATAGAAAAATGTAATATATTTTTTTTAATTTCTGTAATTAATGCGTACAGTAACATTATACGTATTTTATGCTATTCATTTGTGTCACATCACAGATCACCGGCCACTTTTTACACACACACACACACACACACACACAAACACTTTCAGCTGGCTTCCGCACCTTGACGTAAGGTACAAGAAATGTATTCGCAACTGCGGATATGAACAACCATCAGCTGTATAATGGAAAGACGACAATGAAATTTTTGTAGGACCGGAACTCGATACCAGATTTTCCTCAGCATTAGGCTATCCGAGCATGACTCACGGCTAGACCCAAACTTCCATATATCGTCAACTATGTGCCTATAACCTGTACTCGTACATCCACCATGTTTATTTCCATACAGGCAAGACATTTTACCTGGAATTAACTTGCCCGGTGTCGGCGGATAAATATGATATTGCAGTGCCTATATTGTTCCGAGTGACGATGGAATATTCCTTTGGACATGCACGAATATCCAAAGGAATAAGCACTGTGGTGACTACAGCCGTTGTGAAATACATGAAATGGTTTAGCAGTTGCGAATATGGACAACCATCAGCTGTGTAACGGAATGACGACAGTGAACATTGTGCCTGGGCGTGAGTTGTGCTCGGATAGCCTAATGATAAGGCGAACGCTCGCGATAAGAGGAAAACCGGTTCGAGTCACTGTCCGACAGAAATTTTCACTGTCTTCATTCTATTATACAGCTTACGGTTGACTATATTCGCAATTGCGAACACATTTCATGGATTTCATAGCGGCTGTAGTCAAGGCAGTGCCTGTTACATTAGACATGCATGTATGAACAAAGGAACAAAATGGCTCTGAGCAGTAAGGGACTTAACTTCTGAGGTCATCAGTCCCCTAGAACTTAGAACTACTTAAACCTAACTAACATAAGGACATCACACACATCCATGCCCAAGGCAGATATCGAACCTGCGACCGTAGCGATCGCGAAGTTCCACACTGTAGCACCTAGAACCGCTTGGCCACACCGGCCGGCAACAAAGGAACATTCCAACGTAACTCGAAATAACATAGGCACTGCAATATCATATTGATGCCAATGGAATGTGCAGACAGTACGGTTTCTTTTTAACGGAGTCCTAATTGTTATAATATCTATAATTATTATCTGCATTATATTTCGATTGCGGCAGTTGCCTAGTGTAATCAAAAACAAAAACGTCAGCGGGTGCACAATGAAACAATATTTAGGGACATTTATTGTGAGTGTCTTAATAACACTGTGATTTTTCATAGCGCACAACCACATTCAATGGCAGCCAGTCTACCTGGGGAGGAAGGGGAAGGAGATTACAGAAGGCTATTGGCCGGTGCACGAAATGTGACACCACTTGTCTCGTCCATAATTTATGATTCGCACTGGATATCCCATTGAGCAACTCGACAGCAGTAACAGTAAAGCTAGAAGAACAAAATACATACAAAATGAGGCGTAATTCTCGAAACTGTCGCTAGGAGAGTAATGTTTACAACACGCCCGAAAATGGACGAATACCGGCGCAGTAACGATTGACAGCTGTCTTCCTTTTCCACGAAACGGAAAATTGTGTTGCGACTTGAGCTGGTGCGCTGCTGGCGCCAGTCTCCATCGATTGTCATCCCGATCGTTGTGAGTCGATTTCCGATGCCTGCTTGTCTTCTTCACATCTTTGGCAGATGGCTATTTAACTGCGGCGCGCGCGCTCTGCAGGGGCTTGAGTTCGGGAATCAGCCGTGTGAGCGACGGTGACGTGTGGCGCGGCGGATGTATGCAGCGTGGCGAGTGGCCGAGTCAGTACGACGGAGGAGCGTAGGCAGCTGCTGCGGCGTGTTAAGCCGTTGGAATGCAGATCCGCTGCCGACGGTGATTGGCATTTTCTTGAGATTTGAGGAACAGATTTCCTTCGCTTCTGTTACTTGTTACTTAAAGAGAACGAACTGGAGTCCTCGAATTGTTCCTTGGTGTGTTCTGTTCGTGTTAATTGAATACCCGAGTGCACTGAAAACTATCTTGATTGTTTCAGTTACTTGTCACTGTATTTGGTTTGGCCGCCTGATATGTTGACGTCATTTAAGGGAGTGCAAGCTACGCACAATAAATAGACATGAAACCGTGCTTAATGCGTAGCTAGAGGTCATATCAAGTAGTGCGTAAGTCCGTGCCTGGCGTTCGAGAGCGAGCCGAAATTATTTTCCCTGTTTCCATTTTCTATGTTATTATTTTATTTTTTTGTTCTAGAGAATTAGCTAATCAAATCTTAACAGCCGTTACTGGGCAAGTGGTCACGTGGGTTAGTTCTGCTTGGGTTCGTTTTGTCCCGTTCATAATTAAACGTTTATTTATAACCAGTTGGGCAGATATTCTTTGTGTATCTGAGGCGCCAGAATGTTGTCTGCCGCTGATGTATTTTTTTTTGTTTCAGATAACTGGCAGTGGTCGACGCGAGCAAACTCCGATCGGGGTATCACGGTGGAAGAGGGAAATTTAAGGACCTGGATCTGTGTCTGTGGTTTCGTTGTTAGTGTCCTGCAATTCCATCTTTCCGGTGGAGCGCTGTGGTTTTACGGAAGCTTAATTGTAGCTCAAAGTTGAGTATAGTTCTACTTCACCTTCTGGCCCGTGAATCTCCTGTATCTGTTAGAACCTTTCGGTCTGCTCGCGACCATCACTTATTTTCAACGTAAAATTGAAACGGACCCATTTTAAGACTATTTAATATGCCATATTATATCCTGGGGATGAAATGTATGTGAACCTCGTGCCTGTAACTAGTACTAAAGAGAAGTCTACTTGAGTGTATTAATCTGATAACACTTTTAATTTGTTAGAGTTGCTTAAGATCAGCCCATGGAAGATGTCTCAGTTGTTGGAAGCAGTTTTAGAATTCGATATGAGTTATGTGAAAGCCAGTTTCTATGTAAGTCATGAAGAATGTTTAGAAGATTTGTGTGATTCAGTTATGTCAGTTAAATTTGATTAATGGTGGTTTTCTGAACATTGTTTTAATAAGTGAAAACTGGTTGAGTAAATTTTGAAAGATCTGTGTCTATCGGACTTAAATGGATTAATTGTTTTAATCTGAGTCCTGCTAGTGGTTCTCTAGGGCATGTGTTTGTAATAAAGAAGTGTATGGCAACAACAAACTGGTTATGTGTTTATTTCGATGTTTCGAAAGGAATAACACATCACAACTCAGAGGCGGTTTCGACAACAATTTAACACACGGTGGGCCCCTTGCAAGAGAGCTGTTCACAGGCTGTATGATCAATTTGTACGGGAAGGTTCAATATTTGAAGAGAATTCCTAACAATGATCTCTGGCTGCATGCGTACAAAATTACCTCTGCTCAGGAGCTCACTGCAGAACACAAGCAGCAGGGACTGTCATTTGCCCGCTGGGTAGAAGATAGAAAACAAACTCTCAACAACGTTTGGTTTTCAAACAAGGGGCATTTTCATTTGGACGGTGTGTTTAACAAGCAAAATGTACGCTTTAGGGCTGCTGAAAATCCGCAAGTACTTTATGAATGACAACATGCTCCGAGGATTCCAGTGTGGATCGCAGTTTCCGGCCACGGACTTAATGAACCTTTTTTCTGCGAATAAACTGAACAGTACCCGTCATTTGGGCATGCTCCGCAATAACTTGCGTGTGGGTCTTTTCGCTCGAGTTTCCAGGTCGTTTCAATGACGGACTTTCCCTCCCCTCCTCGCCCCCTCCCTCTCAGCCCTTCCAGTTCTTTGGAGGTACCTAAGCAAATAATTTTCCCGAAACATCTGCATCATTTAAGGACCTCAGACGCCTTATTCTTCAAGCTTGCTGTGAAATCAGGGAAGATATGTCCCGTAAGGTTATCGGGGTTATCGCTGACTTCAGTGTATGTGTGAAGGAAATTAGGTTTCAAAATTATGGACATATGAGCATGTACTGAGTTCGAACAATTCTCCACTGTATTTTTTCCATGCTAGTATATGTTTCCTTGAGTTTATATTGAGAGTACAGTTTTTATTCGAAAACAAAATGGTGACACTTTTCGTGGGCCACCCTGTATTTTCCTGAGCTTTCAGACGGAACACCGATAGGAATAGCGTGCATTAACATACCTAATACGGGCAGGTGTAATGATCTTGATGTCATACTGTGGATTAACGTCTTGAGTACATAAGACTGGATTTATATAGGTATGCACAGCTTGGAAATTGTTCGAAAAAAGTTACATATTATGCATATTTCACAGTACTGAGTGCTCTCTAAAGTTTTCAGAGTCCCAAAGTGTGTACCTCTAATTACTTATGTAAATACAAAGGCTTAGCTAGTAAATAATAAAACACTTCTAGTAAGGAGGTGCAGCTGAACCTGCACAATTAGTAATAGGAAAAGAGTAAATTAATGGTACTTTGGTTGGAAAAGGAGTCCATTATTCAGAAAAAATTAATTTCAATAATCTCATAATACCAACCGAAAGAGGAGTCTAAGCAAAAAAATTCTTGTAGACCTAGCCTCTATAATGCATGCCTTAAAAGCTATGAGCACTTGTTCTACGATACTATGAAACAAATTTCTTCTGTTGTACCAGCTCTTTGCTTTCCCTTTTTCAGAAGTGGTAGTGTGGACCAAACTAAGAAAAAAAAAGTCCAGTAAACGTGGGCTCTAAATTGCATACCTTAACAGCTGTGAGCAATTATTCATCTTTGCTACTGTGAAACACATCTCCTGAATAAGTGCTTATAGTCCCTAAGGCATGCATTTTCGAGTCATCTCTACTAGACCTTTTATGCTTCGAATGATCGTTCCTGGATTATCCCTGAATCTAACCATTCCTGCTGAGACACCCTGTATTTTAACAATATCACACAATTTGCGTTCATTGCAATGCGCAATTTCAACACATTATTTACTGTAATGCGAATAGCATAATTAGACGTTGCGAACTGTTAACTGTATTAGTTAATGTATGGGGCCCCACGTTGGAGAATATCGATCCTCAAGTTCTCTGGGCAAACATGGGATGAAGCAGTTAAATACTAATTACTCAACACTTGAGTAAATATGTCGACTTGGTTGCAGCAATTCACGCTTAATATACAAACAGGTTGTAGCACAAATATGGAATGTAAGCAGGTGATTGTTACTTTTATTTCGTATGACTTATTGACTTCAGGCTATCGCTAGATTTTATTGCAGTTTGCCATCGCTGAACACTACAGTCCTAGACACGTTATCTTTACGAATGTTAAAGCAATTGAAGCCTCTCGTAAAAAGTGAGCGTGCATCGTCCTTTGCACTCTTCATCGCATGGTAGCTTACCTAGACTTGAAATCTTTACGGCTGTGAAACGAACACAGAACGTAGGAAGGTGGAACACCTCTGGCGCGACGATCAGCTAACCTGCGATAACTGTATGGCAGCGTTAGCTCATGCCGCCGCTACTTCAGGCTGGTGGATCCTCGTACAGCGCACGCGCTTTCTGCTGTGCAGCAAGTGCTTACTTTTAAGCACTTTAGACTGCGTGCATCACGAACAGGAAGAAATAAATCATTCAAGGAACGCTACAGGTATCTATTGTACTAAATTCAGACTTCAAGACTTTTTCTCTTACGTTAAAAGTTTCCTCAAAAGTTAAGAGTTATCGTGCAAAAGGGGCTGAGCACAGGTTCTGCATAAATTTTGTTTCCTACATCGTTAGGAGATATCTGACCAGGCATTTATTTACTGAAAGGCCTATCTCCAATTATGGCTGAGTTAGGAGCAACATAGGTCAATAGATGACATGAGAAGTAACTCCTACAACTTGTTTATTCTAAATGGGGTAACAGTAGTATGTGTTACACGAGTTAGATATACTGAACATAGAGACGATGCACTTCCGCTTGCTGCAACCGTCTTGTAGCCTCTCCTTCAGCGTATCTTCACTGGCAGTATAATGGACAGTGAAAACAATATGAAAAGTTCACCAAAGGGAAGTGCCAGAAAAAATGCTAACTCTAAAAGAAAGCGTGAACAAAGGTGAGTAAACATTTTACTCCTGATGATGTTATGAATACCATAGCCATAGCTGAAAATATGTAACCATATAAAGTCGTTCAGACGAAAGGCAGTTATTTAATTTATTTTCTACAAACAGATGATATGATCATTAACCCAATTAAGATTAATATAAATTCTGCCTCATGTATTTAAGCCACTATGCCTGCTGTAATTCAGATAAAAAAGACTTTTGATGAAATAGAGGGATGGGAAATGATAAGAGAGTTGAAATAAAGGTAGCTACGAGAAGTTTTCTAAATGATCAGTCAGGTCACTGGTGCAAAAGTACCGTAGACAGAGAAGAAGAGACCTCAGAAGTATGATGGAATACTTACCTCAGGTGTACAAACAGTTTTACAGTGAATTGTGCCAAGACAGAACAGTAAAATGATTACTAGAGGTAGACATATTTCAAAACTTGTTTGGTGGACTTTCCTCGCTTAGCATTTCAGTGAAAATTTATTTAGAATGTTATGCGTTTAAGTG
Source organism: Schistocerca cancellata (assembly GCF_023864275.1). NCBI lineage: Eukaryota > Metazoa > Arthropoda > Insecta > Orthoptera > Acrididae > Schistocerca > Schistocerca cancellata. The sequence continues at coordinate 634,771,255 of NC_064626.1, read as the reverse complement.
TTATTTTTGTAATATGCCAAATGATAACTCGTTTTCCTAAAGCCAACTAGCAAGTGTTAATGTGAAGTTAGTTCATATTTCCGTTCTTGTTTGAGTAAAATTTATTCTGAATAACCTAGAAAGTACATTTTCTTACTTAGTCTCTTTAGGACGATAACGCTTCAACTGACCAAAATTAGCTTCGAGTCGTCTCTCAGAAGATGGCTTCAGCTGCCCAGTCGTGTTTCTCATAACCTTAAGTTACAATGAGGGAACATTGTTCTTATCGAGGTACATTTTTTTCAGTAATGATCAGTGCTTACGGGCTTCATGTAATAAAACTCCTGTAACTCATATAATTTCCGGAAGGCAGTTATAAATAATCAGGTAGACCATTTCGAGGAGTCGCGCTGCTATTGGCTAAAACGTATGACGTCAGAGGCAGTACTGTTCAGGGCTCCAACTCGTGGGCCACGGAGTACTCGTGAACTGTATGTCGTAAAGTGCTGACGTACATTATTAAGAACCCCTTAAATCGAAAATTATTGAATAAGCACTTGTATGTTATAATAATAGCCACCTTCAAAGTCTTCATATTAAGAGCTGAGTTCATAAATACTCACTGCAGCACATAAAGATAACGAAGCAACCAACGGAAGATTTCTCAACGAGGCAACTTTTTTTGTTTCATGTTTTAGCGTGTATGTTCAGAAGCCTTATTCTGATGAAGGTTGTTAGCCTTACGTAGAGAGAAACCACTTTGTGAAGCACTTTGGGAAACTTATACATTATGATAGAAATTGCGTTTTGCATCACTCCGTCACACTTAGCAACCTGTCGCCTATGAAACTGCAAAACGTCACTTCAAACTCGTTTATTTTATTGTCCCAGTCAACTGAAGGAGAAGTGAGCCCACTTCTGGAGATTACGGAGATCCAGTCATTACCAGTGATGTGATCTGAATCCAAGAGAAGTATCTCTGAGACAGGATCCAAGGAACTGTCAATGTAAGATCGAACCTGGCCTGGTGTGAAACACTGTCTAATTTGTTGTTTTATTCTAGAAGAAAACTGGCAACTCATTCACATGAGTATGTGCGCTCCTGTACACAACGCTGTATTGCTCTATGTGGTGCTATATAAAGTTTACTTAATGTGTTACTGTGGGTTTGGTGCCAAAGCTTACACTAAGAATGTAATTTGTAAAGCTGTAACTGTTTTATTTCTTTCACATTATTTTATGTTTAGACAGTATATGGCTAACATACAATAATGAACAACATACACTATGTGATCAAAAGTTTCCGGACACCTGGCTGAAAATGACTTACAAGTTCGTGGCTCCCTCCATCGGTAATGCTGGAATTCAGTATGGTGTTGGCCCACCCTTGACCTTGATAACAGCTTCCACTCTCGCAGACATACGTTCAATCAGGTGCTGGAAGGTTTCTTGGGGAATGGCGGACCATTCTTCACGGAGTGCTGCGCTGAGAAGAGGTATCGGTGTCGGCCGGTGAGTCCTAGCACGAGGTCGAAGTTCCAAAACATCCCAAAGGGGCCCTTTAGGATTCAAGTCAGGACTCTGTGCAGGCCAGTCCATTACAGGGATATTATTGTGGTGTAACGACTCCGCCACAGGCCCTGCATTTTGAACAGTTGCTCGATCGTGTTGAAAGATGCAAACGCATTCCCCAAACCGCTCTTGAACAGTAGGAAGCAAGAAGGTGCTTAAAACATCAATGTAGGCCTGTGCTGTGATAGTGCCACTCATAACAACAACGGGTGCAAGCCCCCTCCATGAAAAACACGACCACACCGTGACACAACCACCTCCGATGACGTTCACAGGGCAATCGCCATACCCACACCCTGCCATCGGATCGCCACTCTGTGTACCGTGATTCGCCACTCCACACAACGTTTTTCCACTGTTCTACCGTGCAATGTTTGCGCTCCTTACACCAAGCGAGACGTCGTTTGGCAATTACCGGCGTTATATCTGGCTTATGAGCAACCCCTCGACCATGGAATCCAAATTTTCTCACCTCCCACTTAACTGTCATAGTACTTGCAGTGGATCCTGATGCAGTTTGGAATTCCTGTATGATGGTCTGGATATATTTCTGCCTATTACACATTACGACCCTCTTCAACTGTCGGCGGTCTCTGTCTGCCAACAGACGAGGTCTACCTGTACGCTTTTGTGCTGCGAGTGCCCCTTCACGTTTCCACTTTACTATCACATCGGAAACAGTGGACCCCAGGATGTTTAGGAGTGTGGAAATCTCGCGATCAGACGTATGACACAAGTGACACCCAGTCACCTGACCACGTTCGAAGTCAGTGAGTTCCGTAGAGCACCCCATTCTTCTCTCTCACGATGTCTAATGACTACTGAGGTCGCTGATATGGAGTACCTGGCAGCAAGTGGCAGCACAATACACCTGATATGAAAAACGTATGTTTTTGTGGGTGTCTGGATACTTTTGATCACATAGTGTATTTTAGGTGTGGTGTCACCGCCAGACACCACACTTGCTAGGTGGTAGCCTTTAAATCGGCCGCGGTCCGTTAGTATACGTCGGACCCGCGTGTCGCCACTATCAGTGATTGCAGACCGAGCGCCGCCACACGGCAGGTCTAGTCTGGAGAGACTCCCTAGCACTCGCCCCAGTTGTACAGTCGACTTTGCTAGCGATGGTTCACTGACTACATACGCTCTCATTTGCAGAGACGACAGTCTAGCGTAGCCTTCAGCTACGTCATTTGCTACGACCTAGCAAGGCGCCATATTCAGTTACTATATGTCTTCTGAATAGATAACATTGTGAATCATGTACCGTCAAGAGCGACGTTCATATTTAATGGATTAAAGTTAAGTATCAAACTAATTACGTCCGCTTTCTGCTACTAAGACACAGGGTTGTAGATAGAAGGGAGCGCTATGTCGTCGCCTCCTGTCTTTGTACGTTCCATTTGGACGTTACCTATTTTGCAAAAAGTTAACATTTCCTGTTATTTAAAATTGATGTTTTCATTTTGATGCCGTGTTATATTCTAAAATAAAATTGTCTGCATATTCTATGACGCAAAGTTGATATTTCTATACTTTTTAAGAATCTTATCAATAAATGACAATGGCTGCGTCACCGTCGTTCAATAGTAATTGGAAGCCATACGCGCATGTGAGTCTGTATTGGGGCCACGCCTACAAAGGTGTCCTGTTGACTGGGCGACATTTGTCAGTTTCGTTGTGTCAGTCAATTGCAACACACACATAGGCTAAAATCAATAATGGTACTTGATGCTCATTATACAGAGTGTATCAAAAAGAATCGACCGATTTTAAAAAATCGTAACTATTACGTTATTTGAATCTGTGCGTCAGTAATGTACTGCTGGGAAGAATAAACTCTCGAGTTTTACATGGTTCTCGCTAGATAGCAGCAGTGTGCACCCACTTCAATTCTAGTAAAAATGGTGTCGGGACAACAGAAAGCGTTTTCTTTTCCACGTTTTGCGCTCTGAGGGTCAGTATTAACTGTCCAGCGCGACTTTCGTTACTAGGTATGATGTGGATCCTCCAACAGTACAGAGCATTAGACGATGGCGTGAATAATTCCGAGAAACAGGTTGTTTGTGTAAAAGCAAATCGCCGCTCCGTCCCCGAGTGTCTGTCACAGAGGTCAAACGCATCCGATATTGTTTCACAAGGAGTCCACAGAAATCCGTTCACCGTGCAGCTCGATAGCTGAGCACGTCCGACTGGCGTGTGTTGCGTCGACGTTTATGCATGAAACCATACAAAATTCAGCTACTGCAAGCTCTTCGTGATGGTGACAAAAAATGTCGTGTGGAGTTCTGTAATTTCGTTCTTGGCAAGATGGAGGATGATAGTTTTCTTCAGCGCTTAATGTTTAGTGACGAGTCAACACTCCATTTAAATGGAAAGGTGAACCGTCATAATGTGAGAATACGGGATACGGAACAACCACTTGAAGTCGTAGAACATGAGAGGGACTCTCCAAAATTTAACGTATTTTGTGCAGTTTCACAGCCGGCCGGAGTGGCCGAGTGGTTCTAGGCGCTACAGTACGGAACCGCCAGACCGCTACGGGCCCGGTTCGAATCCTGCCTCGGGCATGGATGTGTGTGATGTCCTTAGGTTAGTTACGTTTAAGTAGTTCTAAGTTCTAGGGGACTGATGACCTCAGAAGTTAAGTTCCATAGTGCTCAGAGCCATTTGAACCATTTTGCAGTTTCACGGGAATAGATATATGGTGTACCGCATTGACATATGCCGTGCATCTCAAGGTGGACGTATTCAACACCTATGAAAAGATATGAAAAAAACTTGTTTCCCGTTCATCAGAAAACAAAATTCATCGTATACGTTTATTAGTTTCAGAAATATAGAGGTGGCAAAATGGGTGATTCTTTTTGATACACCCTGTATAATTTACTGAACAGAAGTTGTTTGCGACTTTTGGCACCATACTGTATGAATAGTAAAGGTCAGTAGCAGGGTATGTCAATAAGCACATGAGTACCTGTTATATGGACATACATTCTATTTGCACACAGTATCCTAAGATATGTACTTTGTAATTTTGGGTATGTGGTTTGAGAATGGATGTGTCAGTCCGAAACCGGTAACCACAACAGCTGAATTTTATATCAGTCAAAGTGAGACGGACTAAATAAAAAATTATCGAATTTCCTCAGTACAGAACTGTTGCGGACTTACCATCCCGTGGCAGCATGCCTCGAATAAGCAACATACATATGTGCTTATGTGACAGGTATTTCGATCCGTTTTTCTCAGTTGCACGATCGTGTGGTTACTTGTTTATCGAATGCAGAAAGCGTCGGATAGAGTTCTTGTAAGTAGGCTGTTTATGTTTTCTTATCGGCAACGTTACGTGGCGCTCGGTATGACAATCTCTGGCTGTGCTGTGTGCAGTCTGTGGCTAGTTTGCATTGTTGTCTGCCATTGTAGTGTTGGGCAGCGGCAGCTGGATGTGAACAGCGCGTAGCGTTGCGCAGTTAGAGGTGAGCCGCCAGCAGTGGTGGATGTGTGGAAGGAAATGGCGGAGTTTTGAAATTACTTATATTATGACTTTTGATGATATTAAGGTAAATACATTGTTTGTTCTCTATTAAAATCTTTCATTTGCTAACTATCCCTATCAGTAGTTAGTGCCTTCAGTAGTTTGAATCTTTTATTTAGCTGGCGATAGTGGCGCTCGCTGTATGGCAGTAGTCGAGTAACGAAGATTTTTGGTGAGGTAAGTGATTTGTGAAAGGTACAGGTTAATGTTAGTCAGGGCCATTCCTTTGTAGGGATTTCTGAAAGTCAGATTGCGTTGCGCTAAAAAATATTGTGTGTCAGTTTAAGCACAGTCGTGTATAATTTTTCAAAGGGGACGTTTCATTCTTACTTTCAGCCAGCTGTAGTAAGAGGTCGTTTCTTATTGCAGAGGCCAGCAAGCTGACGTCTGCGCGGTTTGGTAGTGGCTTATGTGTCGAATTTTGTGTTCCTACTCTATCTCGTACCACGTTTTCGCAAATGGGTTTTGGCTCCATTGCGTTTCTGCCATGACGCTTGGTTAGTGATTAGAGACACGTGTATGTTTCGTAAGCGAACCACTTGCAGAATTAGTCATTAATATTTGTCAGTTCGACATGCACCAGTGAGCGTGTGTGTTCCAACTGGGCTTGGGAGCACGTGTAGGGAAATCGGCTTGCTTTGTGAGGTTTCCACGGTGACGTGCGGTTTGTAATGGGAGATTTACGTTTACTGTGAGTGAAAAACCTTCTAAGGTTTGTCGATGCTTCGTACGGTCAGCTGTATATTGAGATCCCATTTGCTCAATCTGATATCCTTATTGGATTTCTGCAACGTTCATGTAGTGACTTTAGTCATGTGCAACGAAATTTACGCAGAGTTAGACACTATGCGGTATGCTCCTGGAAGCGGGAGTGTTTTAGAACTTATTTCCTGCGTTTTCGGATGACTCTATAACTTACTTATGAAATACGTGGATACCGGCTAGCTTCCGTTGTGTTCTGTCAGTTGCATGTTAGGGTTCGTTTCCTACTGCAGGCACCGACAAGCTGTTGTCTGAGTGGTTTTACCATGAGTTTGGTTGCCATATGTGTTCCTGGTCAATCTTGTACTACGTATTGTGAAATTGGTTTCAGCTCCACTGTGAGTGGTTATGCAATGACGAGTTGTCAGTGATTGGGGACATACGCGTCGCGTTTGTTTCGTAGGTCACGGACGTCACTTTTCAGTTACTAATAATTTCTCTCTGGTGTCGTGTATTAGCTGTTGTGATATCCGATTGAAATCTCGAATCGATTTTGCATGTCAGTGGTATGATACGAGTAGTGTTTATCGGCGAGGAAACAAATTTTGTACGTCATTGGCTAGGAAGGAGCAGTGTACTGTGACGAATCTTGAGCAGGTACATAGTTCAGTTCAGACTTGAGGCACCATTCTGCACGAGTGTTACTCAGTGTCGTCGTCCGAAGACATGTGATTTGCGAGAGCCCTGCCCGACAGGGTATCAAATTTGACTGGCAGTGATTTGTTAATTTGTCTTGTTGACCGCTCATTGGACGAATCTGTGCGCATCCAGTTATGTTGTCGCCTTCCTCTGTTCTGCGTTTGCCGTCAGTATTCTCCTCGTCTTTTTGGTATTGTATATTGAACATACGTTTGCACATTTAAGTCGTCGTCGTGCTTTGATCATTGTTTCGCTTGAGTATCGACGTGTGTGTTTTGGTTGGTTCTAACAAGGGAAACTCCCTATCTCTAGCCCCTCGCATTTAGTGGTAACATGTCCCAGTGGATAGCGCGTCAATGACGGAACGCAGATCAAGCATGGAGAAAGGAAGGTGTATTGAACTGTGAAAAGAAGCAAAACAGAAGCAATGAACGGTCCAAGTTTTAGATGTGCAATAACGAGTGCAGTTGAATTACAACGCCGTCGTGGTTATGTGGACGTGGATTGCAGACAAGATGGTCAAATCTTCCTCGTGCCCGATTTCTTCTTCACAGAATTATGAACTGTCCGTCCGGTAATTAACATGTAGGCTCGCTGTATTCAGATTTGTGTCTGAGCCGTGGTTTAACGCCCGTCTGCAACAGCGAGGTGTAAGAAAGGGACCTCCAGATGTACGTATCTTCTACTTGTTCTACACAAGTATCACTTGTTATGACTCTTGCGTTTTGTTTCGCAAGTTTTGACTCTCGAATTCCTTTGTTGTACCATAACTCCCGTTTATTTGTTGTTTTCATTTCTGTAAGTTATGTATGCAGCATCTTGCATGCACTCATTTTTCATCACATTTACTTGCTACAGTCATATATTCTTACCACGTGACTCATATTCTACAAGCTATATATAGTATGGCAATTACCGAGATTACAGAAGAACAGACTCGTCAATGACCGAACGGACAGTTCATAAGTTTGCGTGAAATAAAAATTATGGGCATGAGGGAGGTTCGAACGCTGATCTCCGGCTGTGCAGACCGACACCGTGATCACACAACCACGACGCTGTGGAGCTAGCAATTAGGTCGATGTTTCATGTCTTGAGCCTGGAGCGTACACGGTTTCTATTTTGCTTCTTTTTTTTTCTTCACAGTTCAGTACTATTTCTTACTGTTCAAAATGTTCAAATGTGTGTAAAATCTTATGAGACTTAACTGCTAAGGTCATCAGTCCCTAAGCTTACACACTACTTAACCTAAATTATCCTAAGGACAAACACACACACACCCATGCCCGAGGGAGGACTCGAACCTCCGCCAGGACCAGCCGCACAGTCCATGCCTGATTTCTTACTGTTTTCATGCTTGATCTGTGTTCAGTTTTCGACGGGCTATACACTGGGCCATTTTACCGCTAAATCTGAGGAGCGTGCGATGGGGAGCTTCACTAGCAAGGAACGACATCCTTCTTTGTGTTACGTGAAACGTTCGCATACTTGTTGGTTCAAGTTATTCTACGGACGGGCTCATGTTTATTCAGTTGTACCCTTGCGTTGCGTGTAAAGAACAACGGACGTGCGTTCGCTGTCGAGGTTGTTAGCTTCGCTCAGTGGCTATCCTAAGGCCTCATCAACAAAATACTACAGCGAGAACTGTTCTAAATTGTTTAGTGATAAGTTAGTCTACAGCGCCGATTGCTATTACGGGTACCGCCGTATGCTAGAGTTATTTCAGTGTTTATCACTTTACTGCCTGTTTTGTTGTAAAGGAGCTAAGACTCTGCTCCAAACTGAAATCATAGATTAACCAATGGCTAGCGTCGGTTATCGTGAGAGCCGGCCGCGGTGGTCTAGCGGTTCTGGCGCTGCAGTCCGGAACCGCGGGACTGCTACGGTCGCAGGTTCGAATCCTGCCTCGGGCATGGGTGTGTGTGATGTCCTTAGGTTAGTTAGGTTTAAGTAGTTCTAAGTTCTAGGGGACTTATGACCTAAGATGTTGAGTCCCATAGTGCTCAGAGCCATTTGAACCATTTGGTTAGCGTGAGAGGTTTATCAGCCAATAACTGAATAATATCCTATGATAAATGCTTACTGGTATAGTTGTAAATCATATTAAGGTTTTTGAAGTTAACAAACAGCAAGCGAGCACTCTAGCTTAAGTAGCTCGGATATAGATTACACGTTGGCAGCTGCTGTGTCTGCCAAAGTGTAGTAACATTACCGACTCGGTATGTAGAAATATCCGTTTAGCTTGTAACTGCTTTGATATGAATATTGTTTCTTAATTGTAGTGCATGCAGTGTTTATGTGCAATGTTTGTTGAGGGCAGACTTTCTGGTGTCTCTATAGTGCGTTTAAAATTAGTTGTGACTTTTCCTAGGGCATGGATGTGTGTGATGTCCTTAGGTTAGTTAGGTTTAGTTCTAAGTTCTAGGAGACTGATAACCTCAGAAGTTAAGTCCCATAGTGCTCAGAGCCATTTGAACCATTTAGTTGCGACTTTTGACGTTTGGCTGACCGGAGGAGGACGTAACGCCGTTGCCCAGGTAACACCAATGGCGAGCCGTTTTTCCCTACCACGCCGCCAGCGGATCGGCTGGTTACGCGCCCTTGTTGCCACACCTTGACTAAACAGCACGCATTAGATGCATCAACGTTCGTCAACTCTCGTTGTAACGTCGCATTACGCATTACCACTCTGTTGTGATGCACAAAGCTCCAAAAATGCAGCGAAGGAAAGCGGATAGTTTGCTAGAACAAAGAAATTTCTATGAGAAAATCGTCAACCATGAATAAAGCGAAGATAATGGAACTGGTAGTGCTGTACAAGCCAAAATTTCACTCTACCTGGTCGATGAACTGGCCAACGGTAAAGGGAATAGTTTAATCAGGCTTCCTCCGTATCATGCCCATTTAAATCCGACAGAGTATATGTGTCTAAGTTAAAAGTAATGTGGCAAAAAACAACAAGAAGTGTGCGCTCAGTGACACTGAATTGCTGACAAAAGAAACCACTGAAAATGTTGCACGACAGGACTGGTCTTGATTTGTCAACCACACCGGGAAGACAGTTGAGGAGACAATGATTCATGGACTGTGACGAGTTTTGACAAATATGTAACTTCTCTTATTGCCATGTTAAAATCTGTTTCTTTTGTCAAAACACAGCAGAGTTCAGAAATATTCATAGCACTAACATTCTAATGCAGTTCAAATTGCGACAGAATGATGAAATAGCATATTATTGAACTAACAGCTGAGTGCTAGTGAGGTCAATAGTTCATGAAATGGCCCATTCTCAGTATAAAAATAACGTGTAACGTCTCCACTTACATGGTTACAAAACCCGCAGCAATTCTCGTTACACCATCTGTCGATGGCCGTCAATAAATACATTATTTCACTAAAAAAAATCTATATCGTGGTAGATATGGAAGTTTCACATATTAATCACACGGCAAAATACACTGGTCTTGGCCAAAATCTTGTTTCGATATCTCAAACCATATATGAGATTCGAGGAATTTATGAATATTTTATTCTAGTTTTTTCACTGACGCAAGAGTTCATCACGGAGCGCTTTACATACATGAAATTTTCTCGAAATTGGAAACAGACGGCGATATCCTTACAAGTCTAAAGAATAATGCAATATATAATCTACATTTAATACGCAGCAACATGTAACCTGTCACGCACCAAATACAAATTCAGTGATACCTATTTTTCACTGGGAACTAAGAATTTCTTGCAGTATTTTACCTACTATCGAAATATCACGGTAATTTTGACCATTATAGCCGGTTCATCATGAAGCGGCTGACTTAAACCATAAGATTTACAAGAATTAGTTTATTAAGGATTATTTTCTCTAAAAAGATTTGAGAAAGATCGCAAATCGGTCGGCTGGCGCGGCTTTCTGTGCGCGCAGTTAAGCGAGCCTCCCAGGTTCCGCGCTGAGTAGGCATGGCATTATACTGCGGTCGCCTGCTAAGGCCGTGTCCAACAGGAGCGACTTTTGGATGCCCGACACTCCAGCGACGAGCAGCAGCATCGGGCGAAAAGCTCGGGTGTCCTGCGTGCGAGCGACCAGGTCGCGCTGCAAGATGGCTGCTTGGACCCAATCATCTGTTTCTATAAAACGGCGTCTCTAACCTGTAGAATACTATAGCTGGAGAGTAAGGCTACAGAATTAGGTTTACTTAAGAAAGAAAACGAAAAGGAATGCTGTGCATGAACTTTACAAAGGGAGGAATCTCCATGAAGAATTTCATAAATGTCATCAACCACGAAGATCACCAGGCAAATTCTTTTAATACACGTGAATCAGCACAGGAGCATTCAACTATTCATCAATTAATTAAATACAAATTTTTTTACGTGATCAAGAACTTTTAACACCCAATAAATGTGGAGGAATGACTACTACATGACTAAATATGCTAAATGTAAACATAAGTATACAGATTGACTCTACTGAACAGAGGCTACCTGTGGTGTAGGGGTAGCATATTCCTGCTTCTCTTATACAATATGAAAAAATTTTCTCTCTTCTTCAATTTATGTATAATCTGTAGTATACGTAAAAAAATTTCTCCCACTTCTGCTCCATCTATCATGCTGATGTTTCCCTCATACTGTCCCACCTAACAATGCAAACTAGAGGAAGAGACCAAACCAGAATGCACAATGTGACTGTGGTATCACAAGTGCATGACATACAGAAACATGAACTCAAAATTAATGTGTTGATGCTACATATATATTATTATGCCTGTCCTGCAATGTTTTATCAAAAAAAGATGACTTCTTCTTCCGTGTCCGGATGCACCAATTATATCTTCCCTTCCCAGTAATTAGCAACGTAGATTGCTTTGTCATTGACTTTCAAAATATCATCTTTACTGCATGTTACAGACATATCTGGGCAGATCAGTAGGTGGTCCAAGTCCTGTATTGCTCCGCATTCACACCTGTCGCCATCACTGTAACCCCATTTAAATAGGTTTGATTTGCACCCAGTTACTCCAGTGCGCAGCCGGTTTAATGACCTCCAAGTTGTAAAAGGTAGTTGAAATCCCGCAGATCCCTCCTCAAGTAGTTCCATTGTGGAGTGTGGCACCATTTCTTCCCAAAGAGATAGCCGCCTTGCGGCGGGCTTGGTGGCGAGCTCTGCCAAATGGCCATGTAAAAGGGTTCAAGGAACAACAATAAGAGAAAAACGAAAAAGGAAAGAATATAGAAACGAATACCTATAAAATGACAATAATGTTAACCAACACTAGGAATATAATAGGTTAATAGAATAGAATGTTTTTATATATCATTGTTAATATATTTAATTAAACATACATGATTACAAAAAATAGAGATTATGTGTGAGGAGAAAGTTCTGGGTTCGATTCTGGGCATTTCTTTTTAAACTGACTCTCTTACAATTCTGTATACTAAGTTTTATGTATACTGTTTACACTGCATCGCTAAATATATTTTTAAGTTCTTGCCAAAGAACTTAATCTTCACACCTGTCCCAATATGTCAGACACATTTAATTCCTAATAAATTATAATGAAGCATGAAATTTTACAAATATTTCATGTTGCGAACGTAATTGATCAGCTGTCAATGATAAGGCCAAGCGTTACAATTACTCTAAGTAGGATGTAAAAGTAAAGCTTACAAAATTTTTGAGAAGAAAGTCAAACGTTTTGTGTAATGATTTGTCTAAAAGTATGTATGAAATAAAAAATATTAGGGAAACGTCTGGTGCACCTCATTTTATGTTCATCATTTCGAGCATCATTCAAAGGCACATACAACGTTTCTCTGATCTACATATTTCTTTTACACAAATCATTTCATAAAATATTTCACTGATTTCTTTCATTCTTTAATTTCAAATTTTATTCGGAAAGCATGATCTTATTGACTCCTCGTTTGTCTTCCTAATGTACTTCACTCGAAGGAAGCCTTTTTGACATTTAAATACAGCACCAATGTATCTTTTTATGTGCAAAATAGCTAGGACTTAAACAGATGAAATTTTTGCCGCTTCATTTACATATCTTGGCAGCAGCTTTTCGTGAAGTATTTCAATACTTCCTCAGCTTGTTAATTAAGTTTTTGTTAATTACCTTGATTACTTTCAAGCAGTTAAATATTTTCATGCCAAACTAGACATCATGCTGGTCACTTTGATACCCCGTTTACCTGTTTCTCTCCCTTTATTTGGCAATGAAAATTTGGACGAAACCTAATGGTGTAAGTTGTAGGGAGTCTTGTTTTTGCTCTGCTCACGCATTTACAAAAACGTATCGAGTGTTAATCATACGATAAAGTAGTCCTTTCTGCGTGCTGTCATTTCCAAAATTCGTCGTTTTGATATCTTGAGCTTTTTATGAGATACGACGTGTTTTACGACCACTTGATTCCCGAAGCGCATGAAAGGTTCGGGCGCGCCGCGAGTGACCCGTCCGCGGATATAACAACCAATATCTAAAGAATGAAAAGAGATGTCATTCCGCTCTGAACTTTATATACAATTTAGATACATTGGTTACATTTCATACGCAATAATGAATGGCGTTAAATGAACTGTACTGAAAACTACACAATGTGATTTTTCCTCCGCAAATTCTTAAATTTCGTGCAGCCGTGTACTCAGTTTCGTGCAGCACAGTAACTATGACGAATAACGAAAATAAATTCAGACCTATATCGTTTAAAGATATCAAGCTATAGGTTGCGGAAGAATCAAATTTTTTCGCCGAATAGTTTTCTTAAAATTGGATGTTAAGTAATTCATAGCTGCCATCATGTCTGCTCCACTGCTTTGCCAAGAAGACACGTGGCTGCCGTTCTCAGACGCGCGTGCGACAAGATTCAAACATGTTTGAATTCAAACGTCGTCAGTTGCAGCGGGAGACAGTCAGTGACACAGATGTCGCTCACGTAGGACACTTCCGTAACAACACCTGCGGTTGTGTTTAGTCGCCTGAAACTGTCGCGCGCTGTCGCTCGCTTCTGTCGCTCACGTAGAACACGGCCTAAAGCGCGTTACTCACGCTGGCAACTACGCTTCCCTCCACTTGCTCCGAACTGGACTGTCAAAAGTCGCAACTTATTCTAAATACTATAATGATTACTCAGTGCAGTTCTGCTCAAGTTGAGAGCATTGCTTGACTGAGTGTTTTGGTGTGATTTCAAGTATTGTGAGCTAGTGGTGGTATAGGTTGGTGTGAGATCACGTTGGTTATTCAGATCTGTATCAGAGCAAGGCCGCTTCCGCTTTCCATCGTTCTTACATAGTTAAGAGCTTGAAAGGTATATCGACAGGGTTAAATTTTGTAAGAAAATTTTATATTGAACCAGAGATGGTCAAATGTAGTTCCGATTGGGTAGTAGCGTCGCTGCTCAACAGCGATCGCTGGTCAAATACCTTATGGGTAATATGTTAGAGTAACTTTAGATACGGAGATGTATGGAGGATTCATGTGCTGGATACATACTTACTCACTACAGGCAGTAATGATTTTATTTGCAAGGTACCATACCGGAAATAATTAAGGTGAAGGAAGTTGTTGTGTTACCAATGCAATGCGCGTATTCATAAGTGATGATTGAGACATTATATACCACTCACCTCCAACGATTTTGTAAAGCTAATTGTTAATGTATTTTCAGTTTATTGTGTGTTAAATGTGAGCATTATTAACTGTCAAAGAGTCAAAATACAAGTTTAAAAGTTAGTGCCATATTTTTACTTTCCACAAGTCAATACCAGTTCCCAGATCGTTTTTGCTCAAGAAGTTATTGTCTCAGTCATATTCGATTTAATTAAAATGTTTGCTAAGCAACAGCCTCGCACAATAGCTGTATGCCAACTATACACTTTGAAGTACTTGCAGAGCAGTGCGAAGAACGTTACAATTGCGCAGATACAGGTAAAAAAAATTATTATTTCAGGGATTGCATTAATTAAGCATAGGGGCCATTATTTTCAAATTGATCAATGTTTGTTTTATTACCAGGGCCAATTCAAATCAATAGTGTTGCATCAGATTCAGTTTTGTGTTACGTAACTTCATGCAGCGGTTTAAAGCTATTAACAGTTTCTATTCTTGCAGTCAGAAAAGTTCAGTGCAGGGTAAAGCGCATAAGCGACGAGATAAAATACACGTTCGCATGCCGTTCCCATTCTAACACTTGTGTTGCACGCTACTGTCAGTTACGTAATTTCAGTCACATTTCTAACGTAAATGTTTCAGTATATTTCAAACGTAAATATTCCAAGCTAAGGGACGAGCGCCGTCATTGCAAGTCACGTCGTGCTGGTCGAGCTCGATCAGCTTCTCCAGTGTGGCGCCTAACTCTCCACGAGGCCATCGACGTTCCAAGTAATTGGCATCGGATACGAAGACTTGTTACTGAAATTTGATTTTTAAAAAGTTGTAAAATAATTTTTTTCAGCCCAGTCGACTGTCAGACGCAAACAACCCAGCTCTCCACTTGCCAACCACGTTTCCTTCCGCTTCAGATGAGTTGCATTATGAACTTTCAGTCTCAGCACATTTTCGGAAAAGATATAATTGACGGTATTCTTTTTTTAACAGGTGGTATTCGCGGTAATGGTGAACGTAATGCAAAAAGTTTCATTTTGTGGTGCTGTAATATAGCTCAGACGTTGGTAAGAATACCATGCAGGTATCAGGATTCACCAGTATTCTGTATCCGGCATGAAATATGGCACTGAAAAATAAATACTTGCTAGAGTCGACGTCATAAGCTACATACACCTTTGAAGAGTTATGGCAAATTTCTTGAAGTACACACAGAAATCCGTAAAATACAATTGGTTGTCGTTTTTTCGTAGATTAAATTCCTATTTCGTAGCTACAGTTAAATGAGACGCTTTGTTTATGACGTAACTCAAAGGAAGAGGGCGCGAAATTTTGCCATCCGAATGGCCGCCGAGACGCCTTTCAAATTTTCTTATTTTCTCAGTAGACCACTCACTTGATTGTTGGGTCTTGGGCCTGGTATTGGCAATCGGCACTCTGAACAAAGGGAGAGATGAAACGCTTTCTGGTCGCGGTATTCATTCATGGCACACTTGACATCAAAACGATTCGTCGTGGATTCAGAGCCGAATTTGATTTGGTGAAACAGTTTCATTGTAGCATAGCTTGCTCGTAGAGGAGTATAAATTTTATTTTTCTCCTTTTCAATTATGTACCTCCGCTGCTGTGAATTATGGTTTTCAATTACCTGGCCGAAATAAATAACTGTGCAGAGTCTAAACTGTTTTTCTCCCCTTTTGAAGACGAAGCGACCTTTTGCCGAATTGACAATCTTTCCATTACTTCCAATCTTTGTTAATCCCAGACACTGTAAAGTCATTGATTATGTAATGTTATGCGACTTTATGTAAATTTTAGCCATGTGTTTGACACTGGGGTCCTTACCGAGTTGCTTTGTGTAGATTTACGTGGTCTTTGTTTCAAATCCATCATATATTCGTACTAGTGGTGTATTTGCATTATGTTTCCAATCCCTGGTCTACACATTGTGGTGAGGGGGAACATGAATCCTTATGTAGAAAGGTTGCTCCTTTTGAGCAAGCATAGGTTTGTTTCAGAATAGCAGATCGATTGTTCAACAATTTACCAATTTGTGGATGAACGGGACCTGGTGGCGTTAAAATTTGTTAGTCACCGTTTGACAGTACTGTTCAGTTTCTCAGTTAATAACAAAATATTTTGTGAAATCACTTTGTGTAAAAGCTGTGGTGGAAATGCATCACTTTCCCTTGGCAGTCCTGTTTATCACTTCGCCAAAAAGCTTATTCCCTTTTGAGGCATTTTAAATGGCTGTTGGCCTTGCTTTTACGTTTAATTACCCAAGTCTGAAACTGGCTTCATTTCGAGACATTGTGCCGCGTATTAATGTAGGATAGAAGTGACCATTCATTGCACGTCCCAATATAAATACGCATGCGTTCCACTACTCTTTTATTAACGCTGGCGGTCACCGGTACGAGTGCTGCAGTTATAATGATTGCGGCTGAATAGAGTAGCGAGAAGAGATTAAAACAGAAATGGAAGGCGCTGACATAGCCACATTTCGTTTGCAATTATGAGCTACGTTCATGAAATGATGCACTCACTTTTGTGATATCCATTAACCGTTCCATGTTAGTATGGAGATGGGTTCTTTCATATTTACAGGGCTAATTATCGTCGGATGCGTTCCCCGTTATTGTTTTGGACTGGTCAGATGGTGATAACATTGATTTCTCTTGGACTTGACAATTTTACTGGTCTCACGGTCGCGTTCTCGCTTCCCGAGCGCAGGGTCCCGGATTCGATTACCGGAGGGGGCAGGGATTTTCACCTGCCTCGAGATGACTGGGTGTTTGTGTTCTCCTCACCATTTCATCATCATTCATGACAGTGGCGAGACTGGACTGAGCAGAGGTTGGGAATTTGTATGGACGCTGATAACAGCGCAGTTGAGCGTCCCACAAACCAAACATCATCATCAGCACCACAAATTTACGTGTGTGGTGCTTGATGTTGAATAACCTGCCGTAAAGGTACACCTTAATAGTCATATGTCTGACATTCCACTGTGTAACAGCCTTTTTGCGTAAAGTGTACCTTCAAATTCATTTCTGTTTCACGTATGAGATAAATAATTACTACAAAAGCAACCAAACATGATGGAAATTGCAAATTTTACTTTTTGTGCTATACAACCATTACTTTTTTGCAGCTGATGCCCCATAATTTATGAAGTTATATTTCACTACCATTAAGAGCTGAAACTGTTCACTACACTTGACGGCAGTTCAGTAACGCAGACTGGTTTTTTTTATTTTAATTTTTGGGGCGACAGTAAGAATAGTATCATAAGGGGCTCTATAAGCAATTTTTTGTTACCTGATGTTGATAAGCTGATCAAACCTGGTATTTAATAAAGGTTGATTTGATCAGCATTTATTGATGCGACTTAAATATGGTTTTCTTACTACAAACATTTCATTAAGTACAAATCTCAGTTAGTCAAACACGAGCTCACGAAATGTTCATTGGAGCCTTAATGTCATTAATTTAGAACGACTTAAAAAAAAGTGTGGAAAACATTTAAGACTAGTCTTTGCGATGATGATGATGATGATGATGATGATGATATGTTGGTCTGAGTACGGAACAGCAAGGTCTTCAGCGCCCGTACTAAAATTTTGAGATGAGTGTGGATAAAAGACGCAGAACAAGAAAATTACAATTTAAAAATTTAGTCTTCTTAAATGCATACGCCGAACTACGAAAAGCAAGTATTTTGTCAATTTTAAAAATTACGGCAAAAAAAGAAAAATGTGGAAAGAATTAAAACGGTACAGCAGACTGTTCAGGCAGCCACTTTGTAACACACTAAAGGTTCCATCGTAAATGCTTAGTCTGCAGTGCAGACGTTTTACAAAATTTTCAAACATTTAACCATATTCTCACGTCAGTCAAAATAGATGGCAGATGCCCATCTAAATTTGCTTCTGCCATCACAAAGTAAAGTGCACTTGTCAAAATATTGTGAATAGTACTTTGTACGGTATCACAGACCAAGAAGGAGCAAGAAGGAGGACGAGGAGGAGGAGAAGTATAAGAGGGAACATTTAATATTCTAATTCCCTTTGTACATATCACTGTAGTACATTATTGAGGCGAAGCAACGCGGAGTCTCACAGCAGTAGTTTGCAGTCCAATGCCCGGTACCCTACCTTTTATCAGATTCTGAAACCTAATTAGTATGTAGAGACATTCTACTTACTATCATTTAAATTTAGCAATGCCAGCTGTGTACGTAGCTGGCCTGTGACTCTCGTAGTTAACTTACATAAGACAACAAGATGGCGCCCAGTCAGTGTTGCACTTTCTAGTGGATTAAATAAAAACACTGATATGGTTCGGGCAATTGAATTCGTAAGAAGTGAGTTTCGTAAAAATATATTTTCACTTTACATGCAATAGAAAAACCTTACAACACCATAGAGACATTTTAACCGGCAACTCCAAGATTCAACTTTCCAAACCACAACAGCATCGTCTGAAATACGTGATTCTGCTTCCTTGAAAAATTAATTTTACATTTCAGGGGAGGTCAACATCTTCGAGTTTGTGATAGTACGGAGTGAAACAAAGCAGCTGCCAAACATTTCGTACTAGCAGTCTGTGAGCACCTATTACACTGTGCGGAAACACGCGATCGGATACTCACGCGAGGAAAATACAAGCAAACATTCCAGACTAACCCCGCCACGTAAATGTAGGCAATCTAGGCATACAGCAAATAAACTGAGTTCATCGTACCGAATTCCTTATCCACTGCAGTGTCTGCTCAATAGCGGAACCTCCGCCAGACAAAATTTGGTTCCATCTCAACATCACAGCAGGAACTGCCTCTTCGATTTTATTGCAACGAATCCGAGCAAGAAATGACCAAGAGCGATGGCAAACTTCTTTCAAATGAGAACCACATGTCGCACACCCGCGAACGAATGATACTGGTCGAGAGCAAATAGACTTTGTAAGGTGCCTCTTACGTGAGGAAGACATTTTTACCAGTTTTAATAAATTATTGCCTCTCATTGATGTATTCACGATAGTTAGGAAGTGCTGTAGTCCGTAGCCGGCCATCAATCGGAGAGCATTTCCCACGCTGGCTGGCTAGGTGACGAAGATGTCGCGCGTGTGGGGTGGGGCTCGGCGCTGGACCGTAGCAACAAGCGTTAGCCTGGGAAATATACATGACGGGAAGTACCGCCATCTTGGCGCCAAAGTCACCGATTTTGTTTATTTATATTTAATAATTAAAGTCATTTATACCATGAATACTAGGGGGAGCCTCTGGATGTTTAAAGCTATTTATTATAATTTTGCCTCGTTAAAATTCACACCCGTTCATTAACAAATGCATATCTTAGTAAGTACGAACTTGATCGGAATTCCACGAACTATGACGAAACTAGTAAGAGATACGGACTGCGCGTCAAAGTCGGCAGTCGGCGTTAAGAACTCTTCCTGTCTTGTTCGATGGTAGCCATGCTCTCGATTACGAGTAATTTGTGACATGAGTGTTTCATTATTGATCTAATAGGAATAAAAGTGATATTACAGCATTCTGAATGTTAATTTCGAGCAAATAGATACCCCAAAGTTGATCGACAGCAGTTTCAGATAATTAGCTTCCACCGACAGACACATCCAATGCGCCAGTGAACAGTCTGCACGGGACGACATTTAAGAGAGCTGCACCGCACACAGGTAGGAGGAAATCCGACGGCACGACCCACCAAGGCGGATCAAGGAAGGTCCGACTTACACTCGCCAATGCCGGGTGGAAATGCTGACCAGTTATACTGTACGTCACGTATACCATCCTCTACGGACTCGCGGCTAAGCTGAGTAATAACAGTATCAATTTAGAAGCGTGGGGATCTTGCAACTTGCCAAAAACGTTTTCACAGACATGAAGCAAAGAGATTGTTAAAGAGATTGTATCGGTAGTCGAAACTGATAGATTGTAGCAAAAACAGGGTGTTCGGAAATTCATTGTGTAGTTACAATACATTTTGGAAATGACGTCCACAGGCCGTTTTACACTTCCGAACCCTTTTATCTTCATAGGAAAACACTTTCTGCAAATGTGATTATGACATGATTCTTACGTACAGAATTATTTCAGGTTTTAACTCACAAAATGCGTGAGGCAAGTTGCGACAGATTTTACTGCTCTCCACACAATACGGGCCGTAGCTTATTTGAGATGACACGTTCCCCAAAAAACTGTTACAGATGCGCATAGTGTTGTTAGCTGTGTGCGCGGTATGGCCACCTCGTTGAAACCATTAGCAGCTCATTTTGTCTTCCTTCAGCTGGGCAATAAAATCGTGGATCATTAAACAATAACGTTCACTGGGAACGATTCCTTCAAAAAATAACTCACCGATTTGCAGCACCCTGGATACTACTATCCACACTCCAGTTTTGCTGTGGTGTTTCCACTCTCCAGTTTCATGATCATGCTGTCCCGTTTCTAGCATAGCACGAAGATTATGATCTGTATTTCACGTGTTAACATGACCGGAAAGGTGGGATCATGCATTGCAGTAACGGATTCGCTTCTCATGGACGGCATCTTTCAACTCACGCACTGCCGGCACTTTATACAGGCAAAATTCCAGTATTTGCCTAACCGCTTCATGTGCAGTTGCAAGTCCGATTTCATTCAGCTGTGCCATATTTCGTAATGATTTTACTGGGCTCTGGTGCATAGAATTAGAAATATCCAACACCTTCTGTTCTATTTTTTTGGGTGCTCTTCCAGTTCATTCGGTGTCTAAAACTGAGCCTGTCTCTCACGTTTTTCAGTTAGCCGACGAAGCACGCTAGAATGCGTCCTGCACAAAATCTGTATTTATTGCCTTGTCGAAAAACATGTTCAACAAAAATATACGTTCTTCAATTGGAATCACGATTATTTCAAAACAAACTGGACATCTAAACACTTCACATAGCATTCAACACATCAACTGAACCAAACTTTATGTTACGCAGACGATTTACAGCTTTTAGAAAGTGATGAAAACGTATAATTGCACACAAGTGTTTTACTCCAAAATTTATTACACAACCGGCTTCAGTCGTCAAGAAATGGTCTTCTGGTGTCTGCATGCAATAGAAAATCAAAATAAGGCAGTACTATAGTAAACAACATTTACAACGTAATGGGAACTTTAAAATCGCAATTACTTGCGATGAAATTCATAAACATCCCAAATCGTCATGGTGCAAGTGAACCTCTCCATTACAATCAAATACAAAGCAGATATAGCTGCTCGCAATTTCGTGGAGAAGGATGGACAAAACTGCGTTAAGGAACGATCTTCAGTATAGAACACCCCCCTGCGGGTCCGGGCTAAGAATAGGCCCGAGGTATTCCTGCCTGTCGTAAGAGGCGACTGAAAGGGGTTTCAACCATTTCGGCCTTCAATGTGATGGTCCCCATTGGGGTTTGACCTCCATTTTTCAAAATTCTACAGAAGTACGAGCCTTTTGGGGAAGGACACCTTACGTGATGTATCACTGGTCCTCAGTGCAATAAGACCTTGGCACTCATCATCGTAACGGCGTCGTAACTGCACCCATTGTTCATCAATTTGGGCCTAAACATCTGATGGGTTGCACAAAGTTACGCCTATAGTGCGTCCCCATCTGCACCTACGATCATGACGGAGTTTCCATAGCACCCGCAATCCAGCACGGTAGCCAGCCCGTTGTGGTGGGTCGTCATATATCCTCAAGGTTGTAGCCCCCTGACAACACCGGGATCGTACTGCCGATACCTGAGCTGCACCCTCCCCACGTCAGCCAAGGAGCAGATGCCCGTCTACCTTGGGCATCACAACTCCCGGCAACGGTCATCCTTCCAGGTGGCCCTTGCTGAGGCTGGGTGGCGCCCGTGAGGAGAGCCCCTGGTCGGAGTGGGTGGTATCGGGGCGGACGTTTCGCAGATGAAACGTCAACATGCATCACGTCGCGTCTTCTAAGAGGTTCTGTCTCTGTCTCTGTCTCTGGTACTGGTACTTCTGCCTTTCACCCTTGCCCACTCCCTGGGAGGAAGGACAGGCCCGCCGGCTTGGGGCGAAATACTTCCCCCGCTATTTAGTCTGTTCTCGGACCGATGGGGGACGTTCGCCACCTCCAAGCCCATGTTCTTTGTACAGCATATCGAGGATATCTTCGGAGAAATCGGTGTCCATTTCCATAAAGACCAACTCCGCTACACAGTCGGCTGTGCTCCAGGCATGCGACCGACTAGGGGACATCCCAGTCTCAATTGTCCCACATCGCGCTCAATAGGACGCAGGGGTTATTTTCCATCGGGACCTCCTGTTGCAATTTGATGAGGAGCTCAGGGCCAACCTGGAGCGCTGTGGCGTGCATTCCGTCCGGCGAGTCCAGCGCAGCCCCAAAGACCGTCGCGTCGACACTGGGGCCTTTATCCTCGCCTTCGAGGGCGATGTTCTCCCGGAGAAGGTGAAGGTGATCTGCTACCGGTGCGACATTACGTCCCGCCTCCTATGCGATGCTTTCGATGTTTGTGCTTCTGGCACATGTCATCACGGTGTGGCGATTGTGGACGTTCTCTTCGTGAGGGACATACATGCACCCCACCACCTCGGTGTGTCAATTGTCCTGGCCTTCACTCGCTTAGATCTTTCGACTGCCCCACATATCAGAAGGAGAAGGAGATACAAGAACTGAAAACCTTGGACCGTCTGTCTTATTCTTAGGCCAGGAAGAAATACGACTGCCTCCATCCCGTGATTTTGACAACGTCGTTTGCTTCGGTCGTGTCCGCTCCTTCCGCAGTATCCTCACCCCTACCCTATCCCCCCTCCACCTCCTCACCCCATCCGGGGTCTATGCCTCTGCCTCTCAAATCTCTCCCTTCCAAATCCTCCTCCCTTGCGGCCCTTGCCCCCTCTGCCCCAGGGGCCACCCTTCCTCCTCCTCCTCCTCCTCCTCCTCCTCCTCCTCTTCCTCCTCCGCCACCTGAGAAGCGATCCTCTTCTCAGGCGTCCATCGGGGAAACGTTATGGACCCTGGCTTCCAAAAAGGACCCCGAGTGTGAGGCCTTTCTTCGGGTCCAGCCCCCACAGCCCACCATCCCTGTGACTCATCGGTCTTACAAGAAGGAATCAAAGAAGAAAACTTTATCCCCCTCTCCACCCCGGCGCGTTTCGTCTGATGCTCCATCCGACAGTCGCTGCCCCCGGCCGTCCTCAGTTCCACTGGGATGCTCTGCTGCCAAGAGCTCAGCTGGCCTGTCGTCGGCGGATGATGGTGCCCCTCCTGCGCAACCCAGGAATGTGGCCACAGCTGGCGACGACTCGATGGAACAGGATCCGCCTCCCGACGGTTGTAGCGATGTTCCCTCGAAACCTGGCCCTCCACAGCCGTCGAGGTGACCAGCTCTTCACCTATTTCATTCCCCCTTTCTCTGATTCGCGATGGCTCTGTTACATTGGAACATAAGAGGTATTCGATCTAATTGGCAGGAATTACAACTGCTGCTCCGCCTGCCCTGTCCGCTCGTCATTGGTCTCCAGGAAACGAAGTTACGCCCAACTGACTGTATTGCTTTTACCCGGTATACCTCCGAGCGATCTGACCTGAGCCCTGTGGACGGTATTCCAGCTCATGGTGGGGTCATGTTGCTCGTTCGGGACGATGTCTATTACCATCCCACCCCATTGACCACCCCACTCCAAGCAATAGCTGTCCATATTACTCTTTCTGCCTTTACTTTTCCTGTTTGTACTGTCTACACTCCATCGTCATCCGCAGTTAGTCGGACTGACGTGATGCACCTGATTGCTCAGCTTTCTCCGCCGTTTTTATTGTTTGGTGACTTCAATGTCCAACATCCCCTTTGGGGTTCTCCTGCATCCTGTCAGAGAGGCTCCCTCTTGGTGGATGTTTTCAACCATCTCAATCTTGTCTGCCTCAATACTGGTGCCCTGACTTTCCTCTCAGACTCTACTCATACCTACTCCCACTTGGACCTCTCGATCTGTTCTACCACTCTTGCCCATCGGTTCGAGTGGTATGTCCTTTCTGACACCTCTTCGAGCGACCACTTCCCCTATGTCGTTCGTCTCCTGCACCATCCCTCATCCCAACGTCCCTCGAGCTGGAACATACGAAAAGCTGACTGGGGACTTTACTCCTCCCTGGCGACCTTTCCAGACCAAGATTTTCTCAGATGTGACAGTCAGGACGAATACCTCACGGCTGTTTTCATCAATGCTGCCGAACGTTCCATTCTTTGTACTACCTCCTCTTCATGTCGCGTTTCGGTCCCCTGGTGGAATGTGGCTTGCAGAGACGCTATCCATGCTCGACGACGTGCTTTACGCACCTTTCGTCGCCATCCTATGCTGGCGAATTGTATTGATTAGAAACGACTCCGAGCGCAATGTCGTCGAGTCATCAAAGACAGCAAAAAAGCTTGTTGGCCCTCTTTCACAAGCTCCTTTTACTCCCTCTCCTGTCGTCTGGGGTGGCCTGCGCCGGCTGTCGGGCATTAAGGCCCACTCCTCGATATCTGGCCTGACTTCAGGTAATGAGGTACTTGTGGACCCTGTGGATGTCTCCAACGCCTTCGGCCGCTTTTTCGCGGAGGTTTCAAGCTCCGCCCATTACCACCCTGCCTTCCTTCCCAGAAAAGAGGCAGAAGAGGCTCGGCGACCTTCCTTCCACTCGCTGAATCTGGAAGATAATAATGCCCCCTTTACCATACGGGAACTCGAACGTGCACTGTCCCGGTCCTCTGCTCCGGGGCCAGATGCCATTCACGTTCAGATACTGACACACCTTTCTCCGGCAGGCAAATGCTTTCTTCTTCATACCTATAATCGCGTCTGGACTGAAGGTCAGGTCCCCATGAGTTGGCGTGTGGCCATCGTTGTTCCCATACCCAAAACCGGGAAGGATAGATACCTTCCTTCTAGTTACCGCCCCATTTCTCTTACAAGCTGTGTCTGTAAGGTGATGGAGCGCATGTTTAACGCTCGGTTGGTTTAGATTCTTGAATCTCGACAGCTACTTACCAATGTTCAATGCGGCTTTCGTCGACGCCGCTCCGCTGTTGACCACCTTGTGACCTTGTCGACGTTCATCATGAACAACTTTTTGCGAAAGCGCCAAACGGTAGCTGTGTTCTTCGATTTGGAGAAGGCTTACGATACCTGTTGGAGAGGAGGTATCCTCCGCACTATGCACAGGTAGGGCCTACGTGGTCGCCTGCCCCTTTTTATTGATTCATTTTTAACAGATCAAATGTTTAAGGGACGTGTGGGTTCCGTATTGTCCGACGTCTTCCTCCAGGAGAACGAAGTGCCTCAGGGCTCCGTTTTGAGCGTAGCCCTTTTTGCCAGAGCGATCAATCCAATTATGGATTGCATTCCACCTACCGTCGATGACTTCGCGATCTACTGCAGTGCCCAGAGAACATGCCTCCTGGAGCGCTGCCTTCAGTGTTGCCTTGACAGTCTATACTCATGGAGTGTGGCTAATGGCTTCCGGTTCTCTGAAGAGAAGACGGTTTGCATCAACTTTTGGCGATATAAAGCATTCTTTCCACCATCGTTACATCTCGGCCCCGCTGTTCTCCCATTCGTGGAGACAACGAAGTTTTTAGGGCTCACACTGGACAGGAAACTTTGTTGGTCTCCGCATGTCTCTTATTTGGCTGCCCGTTGTACACGTTCCCTTAATGTCCTCCGTGTTCTTAGTGGTTCATCTTGGGGAGCTTATCGCACTGTCCTGCTTCGCTTATATCGGTCCATAGTCCGATCAAAGCTGGATTATGGGAGCCTCGTCTACTCGTCTGCTCGGCCATCCCTCTTACGCCGTCTCAACTCCATCCATCATCGGGGGTTACGTCTTGCGACCGAAGCATTCTATACTAGTCCCGTCGAGAGTCTATATGCTGAAATTGCCGAATTACCATTGACCTACCGGCGCGACGTAGGCTTTGTCGGTATGCCTGCCGGCTGTAGTCAATGCCCGACCACCCCTCTCAGATTCTTCGCCGATTCTTTCGACCGTCAGTATGGGTTGTATGTGTCTGCCCTGCTGCCCCCTGGAGTCCGCTTTCGTCGCCTGCTTTGACAATTGGCTTTTGCCCTCCCTACCACCTTCAGAGAGGGTGAGAGCCCGACACCACCTTGGCTCCAGGCTCCGGTTCACATTCATCTTGATCTCAGCTCGCACCCAAAGGAGGGTGCTCCGGATGCAGTGTATTGCTCACGGTTTGTGCGCGACTTGCCAGTAACACCTTTATTTTCACAGATGGCTCCAAAACTGACGATGGTGTCGGCTGTGACTTTGTCGTCGGGGACGTCACCTTTAAATACCGGCTCCTCGAGCAGTGTCCCAGCAATACGGCCGAGCTTTTTGCTCTCAATCAGGCCGTTCCGTATGTCCGCCATTCTCCATATGTACTCTGCTCTGATTCACTCAGTGCTCTTCAGAACCTTGGAGCTCCATATCCGGCTCATCCCTTGGTGCAACGGGGCCGAACCGCACAATAACCCTGGGTTCGGTATGGGGCGGTGGTGGGGTGAGTGGACTGCTGTAGCCTGTTGTGGGGTTGTGAACCACTGAGGGCTACGGCGGGGACGAAGCCCCTCCATCGTTTCTAGGTCCCCAGTTCCCTATAATACGATACGACACAATACAAAATTATATAAAATACGTGTTATTTTCCATCGTCATACTTAAACATATGAAACAATAATTGGAAACTTGAGGACATAACTATCTCAATAAATCGTTAAACATCAATATTGTCACAGTATTAACAATATTTTTCTTATAGCCGTTTGTAAAGGAAAAGTACGATACTGTATAAACTAAAATATTTGGAGAGACAATTAAATGTTCCGGGAAAGGAGAAATAATCAAACAGTCCCATATCTATCAAAAAACATTTCTGCCAACTGGGGTACTGCAAACTTTGTTTCGAACTTCCAACGTTATTCACAACTGTCTTCTGTATCCCAATGCACAGCGACTTGGAGAACGCATTGTATCATAATCGCAATTTGTTGTTGTTGTTGTGATCTTCAGTCCTGAGACTTGTTTGATGCAGCTCTCCATGCTGCTCTATCCTGTGCAAACTGCTTCATCTCCCAGTACGTACTGCAGCCTACATCCTTCTGAATCTGCTTAGAGTATTCATCTCTTGGTCTCCCTCTACGATTTTTACCCTCCACGCTGCCTTCCAATACTAAACTGGTGATCCCTTGATGCCTCAGAACATGTCCTACCAAACGAGCCCTTCTTCTAGTCAAGTTGTGCCAATCGCAATTTACACAAACGCAAATAATATACAATGAGGAAATGAAAATGCTGAGAAAACAGGCATCTCCAGTTAGTACAATAGGCCTTCTCGACATCAAAAAAATATTAACACCTTTCGTCTTTCAGAATGGTCTGCACTTCGTGCTAAAGTGGTTAGCGTTGCTGGCTCTGACCCACGGGGTCCCGGGTTCGATTCCCGATCGGGTCGCGGATTTTCTCCGCCTGGGGACTGGGTGTTTGCGTTGTCCTCATCATTAGGAAAAATGGCGAGCCTGGACAGTGTAAAGATTGGGAATTTGTACGGGCGTTTATAACCTCGTCGTTGAGCGCCCCACAAGCCTATCATCTTCATCATCTTTCCGAGTGCGAGTCTTTGATCTATGGCGAAACACATGCTTCTATTAGAAAAGAGATTTCGTGGAGTTTTGTTAACGACGAGCACGTTGTTTTGCCCGTGACGGAACTGCAGGATACGGTGTTTCACCTGTGTCGAACGGTGTGTTTGGCTGCGGAGCGGCGGGTCATCTCCGCGCTCTCGTATGAAGCAAGTGGAGGAGAAAGGGCGCTGTCCGGCGCGTTTTGTTCCCTCCCGGCTGGTCGCAGCCGCTCTTTAATCAGGCATTCCGGTCGGGTGCGCGCCAGCTTTGTCACGGCGGCTGTTTGCCAGACATTCGCAGGTAGCGGAGTCCTCGTGACTGGCGCACAGAGCCAGGCCTCCTCAGCACTGCTGCAGCCCCAGACCCCTCGGACCCCGCAGGCACCCTTTCTGACAGCGGTATTTCACGGCACGCTAAATACCGGGAACTCGCCCGCCCTCGCAACACGCCGCAGGATTACGTGCCGTAAATACTTTCATTAAGCGAATTGCGGCCTCGCGGGCTGGCACGTTAATGCGAGGGTAATGTTCTGTTTGAGGAGGGCAGGCCGCGCTCGCACAAAAGCCCAGGAAACAGCATTAGGCACTCCGGGCTGCACCCGGCTCCTGAGCGCCGCCCTGTCGCGAGCAGGCAGCTGGCAGCAGGTGCTCGGCCAGAGAGGCAGGCGCCGACGTCTTGCAGCTGCGTCCAAGCTGGCCGTAAACGTGCCGTCTCTTGCACGCTAGTCTTTACGTCTACATCTACACTGCACAGGCCACCATAAGGTGCGTGGCGAAGGGTACCCTATACCACTACTAGTCATTTCCTTTCCTGACCCACTTGCGAACAGAGTGGGCGAAAGCCACTCTCTCTATGCCTCCTTATGAGCCCAAATTTCTCGTATCTTGTCTTCGTGATCACTACACGAAAAATTTGCTGGCGGCTAACACTTAAGAAAATACACTCCTGGAAATGGAAAAAAGAACACATTGACACCGGTGTGTCAGACCCACCATACTTGCTCCGGACACTGCGAGAGGGCTGTACAAGCAATGATCACACGCACGGCACAGCGGACACACCAGGAACCGCGGTGTTGGCCGTCGAATGGCGCTAGCTGCGCAGCATTTGTGCACCGCCGCCGTCAGTGTCAGCCAGTTTGCCGTGGCATACGGAGCTCCATCGCAGTCTTTAACACTGGTAGCATGCCGCGACAGCGTGGACGTGAACCGTATGTGCAGTTGACGGACTTTGAGCGAGGGCGTATAGTGGGCATGCGGGAGGCCGGGTGGACGTACCGCCGAATTGCTCAACACGTGGGGCGTGAGGTCTCCACAGTACATCGATGTTGTCGCCAGTGGTCGGCGGAAGGTGCACGTGCCCGTCGACCTGGGACCGGACCGCTGCGACGCACGGATGCACGCCAAGACCGTAGGATCCTACGCAGTGCCGTAGGGGACCGCACCGCCACTTCCCAGCAAATTAGGGACACTGTTGCTCTTGGGGTATCGGCGAGGACCATTCGCAACCGTCTCCATGAAGCTGGGCTACGGTCCCGCACACCGTTAGGCCGTCTTCCGCTCACGCCCCAACATCGTGCAGCCCGCCTCCAGTGGTGTCGCGACAGGCGTGAATGGAGGGACTAATGGAGACGTGTCGTCTTCAGCGATGAGAGTCGCTTCTGCCTTGGTGCCAATGATGGTCGTATGCGTGTTTGGCGCCGTGCAGGTGAGCGCCACAATCAGGACTGCATACGACCGAGGCACACAGGGCCAACACCCGGCATCATGGTGTGGGGAGCGATCTCCTACACTGGCCGTACACCACTGGTGATCGTCGAGGGGACACTGAATAGTGCACGGTACATCCAAACCGTCATCGAACCCATCGTTCTACCATTCCTAGACCGGCAAGGGAACTTGCTGTTCCAACAGGACAATGCACGTCCGCATGTATCCCGTGCCACCCAACGTGCTCTAGAAGGTGTAAGTCAACTACCCTGGCCAGCAAGATCTCCGGATCTGTCCCCCATTGAGCATGTTTGGGACTGGATGAAGCGTCGTCTCACGCGGTCTGCACGTCCAGCACGAACGCTGGTCCAACTGAGGCGCCAGGTGGAAATGGCATGGCAAGCCGTTCCACAGGACTACATCCAGCATCTCTACGATCGTCTCCATGGGAGAATAGCAGCCTGCATTGCTGCGAAAGGTGGATATACACTGTACTAGTGCCGACATTGTGCATGCTCTGTTGCCTGTGTCTATGTGCCTGTGGTCCTGTCAGTGTGATCATGTGATGTATCTGACCCCAGGAATGTGGCAATAAAGTTTCCCCTTCCTGGGACAATGAATTCACGGTGTTCTTATTTCAATTTCCAGGAGTGTAGAATAGAAGTTTTTAAAATATGGTGCTACAGAAGAATGCTGAAGGTTAGGTGGGTAACGTAACTAGTGAGGAGGCCAAGAAAATCCCTGCATCACCCTCTCTACCACTGCACCAGGAATTCTGTCATCCGCCACAGCAACGATTGCGATCAAGAAGACCAGCAACTGTTACTGCAGGACAACTCATCGTGGATGGTTTTGATCTAAATGAAAGCTGGAAGCATGAATGGACAACAAAAACATTGGGAACAAGAGCCCATCACCTTGGTCCCACAACGAAGCCAGAAGGTTTTGACCTACCGAGGAACCTCTGGTGCCGCCTCAACAGGTTAAGGAGTGGACATGGTTGTTGTAGCTACTTCAGATACAAATGGGGCTGGATCAGTTCACCAATCTGTGAATGCAATCAAGGAGAGCAGACAATTGAACATTTAGTCCAACGCTGTTCACTTCATTCATACCCTGGAATTCCCGACGACTTGTTCACTCTCACACCCAGCTTAATTAATTGGCTGACTTTAAGGTTTAATCTTGTCTTATA
Source organism: Schistocerca cancellata (assembly GCF_023864275.1). Taxonomy (NCBI): domain Eukaryota; kingdom Metazoa; phylum Arthropoda; class Insecta; order Orthoptera; family Acrididae; genus Schistocerca; species Schistocerca cancellata. The sequence continues at coordinate 634,740,563 of NC_064626.1, read as the reverse complement.
TCATATGTATATTGTATAAAATCACTTGCCTTGTATCAACTGTACATTGTATAAAATCACCATACGATTTGAAACGTCCCCTTTGAAAAATTATACATGACTGTGCTTAATCTGACACACAATATTTTTAGCGCAACGCATTCTGACTTTCAAAAATCCCTACAAAAGAATGGCCCTGACTAACATTAACCTATACCTTTCACAAATCACTTACCTCACAAAAATCTTAGTTACTCGAACTACTGCAATACAGCGAGCGCCACTACTGCCAGCTAAATAAAAGATTCAAACTACGGAAGGCACTAACTACTGATAGGCATAGTTAGCAAATGAAAGATTTTAATAGAGAACAAACAATGTATTTACCTTAATAGTCATAATATATATAGCAGTTCATGCACAAATTTCAAATCTCCGCCATTTCTCTCCCCACATCCACCACTGCTGGCGGCTCACCAACTGCGCAACGCTACGCGCTGTTCACGTCCAGCTGCCCAACACTACAATGGCAGACAACAATGCAAACCGGCCACAGACCGCACACAGCACAGCCAGTGATTTTCATACAGAGAGCACTACGTGGCGGCGGCGTTACCAATATAAGAACCTAAACAGCCTACTTACAGATTAAATAAATAACTGAATAAAACTGGGTAGAAAAGAAATTTGTAATTGTTTTATCCGTTTTGGTTGGAGAACACCGCATATCGCTTCGTAAATTACACTGTAGGAAATACTGTAAACAGCCATATGCTATACAATGAAGGCTTTCACGACCGGATGTTTCAGTTGCTGAGAATTTTTTCGGGTTGTATGGCCGTGGTCCATGGAAATCTTCAATCCCTGACGTTTCGTCCAAAGCTACGTTGGACATCTTCGGAGGTGCTCCTGGTTGTGCTGAGCCGTTTGAACGTAGCCTTGGACGAAACGTCAGAGATTCAACAGTTCCATGGACCACTGCCACGCAACCCGGAAAAATTCTCAGCGTTAGCCACATGTTCCCTTCAAATTATTTTATTATACCAATACTAGTTCGGGCCTGAGCCCATCGTCGATGGTAGCGTTGACTTCTTTGCAAGTTTGATGGTTGTGTCTTCCTGAAAAGACTACTTTACATATTATAGGACTGAATTTTGATTTCCTTTTACATTCCATATTGGTCAAAAATGGGTAGCAGTCGCACGGTTCCGGACTGCGCGCCTAGAACCGCGAGACCACCGCGGCCGGCTGAGCATTTATTGCATTAATGTGGTATTTACAGGTGATCACGCTGTAACAACCTGCGTTCTCAGAAATGATAAGTTCACAAAGGTACGTGTATCACATTGGAACAGCCGAAATAAAATGTTCAAACGTACCTTCGTTCTGTATTTTAATTTAGAAAACCTGCCTGTTACCAACTATTCGTCTAAAATTGTGAGCCATATGTTTGTCACTATTACAGCGCCAACTATGACAAAGCGAAAAAAGTGGTCCAAGTAAAACATTCACATTTCTTTACGTACTGCACGAATATGTAATAAAAAATTGGGGTTCCTATTTAAAAAAACGCTATTGATATTCGTTTGACCTACGGCAGCGCCATCTAGCGGACCAACCATAGCGCCATCTGGTATCCTCCTTCAAGCTAGACAAGTTTCGTTGTTTGTAGTTTTTTTGTTTTACGCTTATTGCGTGAGATATTTGGCCCGGTCACGATCAACGGAGCACCCTGGTTATGTGCAGGACTTGCATGGTCCTAGACTTCATGAAAACTGGATAAATTATCGTTCATTGCAAAAGAATGTATATCAGATTACGGAAGGTACAACGTGGTGCCTCCGCAGCTACGCCATTTGGGTGAGTGGGGAAGCATTCCAGTCGAGTAGCAACGCCGTGCAGGGCATCAGCGCAACACGCGTGTCTACAAGGGGCGGCGCGGCGCGCTGCCTCAGGTAAATCCGCAGCCGCCTCATCCATCAGCGTCACTGCGCCCGCACTGCAGGCAACTCTGCCGGCCGCGCCGCCACGCCGGCTGCCTACGGCACAGGCGCAGCTGTCGTTTACATACTGAGCAACAGCAGCGGCGGCGGCGGCGGCGTGAACTGAGTGAGGCCTGCCCTGCTGGGACTGGTGTGCTGGAGCCTCGCCGCACACTCACCCGAGCCCTCGGCTTTCTTCCTAAGTATGCGTCCTTTCTGATGTAGATGGATGGGGATGTACTGACGTCTCGCAGGAGCAAATCAAACACGTCAATAAAGTCGGGAGGCGAACGAAGACAAATGATGGATTACAGATGTGTTTCGGAAGGGAGGCACCAGAGTATCCAAGCTAGAAAACGCGAAGGCACACCAAGACACTCCTGTATTCAGTGCTTCCTTCTGAAAAGTAGAAAATCCTAACAGGATTCAGCGAACTAAGAGCCACGATGGTATATCGCCAGGGATACCGTGTAGTGAAAACTGTCCCGATTGCCACATTGTGGAATGAATTGGAAAAAGGGTCCCTGTTTTCCTCAAAGTCTGCCAACAATGACTGTATACAACATCTTATGTAGTTCGCAACGTCTACGGAGATTCCCAGTGGATTGCTTTTAAGGTACTGTCCTACTTGCCATGATTTTCAGGTAGTTTTTCAATAAATGTGAATGAAGTTGCGAATTTCATAAAGGTCCTCAACTTCTGTAATATTATATTGTTTGTAAGAGACCAGAGATGTTGGTTACTTCATTTTGAAGGTAGTAGCAGCGTGTGTAGGACAGTCTGGCAATTTATTTGTGTTTGAAAAGGAAGGAAGCAGGCCTGTCGTGTAGTGGAGCCAGCATTATTTAAAAAGAGAATTTTGTAATAGTACTTCTGAAGAGAAATGTTGAGGGAAACAAAATGGCGAAAGTCTATTTTTAAAGTAATCCAGTCTTTTTGTATTCGTAACTGTGTAGTTTCTTACTATTAGAATACTGGATATGGTTGAAGTTTCCTGCAGAAATTTTGTAATGCAACACATGGTTTCCTCTTTTAGTTTAAACAAGTGTCAACGAAGGTAACTGTACACAGGGAAGTTATTAAAACATTTTTTCCTAACTTGTCTAGGTGCACAAACTTCATGAAAAAGTGTATTGTTATCATGGCTTAATGAAGCATAGCTAAACTTGGAGTCTTGTTCCCATGTATCAGTCGTTAAGATTAGTTCCCCATTTTCATTTACATTCATGACTGTGTGTGCATACTCACATTGCACATCGCGAATAGTGTACTGTGAATCATTTTATGAAAATTGGTAAGACACCGTCTTGAACAGTACATCGCAAGTACAGCAAATGAAATTTGTGTTTTGGCTGTTTCATTATTATCCTACTGGTGAGAGGTTGCAGAACAGACGAGCGTTCAGTGCACAGAGGTATGAGAAGATACTTAATCACCAAGGTTCATGTACAATATAAGGCAGAGTGATTCTCGCAGTGAATTTGTGAAAATAATTCCATATAACTTCAGACGCTGAATGTGAGGAAATGAATTCAGTAAAGTGCCATCTTGTAGATTTTCAGGTAATTTGATCAGTCAGTCAGAAGCGTTAATTTTTGCGTTCATTTGCTGTGTAATTATAATAACAATTCTGATGCAGTGATTGTTTGCAAGGCTAAACATAGAGCTTAGCAATACTCGGGGTTAAAACATTTTAATAAGAGTAGTTCGTTTTGATGTCCCATAGCATATGTAAATTTCATTGACAACGAATTCCTTTTTCGCAGGTGAATTGTTTGATGTACCGCCTAGTCTGCTTTCGCATCGTGTAGCGTGAGCTCCATATATTTCCGTTCAAAATTAAATTTTCACGTAGTTCTGTTGCCCTGCGCCGAAATTTATACATATCGATACGAAATTAAGTTTTACAAATTTTTCAGATGCAAACTTGTGAAAATAATTCCATATAAGTTCAGACGCTGAACGTCAGAAAAAGATTTCAGTAAAGTGCCATCTTGTAGATTTTCAGGTAATTTGATCAGTCAGTCAGAAGCGTTAATTTTTGCGTTCATTTGCTGTGTAATTATAATAACAGTTGTGATGCAGTGATTGTTTGCAAGGCTAAACATTTAGCTTAGCAATACTCGGGGTTAACATTTTAATAAGAGTAGTTCGTTTTGATGTCCCATAGCATATGTAAATTTCATTGACAACGAATTCCTTTTTCGCAGGTGAATTGTTTGATGTACCGCCTAGTCTGCTTTCGCATCGTGTAGCGTGAGCTCCACATATTTCCGTTCAAAATTAAATTTTCACGTAGTTCTGTTGCCCTACACCGAAATTTATACATATCGATACGAAATTAAGTTTTACAAATTTTTCAGATGCAAACTTGAGACGTACAAACACAAGTTTATTTATATCAAGAAACTTTCACGTTCTACATATACATCTGCATCGATACTCTTCAAGCCTCCTTACGGTGTGCTGCGGAGAGTACTTCATACCATGTCAATTTCTCGATTTCCTGATCCGTTGCGAATGTTGCGGGAAGAATAACTGCAGGTAAGCCTCCGTGTCAGCCATTGGAACTGGCAGAGAATTTCCCTGACGGTTTTGCGTTTACTGAAAGAATCTGTAACTAAACGCGCTGCTCTTCTTCGGATCTTCTCTTTTTTTGTCTACCAATCATATCTGACATGGGTCCCATACTGCCGAGTAATGTTCAAGTACCGGTCGTAAGAGGGTTTTGTAAAGTTACCTCCTTTGTAGGTGAGATGCTTCATACACTCATGCTCATAAATTGAGGATAATTGGTGAATGTGGTGCCACACAACGTGGCACTACACGAAACTGGTGGTAATAGCATAGCCACATAGGGAACACACACGACACAGATCTGTAAGTTCACGGAATTGGTAATAAGTTGAGAGAACCGTCCCGAAACACATGTGCTACAAAACGCCACTGTTTCCTGCGTATGTACCCCGACATCAGTATGGGATATGATCACCATGCACACGTACACAGTCCGCACAACGGGTTGGCATACTATGGAGCAGGTGGTCGAGCAGCTGCTGCGGTATAGGCTCCCATTCTTGCACCAGTGCCTGTCGGAGCTCCTGAATTGTCCTAGGGGTTTAAAGACGTGCAGTGATACGTCGACCGAGAGCATCCCAGACGTGCTCGATTGGGTTTAGGTCTGGATAACAGGCAGGCCACTCCATTCGCCTGATATCTTCTGTTTCAAGGTACTCCTCTACGATGGCAGCTCGCTGGGGCCGTGCGTTATCATCCATCAGGAGGAAGGTGGGACCCACTGCACCCCTAAAAAGGCGAACATACTGGTGAAAAATGACGTCCCGATACACCTGACCTGTTACAGTTCCTCTGTCAAAGACATGCAGGGGTGTAGTGCACCAATCATAATCCCACCCACACCATCTAATTACGACCTCCATACAGCTCCCTTTCAAGGACATTAAGGGGTTGGTATCCTGGTACACGCCAGATGAAAACCCAGTGAGAATCACTGTTCAGACTGTACCTGGACTCGTCCGTGAACATAACCTGGGACCACTATTCCAATGACCGTGTTCTTGACACCAGGCTTTACGGGCTCTCCTGCGACCAGGGGTCAGTGGAATGCACCTTGCAGGACTCCGGGCGAATAAACCAAGTCCGTTCAGTCGTCTGTAGGCTGTGTGTCTGGACGCAACTGTTCCAGTGACTACGGTAAGGTCCCGTGGAAGGCTACCTGCAGTATCCGTGGCTGTCTGCGGGCATTTATGGTGAGGTATCGGTCTTCTTCTGGTGCTGTACACTGTGGATGTCCCGTACTGTAGCGCATGGACACGTTTTCTGTCTACTGGAATCGTTGTCATTATCTTGAGATCACACTTTGTGGCACACGGAGGGCCTGCTGTGTTTGATCAGCCTCCAGTCGCCCTAGTATTCTACCCCTCATAACGTCATCAATATGTGTTCTTCGAGCCATTTTCAACATACAGTCACCATTATCACATCTGAAAACGTCTGTACACTTAATCGCTGCACCGTATTCCGACATGCACCAACACACCTCTGCGTATGTGGACTGTTGCCAGAGCCACCGTGCGACAACCGCAGGTCAAATGCATCGCATGGTCATACCCCGAGGTGATTTAAACCCGCAAACCACCCACCAGAGCATTGTTTCACCATGTATCAGTATTATCCTTCATTTATGTGCATGAGTATAGATGCGACTGCTTCCAGTGATTACTCTGTAATCGTGTAATCATGCAATGATAGGTCTTTCTACTTATGCAAAATACGTTACATTAGTTTATGTTGAGTGTCAACTGCCAATCTTCGCATAAAGCGTCGATCCTCTGCAAGTCTTCCTCAATGTCCGCACAACTTTCTAGCATTGTGAGTCCTCTGTATATAACATCTAGTTCAAAGCCTCATAGGATTTCCGACGCTATCCATTAGATCATTTATTAACGAGATGTCCTTGAAAAGTTGGGACGAACTTCGAGGGGTTGCAGAGGGTGTCTTGAGGAACAAATGAAGGATAGGAAACGTCTTCCAATAACGCTACAAAATGTCAAAGTTAGCGGCGCCTGCGCCTGCAACTAGACCACCCTTTCGGCAGCAAATGAGACTTCTACACAGACGGACCGTAAGTGGAACGTCTCGCGCTGTTATTCGTTATACAATGCAATGAAAATATCCAACGTTTTTCGACAGGAGAAAAATAAATTGCAGATGCAAACCCATGTTGGAAACTGTGATCCACCAAGGCACCAGAACATTGCATTCATAGGAGACGAGGCCCATATACGCAGCAGCTACCTCCATGTTCTCTGCTGGAGATCGAGGTAATCAGTCACGATCACTGAATAATAAAAAAACATTCCTAGACTTTCCGCCTACAGTCCGTCAGTCTGCAAAGTCACGCTAGCTGCGAAGAAACGGCCTGTGGTCTTTTTAGCGTCATCGGAGGACATTTCTGGACACTGGTTCCCATCCTCGATTTGTTCCTCAAGCCATATCCTCAGTGCCTCAGTTTTTGTCGCAAAAGTTCTGGCATATCTTGTATATTGTGAGACTTGATGGTTCAATAGCATGTCCTTGTGTTACACTCGAAGTTACTTTTACATATGGAGATTTCTCTCCGTGGAGAGAGATGAGCTCTATTCTGCTTGCTAGGTAAAATTACGGTCTGCATTGAAATCGGGTTCGAATCACACCTCAGATAAAACATTTTTACTGGCGGGGAGCAGATTGTCTCTCCTCGCCCCCCCCCCCTCCCTCCCTTCCCCTGCCCTCGTATCGTCGTTATCACTTCCAACAGTCACGTTCATCCAGAAGTGAGTTCTGGCAGTCAAGAACTGTTAATGTCTGTAGCCATTTATTTATACCATCAATTCTCTACAGCAGGTCTGGCCAAACAGCGCTCCGTGAGCGTAGGTGCTCTGGCGTCGCTGCTGCTTAGCCCTCCGAGCGCAGCGGCGAGAGGGGCTGAATAGCGAGGAGGAACAGGCTAAGGTTGCAGCAGGACGCCGCTAGAGCAAAGCAGTAGCCTTGTCAAACGCCGAGCAGTTTGCTGACAATACTTCTTGCATTAAATTCGATTTACTTTCTGCGTCAAAAATGTTCTGGCGTCTTCGCATGTGTCCTAAAATGGAAAAGATTGAGGAGGCACATTGTTCAATTCTGAACGGGCATTGCCATACTTTTTGTATCGTTTGAAGGCCCTGAAAAGTGCTTCGCATGCCATCGCACTATTATGAGCTACAAAAACTCTTAATACAGCAATATTACAGTACCAGCCACAATACGATATGGTAGACTTTTCTTCTGACGAACGACAGTGAATGCCGGCAGAACTGAAGGCGGCCATTAGGGAAAAAAATGACTTAAGGGCAGTGACAAAATCTGTTATGGTTCTCATCACTAATCATTTTTTAATTCAGTAAACGTCTCATGGAAGGGAATAGTGATTTGGCAACAGATAGGTGCACAATATCGTTGCTATCAAACAGAAACTAATCGTATGGAAATTGAAAATTTGTGCTAAGATCTTATGGGACCAAACTGCTGAGGTCATCGGCCCCTAAGCTTACACACTACTTAATCGAACTTAAAACTAACTTACGCTAAGGACAACACACACACACCCATGCCCGAGGGAGCACTCGAACCTCCGACGGGGAGACCCGCGCGAAACGTGACAAGACTCCGCGAGGCTCCTATGGAAAAATCAGCTTCATGTTCATGACAAAACATTTCCTGGAACTCAAGACAGTCATTTGGGGACCAGACACAACAATATTTCAGTAAGTGAAACGTTTCATCTTGAGTTCTCGAACAGATTCCAAGAATTTGCATGTTACAGACTGACTGCGATTTATCTCTCAGACGATTCTTGCTTTTGGGTGCTGATGTACCTCATTACTTCAAACTTGAGATGATAGATATATGATGTAGAACTTGGCTCAAAGACCTGTTTGTGCAATCCAGGAATTGACTTCTACAAAATGTTACCCCAAAAGCAATATCCTCGACTGACTGCGCAGACAAGCCGCTGAAGTTACTTCAATGTTTTGTTTTGCAAACGTGTTCGAATGTTTTCCTTCTGTTTTGAAACTGATAAAGCTCCGCCAACTTTCAGATTTAACATAACTCCATAAATTAAAATCCATAAATTTGTATTATGAACCATATTTCAAGATATATTATGTATTGTAATAGCAAAGCGTTATAAAATTTATGAATGTCATGACTTAACGTTAATCATGTATATCTGAAGCTTTTGTAGTTCTACTCGCCATATTATCACTATCCAGTGTACCTGTTTCATTACGTAGTAAAAGTTCTTGCTTTGGCGTAAGAATAAAAAGTTGAAAATAAACAAAAGTGATAAAATCCTGCTTAGAACTGTATGCTGCAATATTCGAAACTTATAACTAGTCGCGCTGTGTTGAAAACAGGTCTTCTGAAGTTTTCCGCGTGCGCAGCCTTCAAAATATAGCCATTTCATTCACACATGCTCAGAATACTGCAGTGGTAGGGGAGGTCGAAGCGTTGAGTACACACAGTTGCAGTCGCCGAGCGCGACCGAACTCTGAGAGCACAAATCTTGTCCAGGTCTGCTGTACCTAACATTTTTGGCAGATACATTTAGCGAGAGTGACTTCATTGTAATAAAAAATCACATTGTTCTTCTGATCAGTATTGTTTTTCACGTCTGTTTTCATTAATTTTATGTCACCCTCGGTGTCAAATAGACATCGTAACGAGAAAGAGCCTCCATTTCACCTAAAGGGATTTCAGTTATCGTTCGCACACTGGGAGTCATTTGAGTTAAAGATAATGTCGCTCTATCAGCATGCTAGAGGTAAACCTAAATAAGCAAAGGTCGATTTATGACTCGCACGTCTAGGCAGATTGGGCAGGTGGGGTGAACAAAGGGTCGCTCAATCGCGTCAGGGTACAGCCGAGAGCAGGCGGCGTCTAATATCGGCGTCTAACAGCGACATGGAGATTAGGTAAAATCACGGCGCTTGTGTGGGAAGGAAAATTAATTTATTTTGTGTTTTTCAATTAGGAATTTCCTTTAGGATTAATAATTTGAGTAATATTTGCTAGTAAACTTGTAAAATAAATAGAGTCCATTGTCTTGCTAGCGCTTCTTCTGAGACCATGCGGTCACAGCCAGGTCATGAGATTCACATTGTCTTGCTCATTCTTTCGATTATAGCATAATGCTTTGTGAATAGATGTACTAAGTAGACGACTGGAGTTTTTTTTTCTTTGTATAAATTCACATGGCGTTACTGGGGCCATTGCTTCCATAAACATACGTCGGGCTAGTGATATAGTGGTAACGTGAGTGTCTACAGATGGACTGGCTGCGTGATCGAATCCCAGTCAGACCACGGTAATTTTCAGTTTGCCAATACTCTAGGTTTTACCTATCAATGATGTTGGGAGTCACGAGGAACGACACATGGTTTGGCTTCCTGGTTAAATGGTATGTCCCCTTCCCCATTTGGGTAGATACATGCAGGTAGCGGAAATGGGGTCCAATCGACAGACTTGCACACGAGCAATGAGCAATAACAAATTATTGTACTCTCATAGGTTCAGATTGTGTAAGGGACTACATAGAATGTCAAACGAAATATTACATATATTCGTGCCATTTCGTAAAGTAAATTGTGTTGCCTTTTTGTAATAAGAGATGGAATCATGAGCACTATAAGGTTATTAGAGAGCAGTCTAAGGAGTCATTTGCATGATCAATACATGTCTAACCTTGATGGAAACTGGAGGCTCTTGTAGAGTGCGTAGGCATTTCTTGTTGCTTTAAAGTCAGTCTCTGACTAATTCTCATTTGGCTTGTAGCGGGAAAAACGGATCGGTTCACCACACACAAGTTCAGATTTGAGGAGGCGACTGCATATCTAGATTTCTTGCGTCTAATGAATGTTGGCACTGTACCTGAGGATTTCATAACAATATGCTAATTGTGTAATCCGTAAAATGAAAAATTTGGAGCCATGTGCTACTGTATTATGCATGACTCAATTTGATTTTGGTTCAGCTATCACTCAGACATTATACTGGTTCCGTATTTTCTATGCCGTACGTAGTTCATAGTATGTACTATCAGATCAAAAGTATCCCGATAGCTACTAGTGGACGTTAATATATGGGGTGGCTCCACCTTCTGCCTTTACGATGGCTTGAACTCGGCTAAGGACACTTTCGATGAGGTTTCACGCTGATACAATCAATCATCAACTAATTTACGCATTAAGCAAACCACAAAAAAGGTGTTCATATCCTTCCGCATTTAGCGTCTTCTTAAATGCAATTAGCAGATCTCACGCCAACCAGGAAAAACACCACTGTGCCGTAACGCGACCCCCTCCTTACTTCACTACTGGCACTGCACACGATGGCAGCTAACGTTCTCCAGCCGTTCACCAAACACAACACCTTCCATTGGATTACCGTAGGGTACAGTGCGATTCGTCACACCCAATCACTCTGTTCGACTCACCAACTGTCACTCTATACACCACCTCTGTCGTCGCTTAGCACTCATTACAGAAATGTGTCGCTTATTAGGAGGTGCTAACCGTTTTACCCCATTCTTTTTGTGCTGGCTGAACTCATGGTAGAGTTTGGAACTCATGAGCGAATGCCTAAGTTCATGCCATTTCTTACAACCACCCTCCGCAGTTCTCGATTGTCCCAGTCCTTCAATAGATGCAGTCTGCTTCGTCTTGGTTTAGCTGTTTTTTGACGTTTCGGCTTCATGGTCAAATACCAACAGTCAAGCTGGGCAGCTTCAGGAGGGTTGTGTACAGTGACTACTTCACATAGCTCTCCTGACCGATCTGATTCTCTGATGCAACTCCCGGCCTCCATTTCAGCTGGCGGGTCAGCCTCTCGTGACAGCTAGTGGTCAATTCCGCATTACATAGGGCTGTCAGAATGCTCTTTATCGGATGGCGACGTACTGCTGCGCCAGGTGGGAGAGTATCACAAACGCTGTTAGTCCCTAGGCAGGGACTGCAAGTATCCAAGCCGATGAAAGCCTGTGTACCGGTCGCGGCTATCCGTGTTGGCTGTCGGCTTCAGAATATTCATTCACTATCCTTGTCACAATCCATTTTGGCAGGCGGCTTCACAGTTTTCATTCCCATTCTTGCGCCGGCCGCGGTGGTCTCGCGGTTCTAGGCGCGCAGTCCGGAACCGCGCGACTGCTACGGTCGCAGGTTCGAATCCTGCCTCGGGCATGGATGTGTGTGATGTCCTTAGGTTAGTTAGGTTTAAGTAGTTCTAAGTTCTAGGGGACTGATGACCACAGCTGTTAAGTCCCATAGTGCTCAGAGCCATTTGAACCATTCCCATTCTTATCTTGCTATTGCAGCTAAGAGGCTGCCTAGCTGATACCCAAACTTGAGGGGACTGTATAGTTTTGCCGCAGTCTGTCATTTTTCTCCACTACTGATTTAGTTGTCCGAGTCGTATGTGCCTTTTATGTTCCGTTAGAGCAATACTAATAGGACGTCCTCTCTCAGCAGTGCATACTACTCTGCACGCGTTAACTTTATAGACTCCAGGCGTGTACCATGTGAACAGCGTACTTTCTGGACCTTGGAATACATACTTGTCTTTGTTGCTTCTTTCGTAGACAGGCCAGGTGCCCAGTCGTTGGAGAACTTTCATCACATGATGACCGACGCACTGCATGTACCTTAGGAGGTAGATGTGATTATTTAGCCCCTTATCTACACTTCTGCCTTTAACTCTCTTGTATTTTCATCTACATGATTATTGATTCAGATGGCTCTGAGCACTATGGGACTTAACATGTGAGGTCATCAGTCCCCTAGAACTTAGAACTACTTAAACCTAACTAACATAAGGACATCACACACATCCATGCCCCAGGCAGGATTCGAACCTGCGACCGTAGCAGCAGCGCGGTTCCGGACTGAAGAGCCTAGAAACGCTCGGCCACAACGGCCGGCTGATGCTTCAATCAAACCACCATCGCACATCGATCCGACGAGCAACTGGTGCTTCAGTGAGCACAACGACTATTAATAGGCGGCTCATAGAAAGAGAACTGAGTTCACGACGCCCTTCCGCCAAATACCGAGCAAAGTAACGCAGTGGTTAGCACGCTGGACTCGCATTCGGGAGGACGATAGTTCAAACCCGCGTCCGGACATCTGATCTAGGCTTTCCGTGATATTCCCTAAATCACTTCAGGCACATGCCGGGATGGTTCCTTTGGAAGGGCACAGCCGACTTCCTTCCCTATCCTTCCCTAATCCGATTGTACCGATGACCTCGCTGTTTGGTCCCCTCCTCCAAATCAGCCAAGCAACCAACCAGCGAAATTCCATTGACCTATGTACACCAACAAGCTTGTCTGCAGTGGTGTCTGGCACATTCGGCGTGGAGCCTCACTGTCTTCACTGACGAGTTCCACTTCGAACTGAGCCCCGATGACCAACGAAGACGTGCCTGGAGACACCCCGGAAAGCTACGGGACACTAGCTGAGTGATGATCTGGGATGCCATTTTATTTCACAACAAGACCCTTTTCATTGTCAGCCGCGGCACCCCTACGGCAGAGCGGTACCTCGACGACACTCTACGTCATGTTTTGTTGCCTTTCATGACGAGTCAGTCTGGGCGTACTTTCCAGGAAGATAATGCACACTGCATGTCTTCGTGCTAGGCAAACCCGACCCTGGCCAGTAAGGTCACTCATCTCTCCCAAACTGAGAACGTTTGGAGGGTTATGGATAGTGACGTCCAACCAGCTCGGGACTTTTACGATCTAACGCTCCACCTGAACAGAATCTTACACGACATGCCACAGGAGTACATCCAACTCTATCAGACAATCCCAAGGCGAATAACAATTTGCATAAGGGCCATTGGTGGACCAACACATTATTGTCTTGCTCAGTTTGAGAAGCTCTTTCTCTTGAATAATCTAGTCCAGTTATCACAGACATCTTCAACCTGTCTCTTGTCAGTAGTACATATCCTACTGAGTGGAAGCAAAGTTTAATTCAACCTATACCCAAGACTGACAACCCTAAGTCGCCAGGTGACTACAGGCCGATCAGCATACTTCCTGCAATATCTAAAGACCTAGAATACATCGTCCATGAACAGCTGACGGATTACCTCAAAACTCATAACATCCACGACAAATATCAGTCAGGCTTTCGAAAGCACCATAGTACAGCAACTGCATTAATCAAAGTAACTGAAGACATTAAACATGCTATGGACAGACGTGGAGCTACCATCCTAACACTGCTTGACTTTAGCAAGGCTTTTGATATATTACTAATTAAAATGAAGCAGCTGAATTTCTCAAACAGCGCAATACACTGGTTCGACAGCTTCCTCAAAAACAGAAGTCAACAAGTCATTTGTGGGTCGGAAAAGTCATCATGGAAAAACGTGCGCTCTGGAGTTCCCCAAGGCTCCGTCCTTGGTCCATTACTCTTCTCACTGTACATTGATGATATTTCTTCAGTGATTCACTCCTGCACCTACCATCTATATGCCGACGACATCCAACTGTACATAAGTGCAAGCCCCAAGAACATTGCTGACGCAGTAGCGAGTATTAACGCAGATCTTTGCTCTGTTTCTCGATGGGCACAGGACCTAGGTCTGAAACTAAACCCCAAGAAATCCCAGGTCATACTTATATCTCATCCAAAGTTAATCAGTCGGTACTTTCGCGAAACAGTCCCTCAAATACTCCTCAATGGTACCCAACTACCATACCAAAAAACAGTAAAAGACCTTGGAATAATCTTGGATGAACACCTAAACTGGGAAGAACAAACAGTCACAGCTTGCCGGAAATCGCTCTCCTCCCTACATGCAATTCAAAAATTTAGAAAAATATTTCCAACCCATGTTAAACAAAAATTAGTCCAAACACTAGTCTTGCCTAATCTTTACTACCGTGATGTAGTTCAACACGGCACAAATAGTGAAAATTCGAGATGCCTCGAGCTAGTGATGAATGCTTGCGTTAGATACGTATGCAATATACGGTTGTATGATCATATCAGTCCTTCATACTCCCAGCTAGGTTGGATACGCCCACATAAGGCACGCGATCTCCACACGATGTGCTTACTTCATCGATTTCTTAGCCACTGGTGCCCCCACTACTTATCTTCTTACATTAAACACCTATCATCATTCCACAACCGCAATACCAGATCGGATACGTCTAGCATAGCACGTTCAAAGACATCTCATATGTGCTCAAAAATTTTCATGTTTGGGGAGTTTGGTGGCCAGTTTTTAAACTCAGAAGAGTGTTCCTGGAACCACTCTGTACCAATTCTGGACGTATGAGGTGTCGCATTGTCCTGACAGAACTGCCTAGTCTGTCGGAATGCACAATGTACGTGAATGGATGCAGGTGATCAGCCAGGATGCTTACGTACGTGTCACCTGTCAGAGTCGTATCTAGACGTATCAGGGGTCCCATATTACTCCAACTGCACGTGTCCCACGCCATGACAAAGCCACCACCAGCTTGATCAGTCCCCTACTGACATGCAGGGTCCATGGATTCATGAGGTTGCCTCCATACCCGTACACGTCTATCCGCTAGATACAATTTGATACGAGACTCGTCCGACCAGGCACATGTTTCCAGTGATCAACTGTCCAATGGCGGTGTTGACGGGCCCAGGCTAGGCGTAAGACTCTGTGTCGTGAAGTTGTCAAGGGTACACGAGCGGGCGTTCGGCATCGAAAGTCCATATCGATGATGTTTCGTTGAATGGTTTGCACGCTGACACCTGTTGATGGCCAGGCATTGAAATCTGCAGCAGTTTACGGAAGGGTTGCAGTTCTGTCACGTTGAACGATTCTCTTTAGTCGTCGTCCTGTTCTTGCATGATGTTTCTCTGGCCGCAGCGATGTCGGAGGTTTGGTGTTTTACAGGATTCCTGATATTCACGGAACACTCGGGAAATGGTCGTACGGGAAAATCCCCACTTCATTGCTACCTCGGAGATGCTGTGTCCCATCGCTCTTGCGTCGATTACAACACCACGTTCAAACTTATTTAAATCTCGAGAACCTGAAATTTAGCAACTGTAACCGATCTAACAACTACGCCAGACACTTGTTGCCTTATATAGGCGTTGCCGACCGCAGCGCGTATTCTGTTTGTTTACATATCTGTATTTGAATAGACATGCCTATACCAGCTTCTTTGGCACTTTTTTGTATAAAGTACATCTATTTTTTCTCCGTCTGACAAGACCACCAAATGTGTGAATGATAATAAACAAAAGGAGGTTACGATTTAGGGTCAGTGAGGGCACTAGAGACGGAGAATAATCTCGTGTTGTGGAAGCATGAGGAAGGGAACTAGCCGTATCCTATTAGACGAAACTTCAGCCAATCAGAGACACCAGTCCTGATAAAGATTTCCTTAGAGGGATCGAAACATAAACTATTGATGATGAAATCTGAAGAGCGGCTTAACTACCTAGACGAATTTACCTTCTCAAAAGAACTTTGTGTATAAAGAAGAAAGAAAAAAAAATAAGAAGAAAGAGGAACAGGAGCAGCACTGAGGAACCACGCTAGGATTCGGAGTCCCTGAGGGGCGTGTGTGCGTCGTTCTTTCTGTCGTTTCCCCGAGATAAGACCGTCCTTCGTGTTGGAGAAGGGCGGACGGCGGCGGCAGATAGCGCGCAGTCGGCCGGCGGGCGCTGTTTGGGGGCGGCGTTTGCTCAGGCTGGTCGCTGTTTGCTCCGCCCGTCCCTCCACTTGCCCCAGCTTCAGGGCCCTACCCTGCCGATAAGGCAGGCGCCTGTTAGTCCGGCCGCGCTGTGACGTATACTACGGCGTAATTGCCGCAATTTGAGCGCCGCCCCAGACACAGACCGGCCACGGTTCGATCGCTCGCAGGTCTGCGTGTTCCTCTCCCCCCCCCCCCCCCCCCAACACACACACATTTTACAGTTTTGCATGCCAATAGCTGTTTGCGCTGTCATCAAAGATCTTGCCAGCGCAGCGCGTTCAGAGAGTTTTGCTGCATTTACTCTTCGCTTTCTGTGTATCTGCTGGCGTTTGAAAGTGTTCTGTAGTATATGATCTTGTGAAGGAGAGAAAATAGATGGCACCGCCTTTGCTATAGTATAATCTGGCAGTACTTATAATTTATTAAGTTACACACTTCACTACAGTTGCACCATCTACATTACTGCTTTTGCTTTGTCGTAAGCCGTCTGCAACCTTTGGCTCTGAGGCGTGGCGTGGCGATCCCGAGGAAGAAGGCTGAAGAGGCAGTGCAGTATGGCCTCTCTCTGAATTGGAATGCAATGGGAATGTAATTATTGTATATTAGTGAAACTTGGAAGATATGCTAGTGCATTAACGCGAACTGATTTACACTGGAAAAAACATTAGTTCCAATTGTAACCACCAGAAGCAAATCTGGCGCTGTACACTCTCTGCCTGACGGTATGACATCCACACTGTCATTCGACAAACCATAACATGAGAAGAGAGAGTGCGCGCTGTTAGTGAAACTGTTTTATGTGAATGGCCGCAGTGACAGTACTACACTGAGAGAGTATAGCTCACTGAAAGGTCTGAAGTGAGGCCCGATGTCATTATACAGTTTAAAGAAGATAATAAAATTCGAAGTCACGGGTGAGTTTTGTGTGGCACCTAGAAGGCATCCTACCTGAGTGGAAGTCATTGACGAGGTTGCTGTTGCTGTATAACTGTCCACTCGTGTAACCCAGGCAGTACTGATGCTCGTGCAATGTTACGAGAATAGTCCATCCAGTGGTCAAGAGTATGGAAAGTTTTGTGGTCAATTTTACACTGGCACCTATACAAGATCCAGACTGTGCAGCAACTGGAACTTCATGATTCGCAGCAACACACTGAATTTGCTTTTCAGAGTCCGGCACGGATCGAATTTGATGACACGTGGCCAGGCCGTATTCTATGGAGTGACGACACAAACTCCACACTACACAGAACTGCGTATTATGAGGTACTGTTAAACCGGATGTTGCTCACGAAGAGCCATTGCACTCGCCGTATGTGACTGTTAGTGTGGATTTACAAGCACCTTTATTCTCGATCCGTCCTTCTTTGATGAGAACACTCCCAAGGGCCTGTCATGTGTAACGTGACGTCGAGACCTCCTCGTACAGCTTGTGATTCCTGCTTTGGAAGAGCTCAACTGTGTGTAAACCACTGTTTTAATGCGAGATGGGGCAACACCTCATGTCGCTCTCCCAGTGGAACATCTGCTTAATGCAACCTTCCACGAAAGTGTTACGACAAGAGGATTTCCATATACGTAGGCTGCAAGATCGCCTATCTGAATTCACGTTAATTTTAGCTCTGCGGATATCTAAAAGAACGTGTTTACCAGGGACACGTTCGATCTGTACCTCGTCTGGAGATCAGTATATGGGAACACGTGGCTCAGATAGTTTAGGGATTGCTGCGAGCTACTGTTGATTGTGCTGTTTTACGGATGCAGTATCTCGTCCACGTCTCCGGTGCTCTTAGTGAACAAATTGTATAAGCAGTAGTTAATAATAGCCGGCCGGTGTGCCGTGCGGTTCTAGGCGCTTCACTCTGGAACCGCGTGACCGGTACGGTCGCAGTTTCGAATCCTGCCTCGGGCATGGATGTGTGTGATGTCCTTAGGTTAGTTAGGTTTAAGTAGTTCTAAGTTCTAGGGCACTGATGACCACAGATATTAAGTCCCATGGTGCTCAGAGGCAAGTTAATAATAAAATCAACATTACAGATTTCTCACATGTGTGACCTCTTCTGCCCACGTCCTGCTCCTAATCCATTACATATGGAAACATTTCTAAATGTCTCTCTTGCCCTTACAACGCCAGATTTACAACTCGTGGCCAAAATAGGTACTAATTTTTTTTCACAATAGATCATTCCGCACTAGTGCATTAGACTACCTACCAAGTTTCGCTGCCCCACGATACTTAGAGGCAATATTGGACGTCTGTGAGTAGCTGCTCTTTAATTACAACCAACCGGTACTCAATGGAAAGAGAGGTGGCGTAGTGGAGTTCCCGATTGCGACGATACGTGCAGCACGCTGTTTTTGTGTGCCTGGAAATCGAAGTAGCTGCGGATGTACGAAACCAAACCTGTCAACGATAACAGTGGCGTATGTACTGCATTTCAGAACAGTCGAATTACCAGGAGAGAATGTGTTATGAATAGGTAAACTCCACTAAACCACTTATGAAAAGCAAGTCGTATTTTCTGTGGTTTTCTACCTATGGCTTCATTAAAGTGTGTCCTCTCTTCACAGCTGTCGGACTTGAATATGCGGAGTCTGTCCGGTTGGCCCCAGGGCTTTTTTTTGTTGTTGTTGTTTATTTATGGGACTTAACTTCTAAGGTCATTAATCCCTAAACTTCCACACTACTTAATCTAAATTATCCTAAGGACAAACACACACACCCATGCCCGAGGGAGGACTCGAACCTCCGCCGGGACCAGCCGCACAGCCCATGACTGCAGTGCCTGAGACCGCTCGGCTAATCCCGCGCGGCCAGGGTTTGTTCCTAGGGGTAGTGTTCGCTTGTACAAGGGTGTAGAACAAAACTTGCTGGCGGCTCCACTCCGGATTGGTTACTCTCGTTACGGACGCAGCAAGTTATGCATAGGAATCATTAGGACGACGAAACTTGTCTTTGTAGGTGCCGAATGTGAATAGTACTTTGACCGTTTATAACGACTTGGATACTCGACAAGAGTTACTGCAGTGGACATGGGACAGCAGCTGGTCATAAACTTGTAGAAACAGGGAATACCAACAGTCGTACTTTTTATAAAACACACTACTCCAGCGGCCACTTTCGACAAGAAGGCACCGCAGGTTGCATATGAACTTTCAGTTTGCATAGGGGCCTGAAGATGACACACGTGTTGCATCGAGAAAAAGACGTCCTCCATTGCTTGCTGGACGTATTCCAATCACTGATTCCTGCTACAAAAAGAAATGTCACCCCAGACCATCTCTCCTTATTATCGGACAGTATAGCGAGCCATAATGAGTTTGGTATCCCAAAGCTGTTCGGCTCCAGTCACGTCTTCGCTGATTATCGGGGTTATTTTGAATCGGGACTCATCACTGAAGACAATTCTACTCCAGTCAACGAGACTCCAGACTTGGGAAGCTTTCACTTTGGGTCTCCCATTTCTTCGAAGTATGCCGCGTCTAATCTCAAAGTCTTCTTCGCAATATTTCCCCTTGTTACTGGCAACGGCAAGATGAATACTTCTTGTCTAATTTTCATCAGCTTGCTGCGGGCAGTTACAGACCTTCACACCTTCTTTCCTCCTCCCGTACCGAAAAAATGTGTCGCATTAAATCAAATGCGTCACAGAAACTTACACGACAAACGATACTCTGGCGGCCACTGGAAGTTGGGTGGATCCATTTAATATGCGACTCATGTGTTTGAAAATTTGTGAAACTCCTTCAACACTTCGCTAAGAAAAATATTTTGAATTACTTATTACCGCAACGAAGGGGCGCAGTCCCTTGAGCAGACTGCAAAGACTGCAGACACTTCTACTGCAATGTGCTTAACAATTGTCTTTCTTATAACATCATGTATGTTATCCAATCATTACCACATGTAGAAGACGCGGCTTGTCTGTTAAAAGATGGCATATTTACAAATGGAAATACGCAACCTTCATAAATATTGTATAACAAGTTATTATGTCACGATTGCTTAAACATGTGTAATATTCACATTAACGGTTTCGGCACCAGGTCACCATCCTCAGATGTGATTAAACGCCTAAAAAGCAGCGTCAAGATGGATAACAATTCGTTGATGTATTGTAGATATAATGATGTTCAACGTCCCCAACTGTAATTGTTATATATCTGGACAATGCCTTTTAGTGACGTGGTCACTCACTTTACTAATGTTTGAAGCTCCTCTTTTCTTTCTTTCGTGTTTGCGATTTAAAACCTGGGTGGATTTGGAAATTGGTCTTATGCAAACACAATTAGTTTATTTTTATATTTACCCAGACATGTTTCGACACCAATGTGTCATCTTCTGTGGGTCAAATTTTTATTTTTTGTAAAGTACAATATCACATTTGTAATAATTTGACTGCTGTAGGCCTAAATAATACAATATTTGCAATTTGATTCGTTTTGTTTGGACACTCACCTTAAAATTACATCGCTAACTGAACTGTATTATTATACATCGATTTTAGTGCTCGTTTTCTTGGATTTTTTGACAGCCTGTCATCTGCAACATAGCCATGATGAAAATTATTGCGTATTTGTGGAGAGCTGTTTCGAGGGTAGAGGTTATGTACGTTTCTGTACTTACATTTTCCGTCCTGTTTCGTG
This sequence comes from Schistocerca cancellata, assembly GCF_023864275.1. Lineage (NCBI taxonomy): Eukaryota > Metazoa > Arthropoda > Insecta > Orthoptera > Acrididae > Schistocerca > Schistocerca cancellata. Next base: position 634,719,653 of record NC_064626.1, on the reverse strand, counting down.
TCCCTGTGACTTTATCACATTTGAAAATGGCAATTTGGAGCCGAAGGGTAATGTCAATGTTACACCTTCAAGCGATCGTTACGTAACTGATTGTTATACAAACAGTCTCTCTTCCCCGAACGGCAGGTATAATATCTACGAACGACTATAATATGTTTGATATTATGGTGTACAGTTTTGATGACTGATTTCTACATCTACAGAAATACTCCGCAAGCCACCTGACAGTGCGTGGTACCACTAACTGATTCCCACTTCCCTTTACTCGCGAATGGCATGTGGTTATATTACATTACATCAATATTTCTGTCATAGATAATGAAAACGACATTTCGTAATTACCTGGAACGCGTCAGTTTAATATAAGTTTTCTTTGCACTATATAATTAATTATACAGTTACTTCTTTATATCTAAAAATTCATCTGGTGAGGAGAAGTAGTTGTCATTCAGAAATTCTTTTAATTTGTTTTGAAATGATGGTTGGCTGTCTGTCAGACACTTAAAGCTATTTGGCAAATGACTAAAGATTTGTGTGGCCGCGTAATTCACCACTTTTTCTGCCAAAGGCAGAATTATCCCAGACCAGTGAAGATCATCCTTTCTTCTAGTGTTCTAGCTACGCACTTTGCTATTATTTTTTAATTGGGGTGGGTTATTATTAACAAATTGCAAAAGTGAACACATCGCGAAGGTACTGTAAATATCCCAAGCTCCTTAAATAAAACATGCAAGGTGATCTTGGGCGGGCTACAGCTATTATTCACATTACACGCTTTTGTACAATGAATACTTTTTCTCTTATTGATGAATTACCCCAAAATATGATGCTGTATGAAAGCAGTGAATGAAAATAGGCATAGTAAGCTAATTTACTATCACTAAAATTTGCAGCAACCCTAATAGCATAAGTATCTGAACCTAACTATTTCAGCAGGTCATCAAAGTGTTCCTTCCTATTCAATTTCTCATCAGTACACTCAACCAGATATTTGGAATATTGTGCCTTAGTAACAGCCTTCTGTTCAAAGTCTATATTTATTAATGATATTATGCCATTTACTATACAGAACCGCGTATACTGTGTTTTGTCAAAATTTAGTGAGAGTCCATTTGCAGAGAACCACTTAATAATTCTCTGAAAGACTTTATTTATAACTTCCTTAGCTAATTCTTCTTTGTTCAGTGTGATTAATATATTTGTATCATCAGCAAAAAAACTAGCTTTGCATCTTCATTAATAAAGAGTGGCAATTCATTAATTATGAACAATATTTCAACCTTCTGCTTTCTTCCAGTTAAATGTGAATCGAACCATTTGTGCACTGTCTCATTCATATCACAATACTTAGGTTTATCTAGAAGAATTTCATGATTCACACCGTCAAAAACCTTTGAGAGACCACAAAGTATCCCAGTGGTGCTTTTCAGTTATTCAGAGCATTTAATATTTGGTCAGTGAAAGCATATATAGCATTTTCTGTTGAAAAGCTTTTCTGAAGACCAAACTAACATTTTGTTAATACTTCATTTTTAGAAATATGTGAAGCTACTCTTGAATACATTACTTTTCCAAGAATTTTGGATAAAGCTATCAGAAGTGAGACTGGGTGGTAGTAGTCTGATGCTAATCAGACTTTGCCACTTTTTTATGTAATGGTGTAACAATAGCATATTTCAATCTATCTGGAAAAATGCTCTGTTTCCGTGAGCCACTACATATGTGGCTGAAAATCCAACTTATCTGTTGGGAACAAGCTTTTAGTACTCTGCTGAAAATACCATCAATTTCAAGTGAGCTTTTACTTTTGAGTGAATTTATTATTTTCCTAATTTCAGTAGGAGAGGTGGGTTCAATTTCAGTTTTATCAAACTGCGTAGGTATCGCCTCTTCCACGTACAGCCTTGAATTTTCTGATGAGTAGCTGGATCCTATTTTCTCTACGACACTTAGAAAGTGATTATTACAAATATTTGCTTCTCCTGACTTTTTTAAAACAAACTTTCATTCAGTGTTACAGAAATTTGTCTTCCTGTCGTTTCTGTTGCCCTGTTTCACTTTTAACAATATGCCAGATTGTTTTAATTTTAGTATCAGAGGTGCTAATCTCAGTCATAACTCACATTTTTCTGCACTTTTAATAACTTTCAAATATTCTCCCGAAGGTATAATGAAATAAGTTAAATTTTAAATTAGCATCAGGCTCTCTCGACATCTCATCCAAGTCTAAATCTTGCAAGCTCTCCCTAAAATTTTAAATTGTTAAATAGTTAATTGAAAACACTGTTTTGGAGGACTGTTTTGCATTATTGTATCGAGCTATGTCATATACCGTAACTAGCTGTGCAACATAATTAGACAGACCGTTCTTAACAGGTAAAGTTTTTATTTGATTAAATTTATCGTAGTCTAAAAACATTATCTATCAGTGTGTTGCTTTCCTGTACTACCCTAGAAGGCAAACCAATAACTGATGTCAAACTGAAAGAACCAAGTAATACTTCAAAGTCAAGCTTTCTATGAGAGTTTTTCGGAAAATCTACCTTGAAATCCCCACAAACAATAATTTGCTTTCCTCTGCCTGACAGGTAACACAAGAAAGGCTTTCAAAAATAGCTGAAAATTTCGCAGTAAGGATCTATTTACGGCTAGAATTATAAAAGTACAATTATTTAGTTTAAGCTCGCACGCACATGCTTTTATATGGTGCTCTAACCAAAATTTTTAGTTTCTAAATTTTTCAAGCTATGATAAATTATAACATATATGACAACTCCTCCTCTCTCTCCATAGTGTATCTACTTACATGTGCTGAATGCCGGTAACGACACTTTGTTGTTGTTGTTTTGGTCTTCAGTTCAGAGACTGGTTTGATGCAGCTCTCCATGCCACTCTATCCTGTGCAATTTTATTCATCTCCCAATACCTAATGCAACCTACAACCTTCTGAATCTGTTTAGTGTATTCATCTCTCGGTCTCCCTCTACGATTTTTACCCTCCACGCTGCCATCCAATATTAAATTGGTGCTCCCTTGATGCCTCAGAATGTGTCCTACCAAGCGATTCCTTCTTCTAGTCAAGTTGTGCCACAAATTTCTCTTCTCCCCAATTCTGTTCACTGCCTCCTCATTTGTTATGTGATCTATCTATCTAATCTTCAGCATTCTTCTGTAGTACCACATTTCGAAAGCTTCTATTCTCTTCTCGTCTAAACTATTTATTGTCCATGTTTCACTTCCATACATGGCCACACTCAATACAAATACTTTCAGTAATGACTTCCTGACACTTAAATCTATACTCTATGTTAAGAAATTTCTCTTCTCCAGAAACGCTTTCCTTGCCATTGCCAGTCTCCTTTTTATATAGACATCATCAGTTATTTTGCTCCTCAAATAGCAAAACTCATTTACTATTTTAAGCGTCTCATTTCCTAATCTAATTCCCTCAGCATCACCTGACTTAATTCGACTGATTCCATTATCCTCGTTTTGCTTTTGTTAATGTTCGTCTTGTATCCACTTTTCAAGACACTGTCCATTCCATTCAGCTGCTCTTCCAGGACCGTCGCTGTCTCTGACAGAATTACAATGTCGTCGGCAAATCTCAGGGTTTTTATTTCTTCTCCATGGATTTTAATACCTACTCCAAATTTTTCATTTGTTTCCTTTCCTGCTTGCTCAATATACAGATTGAATAACATCGGGGAGAGGCTACAACCTTGTCTTACTCCCTCCCCAACCTCTGCTTCCCTTTCATGCCCCTCGACTATTATAACTGCCATCTGGTTTCTATACAAATTGTAAATAGCCTTTCGCTCCCTATATTTTACCCCTGCCACCTTTAGAATTTGAATGAGAGTATTCCAGTTAACATTGTCAAAAGCTTTCTCTAAGTCTACAAATGATAGAAACGTAGGTTTCTAAGATAATTCGTAGGGTCAGTATGGCCTCACGTGTTCCAATATTTCTACGGAATCCAAACTGATCATCGCCGAGGTCGGAACCACACTTCATTAGTTTTAATTTCTCTAATTTTCTCATAGTGGTCACTATGTGAGATGTATGTGGGAGGAAGCCATATATTGTCTGACTCTCCTCGAAAGCGCTTTCTCAGAACATCAACAGTAAACCTCTCCGAGGTGCACGACGCCTCTCTTGTGGCGTCTGCCTCCGGAGTTTGTTGAGCATCTCTGTAACGCTGGCCGGCCGGTGTGGCCGAGCGGTTCTAGGCGCTTAAGTCTGACGCAGGTTCGAATCCTGCCTCGGGCATGGATGTGTGTGATGTCCTTAGGTTAGTTAGGTTTAAGTAGTTCTAAGTTCTAGGGGACTGATGACCATAGATGTTAAGTCCCATAGTGCTCAGAGCCGTCTGTAACGCTCACGAGTCGACGAAACGATCACGTGACGTTAGATTTTCGCTATCTCGTCTGTTAGTCCTATCTGGTAAGGGTATTATTTACGGTTTTATGAGCACTACGCCGTGGTCTAAGGCAATTTTCTCAGCCTATAGTTTCACGTGATTCACGCGTTAATCTTTAAATAAGCCCAACGCTTACAGCTGCAAGAGTATACTAAACAATTTGCACTTGAAGTCAGATGTACATGAGAACTACTAAAAAAAAAAGCATCAGTATTCCTCTTAAATAGCGCAGGAGCAATTTTCGTGTGGGCAACACAAATAAATCGGCAGTAGCAGCTTGTGCACTAGGAGGAAGCTGCCACCAATTTCGATTCCTCGATACTAGAGTTTTAACAAGGTCCTATGATATTCAGTGGCCATAGAAATTTAAAAACAAACAGTTTCAACACAGGGGGTAAAAGCAGACAACTTGTGGGGCTTCGTGCAACATTAAGTAAGCAGCGTCAACTTTTCTGCTGCAGGCTTTAGGCTCCATAATACGCATAAGCCCGACTCCACAATCCTTAGCAGCGGTCGGAATACACCACAGTCGCAATGTTGTAAGGCTACCAATAAACAGTTCGGCAGTTTCCGCTACGTCTTTATAGCCTCTGAGAATGTCCCCTCCTTTAGGAGAAGAAACGTGACGAACAGACACATCCCTTAGACCACGGTCTAGTGCCCAAAAAACCGATGTCATCAAGGATATTTATAAAAAAAAGAAAAAGAGCTTCCGTGTTCTGGCCCTAGACTGACCTATCGTGCCCGATCGACCACCGCATCTTCCTCTGCCAATGGCATTACTGGATGTGTTATGAGGGGTACATACTCAGCTCACCGCTTTGTTGACTTTGGGAGCGCTATTAAATGGCCAAGTGGCTCCTCAGATGGCCTCACGAGACTGGATGCACCCCGTCCCAGTCATCCTACCAAGTAAAAATCCCTAGCAGTACAGGAAATCGAACCCACGTCTTCCGCATGACAGTCAGCCGTGCTAACAACTCGGCTGCGGAGGCAGACGAGAATATAAATACAGACCGTGCGTTGAGGTGTTCTGTTACAGGCCATCACGTGCAGACTGTCTCCAGACAATTTCATTATAAGAAGCAAGTGACATGTAGAGTAGTAACAAATTACGTAAGCAAAATTATATCTGATAAACAATTCAACAATTCTATTAATCGTAGAACAGAGTGGCCAGAGGTTCAGTTTTTAAGGGTTGATAGAAGGGAGGTGGAGGACAAGCTGGTACTGCAGAAACGTAGAACAGGGGACCCGTCGTGGCGTTTTCGAAGGAAACATCTCATTCGACTTGAGTGATTTAGGGAAACCACGAAAAACCTTTATCTGGATGGCCGGACAGAGATTCAGACCGTCGCCCTTCCAAATACGACCCCAGTACGCTAACCACTGCTCCAAGTCGCTCGACACATCTGAAGAAGTGGAGATGACTTTCCTGTATCCTCCTTCCATTACGGATATTGTCACCGCAACCTAGAAGCTATCGGTGAGAACGTCAATTACTGAAATGCGAGCGCATCTTCTACCATTTTTTCACAGATTCATGTTGTTTTTCCATAACAGAAGTTTGACACTAGCACCGTGCCCGTATTCCTCTACTGTTTGTAGCGCTTCTGTCTCAGAGCACCTGTCATACAAAACTGTGGCTGCACTTTCTCGGTTGGATATGAATCGTGTTTAAACCACATTATTTTTTTTAAAAAAAAGTCGTGTAGGCAGTCATCGTGCTTTTGCAGCAGGCTGTAGAGGGTGCGCTGTATTCCATCAGTTGCTCTTTCGAAGTGAATTTCATTGCATAATTTCACTGCATCATGCACAGTCTGGCGAACGCGGTTATGACGTATTTCCCTACACTTGTGATTGAAACCCACGATCTTATACTGAGTATGACAATACTCAGGTGTACTAGCAGACAGCTAAATAAAAACCTGTGCACTCTGAGAGATGGACTTACCAAATGAGGAGGAAGCGAATGAGTCTTTCGCGAACGCATTACACAGTGTTCGATGAAACTACTTCACAAACGAATTCATGCGGAGTTTATCTGTCCGTGCTCCTGAATAACTAGTTGCTGTGGTACTGCTGTCAACTTTGTAGCTTTACACTTGTTGACGGTAGTGATCAACGTCTCTTCCACGTGAATTATATTGTTGATCGGATTGTCGACCATGTGGGTGGAAAGCTACCTGCGACGATATCATTGTACTCGTTGATCATACCAGATATGCGAGATCTGGGAAGCACCTCACAATATCGCGTCCGCTATTCACGCAATGTGACTCGCCAAAACATTCCTCTGTTAGTATCTACTCTTTCACGGACATGTACACGTGTAATTTCTGCTCGAAGCTAGGTCAGCGACCGTTCTTAGCTGTGTCTAGCACTATGGAGAAGGTATATCTACACTCCTGGAAATTGAAATAAGAACACCGTGAATTCATTGTCCCAGGAAGGGGAAACTTTATTGACACATTCCTGGGGTCAGATACATCACATGATCACACTGACAGAACCACAGGCACATAGACACAGGCAACAGAGCATGCACAATGTCGGCACTAGTACAGTGTATATCCACCTTTCGCAGCAATGCAGGCTGCTATTCTCCCATGGAGACGATCGTAGAGATGCTGGATGCAGTCCTGTGGAACGGCTTGCCATGCCATTTCCACCTGGCGCCTCAGTTGGACCAGCGTTCGTGCTGGATGTGCAGACCGCGTGAGACGACGCTTCATCCAGTCCCAAACATGCTCAATGGGGGACAGATCCGGAGATCTTGCTGGCCAGGGTAGTTGACTTACACCTTCTAGAGCACGTTGGGTGGCACGGGATACATGCGGACGTGCATTGTCCTGTTGGAACAGCAAGTTCCCTTGCCGGTCTAGGAATGGTAGAACGATGGGTTCGATGACGGTTTGGATGTACCGTGCACTATTCAGTGTCCCCTCGACGATCACCAGTGGTGTACGGCCAGTGTAGGAGATCGCTCCCCACACCATGATGCCGGGTGTTGGCCCTGTGTGCCTCGGTCGTATGCAGTCCTGATTGTGGCGCTCACCTGCACGGCGCCAAACACGCATACGACCATCATTGGCACCAAGGCAGAAGAGACTCTCATCGCTGAAGACGACACGTCTCCATTCGTCCCTCCATTCACGCCTGTCGCGACACCACTGGAGGCGGGCTGCACGATGTTGGGGCGTGAGCGGAAGACGGCCTAACGGTGTGCGGTGTGCGGGACCGTAGCCCAGCTTCATGGAGACGGTTGCGAATGGTCCTCGCCGATACCCCAGGAGCAACAGTGTCCCTAATTTGCTGGGAAGTGGCGGTGCGGTCCCCTACGGCACTGCGTAGGATCCTACGGTCTTGGCGTGCATCCGTGCGTCGCTGCGGTCCGGTCCCAGGTCGACGGGCACGTGCACCTTCCGCCGACTACTGGCGACAACATCGATGTACTGTGGAGACCTCACGCCCCACGTGTTGAGCAATTCGGCGGTACGTCCACCCGGCCTCCCGCATGCCCACTATACGCCCTCGCTCAAAGTCCGTCAACTTCACATACGGTTCACGTCCACGCTGTCGCGGCATGCTACCAGTGTTAAAGACTGCGATGGAGCTCCGTATGCCACGGCAAACTGGCTGACACTGACGGCGGCGGTGCACAAATGCTGCGCAGCTAGCGCCATTCGACGGCCAACACCGCGGTTCCTGGTGTGTCCGCTGTGCCGTGCGTGTGATCATTGCTTGTACAGCCCTCTCGCAGTGTCCGGAGCAAGTATGGTGGGTCTGACACACCGGTGTCAATGTGTTCTTTTTTCCATTTCCAGGAGTGTATGAACAGAGCAATTATATGCTGAGAAAAGACTTCTGTCAACAATCTGCAGGGTGACCGATGGGAAATAGGATACTTTTATTTGGTTATTAAGAGGTTTAGCTTATATTTACATCAATTTAACTTGCAGGTAAATGTTCTACACACATTTTCATCACTGAACAGTCTAGCCCATGTTTATTTCTCAAAAGGTACATCACACAAATGGCTTTCATCAATGGCGATCCACTGCAGAAGACGTTGGCGTAAGGCCGTAAGCAAATCACTACATTCTCAATCATTTCTTGAGAAATGGTACCTTTCTCTTCCCGGACTGCGACTTTTACCACATCAGTGTTGTGGAGTCGTCGCAAAAAAATTGTTCTTGAGATGATCCCACAGAAAAAAATCGGGGGCTGAAAGATCAGGTGATCTCGCCGGCCGTGATTTGTGTCCGAACAATACCGGCATTTTGTTTATTGACAAACACATTCAGATGAAAGTTTGCTTCTTTAGGCATCGCAACCTTTGTCTGAAACGCATCATGCTGGTCAATTCTCCAGTAATGTTATGCATAAATTGCTCCTACACTCTCGGCCATAACTGTTGAGCCAGTTTCAGCTTGTAAGGATGAAATTTAAATCCAGTTTCACAATATCCTGAAAAGACCTGGGAGGGATTTGTAATGTTCTGGAATGACGTCTGAGAGATCGTTACGTCCTTCGTTGAAGAGCCGCAGGAACCCGTCGAATATTTTCCAACTATCGAACTGTAATTTCAGATCGATCCAGTTTCGATTTTAGCACAGAACTTTTACATTACATTTAGGTCAAGTGACATTTCAAGTTTTATGTTGCAACGAACACGGCACGTCATTTTCGCGTCAAAGATATTACTACTCTGTACCTGATACATCATGACGCTCACTGCTCTGAAAACTGATAGCCGGAGCGACCGTAACGCTGCAGGCGGCTGGAAAGCATACGGTAGAAAGAAGAGAGTAGAAGGCATGCATAAAATGAGTATTAAAACAGCTACATCTTATGAATTAAATCAGGGGTCTCCAAACTACGGCCCGCGAGGGCCGGCAAACCGGCCCGCGTTAGCTGGCCGGACATCCCCGGTATCCGGCGCGCCAAATATTTGAGGTGGTACCTATACTGCCAACAATTGAGTTTCGAGGCCTATCGCGACCAATAAACCGCGACATTGGCTCTGCTACTCGCTACAAGAGTACATAACTAGACTTATGGTTGCGCCGCTTGAAATAACAATGCGTTGACATACTCTACCTCTGTTACGTCTTGCAGTAATAGTGTTGCTAACAATGATTTTGAGATTTCGTTAACTTTGCAGGACGCTTTCGTGAAGAATGTGCAGTGACATACTTTTTTGTCGGTGAACTTCGCCAGAATAAAATACGCCAGAATTTCGGTCAGGTACGTTCACCAATCAAAATTATGTAATTAAATAAAAATCGTAGTTCGTTTCAGTGCTAGCTATTCCCAAAACCTTAGATTTTTGCGATTTCATCTTTCCTTTAGCCTTACGTTACGGTGATCATGGAGCGCTAGAGTGCTTTAATCCCATTAGGTAGATCTTGGCCGTTATGACTTCGTGGAGGAGTCAATGTGGCCCGCGGACTAAAAAGTATGGAGACACCTGAATTAAATGACATACGTGGCAACAAATGTCTGAGAAACACTTCCGAACATTAACATAAAAGTAGATTACGTTTCAGTCGTTAGGATGGTCACAGCTAAATTACGACTGTCGGCATTATTATCATTATTCCATATTCCATTGCGTACTTTCAAACAACAGTAAAAATTTTTGACAACTTTAATAAAATACGTCGAGCACATTAGAGTCATTTAAATGCACATATAATGTTAATGAATCTCAAGCAATTAATTTGTCCCCGGAACCGTTTATAGATGAAAAAAGTCATCATTTGAACATGTTAAACCAACAGCCATATTCAGCACATCCATTATGCGCAATAATTGAGTGCCTCAGGAAAAGCAAGAAATTAGATACATCGTTTTCAGGGAGGAAACGTATGTGTTTGCGGAAATCTGAACCCTAGTCAAAGAAATGTATCGTAAACCAGGCTAATAATTACATAAAATAGTACACCTGATAAAATGGGATCAACTCTTTTCATTCAGTCGTAGTCAGTGACCTGAAGTGGATGGCAAGATCAAAATAGGCATATTTACATCACCAATACATCTAGTTTTAAAGAGGAAGAAGTACATGACAAAAAATCCTTTATCAGTACTAAAAGAGAAAAAAGAAACTTTTGAATCAAGGGAACTGAACCGAACTATAATGACTGTCTGCAAAAGACGTATGAAATTCAAAAGAAAAAATTGTGATTACAAGTGAATAGAAACAAGGCACAGGAATATTTGTTTTAAACATAGGGAATGGTAAAGACACCGCCTTCATTGCTAATAAACGAGCTATTGTTTTGCTTCCAATGACATTAATACCGTTTTATGGTTATGTGGTTAATCTGCTTCAGCACGTAACTATACTTCACTTACGCTTCTTACTTTGATTTTCAAACCTGGTGACGCCTCACGGGTTTCAGGAAGCTGAAGAATGACGGAAGTGGAGTTTTCTTCTAGTTTCTGCAATTTATTTATCAATACTTGCTTCAGTGTGAGGATACATGCCACTCTTTATGCTAATCCATCCGTAGGATGGTGACAAACCCAACGGCCAGTGGTGGCTGCTGTGTAAGACCACAGGAGCACGTGAACACCCTAACTTCGATACAAGCTGATTTATTGGTCATTTTTCTTTGAATGCAGTTAAACGTAACTTAGATGCTGCAATCCGAAAGATACGGCGCTTAAATCTACCGCGCTACTGCTCCTCTAGACTCCGTGAAACTTGGCTTCAGAGTCGCGAGCATACCTTCTGTTGTGCAAGGAGCTTCTGCGCATACGCAACTCGCTTGACGTAATTGGAGGCGCTGAGAATCATAAGGGCCTAAAGCACATCACCTTCGACTGTGAGATGGTAGCATTTATTCATGCTTCTCAAATATGTTGAACTTATGGTGTGTCAGGTTTATCTGTGCTGTAGGCCCACATTGTATATATGAAGATTCACAAAAAGCTGTATCACTGGTTTCTCTGATATTCACTTAAATGTGCATAAGCGTAATTGTTTTACAACAGATGCTATTAATTTCGTACTTATTTTTTTCTGAATCTAAAATGTATACTGACGGGCCACCACTGCCAATGGCCATCTTCGTGCTAAGCGCCATCTCATCATTATTAATAACACTGCTCTATACGCAGAATCATTACAATTGCCTGCACAAGGCAGTCGCGCAAAAAGTAAAATGAAATCCTAGCGTGCAAGCTGTCCAAGTTGCTGAGATCAGAAATAGGCCTGCGACAAGCTGGGAACCAAACGAGCTGTTTTATCATCACCAGAGCTCTGTTATGGTGGTATGTTTCCGTTGTCATCACCAGAAAGCCTTCACGGTATAATGTCTCTGCTCTCATCAGCAGAGTTCTGTCATGCTGTCATGTTTCTGCTTGGCGCCAGAGACAGTGCATCGACGAGGTCTGTGATATTACGAGCGCACGGGCGGTTTCATGTGCCCCTATCAGTGTGGACAATGGACGACCTAATTAGACAGCTTGAATCGTTTTTTGGCAGAAGTGGTCAGTCGTGCACCATCGCTTTAAATTAAACAGTAGTTAATTTAAGTAGAGCGATCAGGGCGTTGAATATCGAAACATGTGAAAGCAGAGTTCATTTAACTGCACAGTAATTCATGGATACGAACAGCAACTTCTCAAAGTCCAAAAGTGCAGTTTCTCATTATTAGTCGCAACGTAGGCTAAAGTTTGTTACACTGAAAAACCGTTAAGAAATACAGGCAGTAAACCTCTCTGCAAATAACAAATACAGTAAGTAAGTGTATTTCACAGCAGTCTCAGATCCCGTAAACAAAATTAAAACTCATCAAGTCGTGCAAAATGTATCACCGAAAACATCGTGGAGTAAGTCCAGTGAAATGTTACGAGTCCCTAACTCAAGTTCATGAAATTATTTAAAGTTCACAAAAATTTTAAAGTATTTAACTTATCCGCTGCTGCTTGGCTGCACAGCCTCTCAACAAAGACACACTCACCAACGCGAATAAAAGCCTGTCGACAATAAATTCCGCCCGCCCTACTACACGACCTTAAATCCTTCCTGTGACGTCTCACACTTCATGAATTCAAATTAGATATATTCATATATAGACTATGTGATTTTAAGAAAGAGCAGATACTATACATACACACAATTCAGGCGAGGATGGCCAATGATCCCTTCAGTGTGCATGCACACCGAGCACGAATTTGTATGGGAACCGGCGCGGTGCCCCGAGTAATCAGGATAATGGACAAGGGGCACTACATCAGCAGGATGTGGATAAGCTGAGAATTTGAGTCTCACAGGAGACGTGCTAGGGTAGTCTGTGCAGCTGTGATGACCATTGTGTCCGGATGGTGTAGTGGTCAGTGCATCTACCTACTAAACAGGAGACACGGGTTCGAATACTGGTCCATTACAAATTTTGAACCTTCCCACTGCTCCCTGGCAGCTAATGTCTTTAATTCAATTGTGTCTTGAGTTATATAAATGATGACCACCATTCAGATTTAATGCTAATCACATATACAGGGTGTTTCAAAAATGACCGGTATATTTGAAACGGCAATAAAAACTAAACGAGCAGCGATAGAAATACACCGTTTGTTGCAATATGCTTGGGACAACAGTACATTTTCAGGCGGACAAACTTTCGAAATTACAGTAGTTACAATTTTCAACAACAGATGGCGCTGCAAGTGATGTGAAAGATATAGAAGACAACGCAGTCTGTGGGTGCGCCATTCTGTACGTCGTCTTTCTGCTGTAAGCGTGTGCTGTTCACAACGTGCAAGTGTGCTGTAGACAACATGGTTTATTCCTTAGAACAGAGGATTTTCCTGGTGTTGGAATTCCACCGCCTAGAACACAGTGTTGTTGCAACAAGACGAAGTTTTCAACGGAGTTTTAATGTAACCAAAGGACCGAAAAGCGATACAATAAAGGATCTGTTTGAAAAATTTCAACGGACTGGGAACGTGACGGATGAACGTGCTGGAAAGGTAGGGCGACCGCGTACGGCAACCACAGAGGGCAACGCGCAGCTAGTGCAGCAGGTGATGCAACAGCGGCCTCGGGTTTCCGTTCGCCGTGTTGCAGCTGCGGTCCAAATGACGCCAACGTCCACGTATCGTCTCATGCGCCAGAGTTTACACCTCTATCCACACAAAATTCAAACGCGGCAACCCCTCAGCGCCACTACCATTGCTGCACGAGAGACATTCGCTAACGATATAGTGCACAGGATTGATGACGGCGATATGCATGTGGGCAGCATTTGGTTTACTGACGAAGCTTATTTTTACCTGGACGGCTTCGTCAATAAACAGAACTGGCGCATATGGGGAACCGAAAAGCCCCATGTTGCAGTCCCATCATCCCTGCATCCTCAAAAAGTACTGGTCTGGGCCGCCATTTCTTCCAAAGGAATCATTGGCCCATTTTTCAGATCCGAAACGATTACTGCATCACGCTATCTGGACATTCTTCGTGAATTTGTGGCGGTACAAACTGCCTTAGACGACACTGCGAACACCTCGTGGTATATGCAATATGGTGCCCGGCCACATCGCACGGCCGACGTCTTTAACTTCCTGAATGAATATTTCGATGATCGTGTGATTGCTTTGGGCTATCCGAAACATACAGGAGGCGGCGTGAATTGGCCTCCCTATTCGCCAGACATGAACCCCTGTGACTTCTTTCTGTGGGGACACTTGAAAGACCAGGTGTACCGCCAGAATCCAGAAACAATTGAACAGCTGAAGCAGTACATCTCATCTGCATGTGAAGCCATTCCGCCAGACACGTTGTCAAAGGTTTCGGGTAATTTCATTCAGAGACTACGCCATATTATTGCTACGCATTGTGGATATGTGGAAAATATCGTACTACAGAGTTTCCCAGACCGCAGCGCCATCTGTTGTTGAAAATTGTAACTACTGTAATTTCGAAAGTTTGTCTGCCTGAAAATGTACTGTTGTCCCAAGCATATTGCAACAAACGGTGTATTTTCTATCGCTGCTCGTTTAGTTTTTATTGCCGTTTCAAATATACCGGTCATTTTTGAAACACCCTGTATGTAATGTACTATATTATAGAGAAAATTATTAGAGTCGCGACCTCTCACCCTAATGTCACTACAGCATCAAAAAAGTTACTAAAGTTCAGAATGCATGCCTGCAGCCAGTTTTTTTTTTTTTCAGTATGCCAAAACTTACGTAAATTTATAAATACATACATGTGATTGCTCATCCATTAGGGCTATTAAGTTACGAGTTGAGAGACTCGTGCTGTCCTCATATTATGTGTAATTGTAGAGGATACATAGTACTGGTACAGCTGCATATCAACATTTGACAAACACATCTATCACTCCCTATACACATGCCTGATTTAAAAACTAACTTGTTTACTGATATCGTCAACTTCCATTTGCTCAAATTCCTCTCGTGGTTTCATTGTTTTTCATTTTATAATCCGTCATAACTAAAAAACTAATAGTAAGTCTTACAAAAGTAATGCTAAAGTCATGTTTGAAGCTGCAATGAACTCGTCTCATTGCCACAAATTTTCTGTTCTTGGATTTTCTGTATCATGCTGTATTATTCCTCTTTCTGTTTCGTCCATCTCAGCTGCCATTGTATCACCTTTACCCCTTCATTGTAAGTTCAGACTGCGGCCACGAGAAATTTAGGGAAGCCTGATAGTACCTGCCTCTATTGATACTTAATGGTGCCGGACACGACGTATTTCTGGCGACGTCAGACATGAGCGAAATCATTGTACTGTAAGTAGCCAGAAATTTAGGGTCCTGAGTTAGGCTTATAAAATGTCGAAGTCGACAGCGGAAAAGGTGTTGTTGAAGTGTAAGAGGCAAATTATAGCCGTCTCCTGTGCACTCAAGGCAAGTATCAGATCATCTGTTACCTTTGTTAAGGCCGATGTTGTTCTGCGAATTTTACGGAAACTTTATTGGTATTCGTCTGGTAAGCTGTTTGTCGTTAAGTGGTTTGTTAGCTGGTCGTCGACTATATGTTCTAAGGCCTCGGACAGTGAGGGAGGATTCAAACGGGCGATAATCTGAGCGTGCCGTGGCGTCGTCCTTTTCCAGGCAGTGGCTTAATTAGTCTGTGTTTCCAGGTCTCAGAGAAAACACTTGTGGTTATGGAGTGGTTGAAGATGACTGTTATAGTGAACAGAAATGGGTCAATAATACTAGGTCTACAACTTTGCTTCTGCCGTTTTGCAATAGACGGCAGTAGCGACAAGTGGGGTTCAAGTGGTTGGTCATAGTTGTAATACAATAAGCTTAGGCATCTGTAAACATATTGCCATAAAAATATTAGTCGATTTGTGATTGCATCATAAGGTTATTCTCGATTAAGTACGTCAACTTACATACCCATTTCTCGCCATTTGCGGGAAGTTTTAATTTTCTGCTTTAACATGAAGAAATCTGCGGCTGTGGCTCTTAAAATGCTAGGTAAGACCAATGATGAGGTAACTATTAGTGGAACAACGTGCAGAGAATGTTTTCAACGCCTTAAGAACTGTGACTTTTATGTCGAAGACAGGCATGGCGGTGGAAGACTGAAACAGATGAAAACAGTCACACGACATCAATATCGAAAGCAACTGATGCGTTCGAGCCCAGCACTGAAACACAAACGGCCACAATACAGCGATAGACACGTAAAGGTAATTTCGCAGCAGGTCAGTGCTCGATCCCATGTCGCAAAACCCATCATAATATACATGGAAACGTTGAAATGAGAAGTCCTATCCCTCCCGCCGTATTCTCCATACTTCGCTCTCTCTGACTACCACCTTTTTCGATCAGAAGGAAGACCACAGCAGCAGCACACAGTCTGACTGACCAACACTTCCGATCATATGAACAAGTGCAAAATTGAATCGATTCATGGATCCCCACAAAAGACGCCCAGTTCTTCCACCACGAGATTCATATGCTATCCGAAAGATAGGAGAATGCAGCGGCCAGCCATGGGAAAGACTATGAATCATATTTTTTTTTTGTAAGTTTTCCACAATAAAGCCCCTAACTTCGAGAAAAAACGGCAGAGCCAAAGTTGTAGACCTAGTAAGCTTCATCATTTGAGCGGTGATGCCATCATGTCCAGTAGATACTGATGTGATACGAACGATGGCTTTTTTGACGGTATTACAAGTAGCCTGCTTTAGATAGACTTTTTCATAGCTACAATTGTTTACCCCCATGAAGTAATCAGTCAGTCGAGTAATCTGTTTCGTTTGTGTTTCAATTGTGGCTGTAGGTAATGTGAAGTACCGATTCAGTCCATCAGCTGAGACGGTGGGATCAGCAGCAGCTTTTACTTTGCCTACAGCAAGACCACGCAGGTTTTTCCATAGGACGGCGGGTCTGTTTCTGTTTCCAGCCAATGTATGGGCATGCCTGAGTTTCGCATTTCTCACAGCTTGATTGACTCGGGTCCACCTTGTTATTAACCTCAACCGTCTCCTCCCCCCCCCCCCCCCTTCACCCTACTTTTAAACTAAACTGCGGCGTTTTATCAGTTACTCCTCACCCAATACCTATTACGTTGCTCCTCCCTTTTGCCTCCCCTATTATGTGCCCCCTCACCACCTTCCTCCCCATTCCCCGTAACGTAACCAATTGCAATCTATTTCTTTCTTACGCTGTCCAGAGACCTTCAGTATTATGGAGTAAAGATATGTACTGGAGGGTTCGCCATCAGCTGTCATGCGGGAATACTCTCTATGCTAAAACTCCGTCCGAACAGACCCCACGGTACCGACCGGCCGCCGTGTCATCCCCAGGTATAGTCGTCACTTGATGCGGATATGGCGGGGCATGTGGTCAGCACACCGCTCTCCCAGCCGTTGTCAGTTTTCATGACCGGATCCGCTACTTCTCAGTAAAGTAGCTCCACAGGTGGCCACAAGTGCACCCCGCTTGCCAACAGCGCTTGGCAGACCGGGCGATGGCCCGTCCAAGTGCTAAACAATCCCGACAGCTCTTAACTTCGGCGATCTTACGGGAACCGGTGTTACCACTGCGGCAAGGCCGTTGGCATACTGTCCACGCTACAGTGTCTTAATTCTGTGATCAGAGGTTGAAAGGGGCCCCAGAAACAGCTGCAGCCAGGCCAACATCGTCACAACACGGAAACTTTTCAACTCTAAGATTTTCAGACGTATAAGTAGGCTTACGGGGTATTTTTTATGGCTACCCTACGCAACTACATTTCTTTTCCTGTTATAATCCAGATGGTACGTTAGTTTATTCACTCTGTTGGAGAAATGTGGAACGTATTCTAGGAGATGTCGGTTCAGTTCTGTTCAGACTACACACAGAATTTTTTTTCCTGTGACGGATGAAACTAAAATATAGCCGTTTTCGTAAACACGTATTCACAAACTGAGTGTGATTTGAGTTAGTCGTTACCACTTCACGTCTATGTTGTGCAATACTCGGAAATTGTGGTAATCATCACATTTAATGTAATCGTTTGTTAAAGGTTATTATTAAGTCCACTTAATGGTGCCAATCGACTCCTTCTTCAGCTCCGACATCTCACCTATTTACACTGCGTTTTAACGAAAGGTATTGCTTCAGAATTTTGCAGGAAAAATATTATTACCAGTTTATTCTGTTTTAAATCGTGTGTTGGTTACACAAATATATTTTTGTAGTGACACAAAATTTAATATTTATGTCCATTGTCGTTCTGATACTCTGGCAGTTTTTATTACTACAAACTGTATCGGCTTCCGCTCGTAATGCTAACTGTTTGAAGTCATGTTCAAATAATGAATATTTTGTTCATATATGCTTCAGTAGTTGTTACAGCTATAAATTGGGCTAACCAGTACGCCTATCCATCAGGTAAATTAAATGATATAAAATTTAATTGAATGACATGCTCATCTGTCTATCTCGAATGCGTCAGGTGAAACGCATGTGGAACCAAAATACTGTTTGTTATATTGACAGAATGATATATGAACATAAATAGCTTACTCCATGATTATGATATCCAAGTGAAAAAACGGTTATTTTCGTTCATATTCTAATTAAAGAGTTACGGAGCACACATTATCTGGCAGGAACAGTAATAAGAATGTGATAATACCTGCATGGCAGTATACGTAAGATTTCTTTTCTTCAGTTCTTGGTACTTCTTGAGGTGATAACGTTGATCTTTACCTGCGATGATTTTGAATATCATTGTCGTTGAAATCAGTGCTCTGGTGACTAATGTACTGACAAATTGTTGATTCCAAAATGAGCAGATTTTTATTCGCCGTCGTTTTAACCTGTCCAATCTGTGCTGTCGGTCACCGGACAGTCAGCAAGACAACTTTCATTGCGTGCAGTTGTTTTGCGGAACCAAAGTAAATGGCTGTAAACTCTACGTACGATTTTTGCCAGATTTGTACCTCTCCGAGTGCATAAATAAACTCAAAATTCATTGCACATGACATGTTTAATTATCTCTCCCGGCGTTAAATTTAGAATAAATGTAACTATGAAATGCAATACCTTACCCCAAATATCACAGTTAATTAGGACAGAAAAAAAATCAACATCCGTCTTTTCTAAAACCACTTTCTTTGGATATCTTTCGCAGTATGCAGTATAACTGAATTCCTCTACTGACTTTATAGAGGGCATATGAGTACATTGTTTTGATGATATACGATGGATGCAAAGAGCTGTTAAGTACTCTCTGCCTAGCAGATATTCTGCGTACACTACCTAGAGGGAAAAATGTCCTGTGTTGACTGTCATCACAGAACACTGTAATTACAGTAAAGATTCAGAAGATGGAGCCGATATAAAGGGAGCATGTACTGACACATTTCAACGGCATGAGTCGCCCAAGATGATACCTAAATAGTCTTCACAATGAGTGACTGAGCCGGCCGGTGTGGCCGGGCGGTATAGGTGCTTCAGTCTGGAACTGCGAGACCGCTACGGTCGCAGGTTCAAATCCTGCCTCGGGCATCGATGTGTGTGATGTCCTTAGGTTAGTTAAGTTTATGTAGTTCTAAATTCTAGAGGACTGATGACGACAGATGTTAAGTCCCATAGTGCTCAGAACCATTTGACCCATTTGACCCATGAATGACTGCTTTGTCTCAAAACTCGCATTATACAACTTCAAGGGATCAAAAAGACGTGTTGGCACCTGAAATATCAATTAACGGTCATAAACATACTGAAATATTTATATCAATTTATTAGGTGAACATGTGCTTAACAAACTAAAATGAAGTCAGTACTTCATATGCAGGGTGACAATTATGGAACTACGTGAAATAAAATTGTCATAACTTCTGAACAGTTCGCTTTAGGACGTTCAAACTGCCCGGCTGGCTGCGGGGCATGATGGGAATTAGTATGCGCATAGATGGTTTGGTTTGGCGACAAAGTCCACTTTCATTTGGACCGGTTCGTGAATAAGTAAAATTAGCGCATTTGGGGGACTGAGAATCCGCATTTCGCGATCGAGAAGTTTCTTCACCCTCAACGGGTGATTGTGTGGTGTGCAATGTCCAGTCACGGAATAATCGGTGCGATATTCCTTGATGGCATGGTGACTACCGAACGGTACGTGAAGGTTTTGGAAGACGATTTCATCACCATTATCCAAAGTGACCCTGATTTCTACAAGATGTGGTTTATGCAAGACGGAGCTCGACTCCATCAAAGCAGGAGAGGGTCTGATGTCCTGGAGGAGTACTTTTGGGACCACATTCTGGCTCTCGGGTACCCAGAGGCCACTGGCATAGGCCTCGATTGGCCGCCATATTCTCCGGACCTGAACAAATGTGACTCCTTTTGTGGGGCTGTATTAGAGACAAGGTGTACAGCAATAGCCCCATAAACCTTTGCTGAACTGGAAATGGCCATTCAGGAGGTCATCGACAGCCTCGATGTGCCGACACCACAGGGGACCATGCAGAATTTCGTTATTCGTCTGCGCCTCATCATCGCCAATGGTTCAAATGATTCAAATGGCTCTGAGCACTATGGGACTTAACATCTTAGGTCATCAGTCCCCTAGAATTTAGAACTACTTAAACCTAACTAACCTAAGGACATCACACACATCCATGCCCGAGGCAGGATTCGAACCTGCGACCGTAGCAGTCCTGCGGTTCCGGACTGAAGCGCCTAGAACCGCACGGCCACCGCGGCCGGCTCATCGCCAATGATGGCAGGCATATCGAACATGTCATAACCTAAATCCTAATGTCTGTAGTGATGTTTACATGTTGAGAAAAGTGTGTGCACGCCGTAGTTTGCGAATAATTTACTTTTTTTCATACAGTTCAATAATTGTCACCCTGTAAGTAATCTAATGAAGAATCTCAGTTTGATATATTCTACATGCACAGATATCTCCCATTAGCTTAGTCTGCAGATATTAATGACAGCTTACTTGTCGCACAGCCTTCTTTGTTATCGTACGGAATTACAGTCTGGCACAATGCAGCTGAGTAACAGAGCATTTGTTCAGCAGAAGCGAGCTTTGTACATACAGTGTAAAATAGGTAGATGCAGCTCCCGGAATTCACATTCACATTTCCAAGGATAATAGTAGTAAAAATGGTTCAAATACTGCAATTTGCACAAGTATATCACAAGGATTTTGATGTGAGCTTTGTTTCCTTCTATATGGTTCAAAAGGGAATCTTAGACTCTGGCAAAGAGGTATCCAGCAGTACTAATGCAAGAAATTGAGAACGTCTGAATATTTTTCTTTTAAATTAATCATGCCCGCTCCGACAGGACATTACGTTCCGGGGATAAAATCGAACTAACTCTTTTTGAATACCAGAGAGTATAATTTTAAGTCCTTCTGAATAAAACATTCCGTAGCTTTTCGTGGTACAGTGCACATCTCTAGTAAGTTAATTTAGTACAGAATTTGACTTGTTTACCTTCCTGGGTTCTACTCTTTCTCTTCTTTGACTAATGTGACGTCTAACATAGCATCCAGAAATACAGGGTATCCCAATAGGATGGCCAATATTCAGGGATATTTCGAAGCAAGAACGTCCAGTAAACAATGGCTCTAAAATGCATACCGTAAAAACTATGAGCACTTCACTTCGATACATTGAAACAAATTTCACCTACTGCAAGCTTCATGCTTGTTACATTTTGAGAAATTGTAGTATTGACGTAAACGAGAAAGAAATACCGAGTAAACATGAGCTCTGAAGTACAAACCATAGAGCTATAGGCAATTTTTCATCTTCGCTAGTGCGAAACACATATCGTATACTTAACAAGTGCTCATGGCTCTTACGATGTGCATTTTTTCTAAACTCTTTTTTGTTCTTCGAATTATCGTTCCTGTTGGCCATTCCTCGTAGGACACCCTGCGTAATATAATGATGGGGGTGGCTCTGAAAGGCAATAAAAGAGTTACGGGAACCATATTGCAACAAACAAAATGAGTACCGAGGAAAAAAATTTACAATCTTTTGGCGGTACCAGTAGCCGTATATAGCAGTGAAACTTTTGACATAACTAGTAAAAAAAAAGAAGGAAAGTTCGTCATGGATATGTACTTTTCGAAACTGATTTTCAGTACAACGCGGAGGGGCAGAATACCGCACGAAAATAAATGCTAAATATATGCAAATCATGTCCAGTGTTGTGATAATACGGAATGTTGTTGAACGGGGAAATAGCATGGACAACAGATGACTGATGCAAGGTTGTCACGATCTAGCACGTTTGTCAGTTACGGTCTTCAACTTCTATTACAAGGAGACATTTTACTTTTGTAAAATCTGTCTTGATTCCATGCAATTATAAGGCCTTCTCGGGCTGCCAGCGGCGTCAAGTGCCTAAATATCAACGAGCTTTCGAACGAATATTGCTCTGCTATTGTCAATCGTTGATTGATATGTACGTGATCGTGTAGCCGCAGATCAGGTCGTGACACCAGTGGCACTGGGCCTAACGTCATAAAAGACAACGTTTTGGTTCCATGCCCGCAGCGCCCACTTGATATTCGCCATTGCTGGATCCCGGTTGTATTGAGTTGCAAGCTGCCGTCTTTATTGAAAGAGTTTTCCGATATTTCCATCGCAATAGCTTCGTTTATAATGATCGACATCGCTTCTTTTACAACCGTGTCGGATGAACTACAAATGTACTACGTCGATAAATTATATGCATTTCAGTCCTAATAATTACATTCTTTTTTGGCTGGCTTAGAAACTTCTTTGATCGCTGTCGTAATAACGAAGATGCAGAATATTTTTTTCCCCAACCTCTGCAACAGACACCCTTAACCGTAATTATTGGTAGCATCTCGAAGCAGATGCTATGAACTATTTTATTTTCACTGCCTTAGTGGCATATATTATAAATGATGACTAGTTTCTATAACGAAAATAAAATAACAATACGACCCTATTTAAGTAGATAAACAAAAGAAGAAAACCTCTACAGTAATTTAAAACCACAATTTAACCTGTTAAGTCACAAAACGTGATTAGTTGCAATATATCGAATATATTAACTGACTCAGAAGTTATACAACAAAAGAAAATTATTAAAGCAGTTCCTATTCCACACCATGTACGTCAGAAATGATAGGTACAGGATAGGAAGGGGGTGGGGAGGGTGCAATAAGAAGAGAGCGAGTAACACGTACGGGAAAGAGACCACACAGTGTACACGGCTTTTGTGTCACTAGCTGCTGTCACGAATAGTTCGAGACGGATATAGTATTTTATTTTAATGTATAACTTACAGCTAAGTTCTTTATCTAAAGGACTGGTGCCTAATTACAATTTTTGTCGAACCGTATAAAATCATAATTTCAAACTTCTGTAAATATTAATTCGTTTTGTTAATCTACTTAAACATGTACTTCTTATTACTTTGTTTTCGTTTAAGAGAGCGGTAGATTCAGAGGTAGAAACTAGTCATCGATTATCATATGTGCAACTGATACCATGAACATAACCGTTTCTTCAAATATAGAGCAGTGGTGTCTCTTGCTGTGAAATATCGTTTCTTATATCCCTCTAAACGGAACCTGGTTTTTCTTCTCCGAAGAGAGAAAGGATTTTCGTACTAGTACTCGTATGTAGAAGGTACCGTTAAACAATAGTGCCACGAAACATGGAAAAGTTCGCAATTTCGTAAGGAACTTATAAACGAACTGTGCTGTCCTCCCAACAGTGGTTGAGTAGCTACCATCTCCACAGTATCTGTACAGACAGGTTCAAAAAATGGTTCAAATGGCTCTTAGCACTATGGGACTTCACTTCTGAGGTCATCAGTCCCCTATAACTTAGAACTATTTAAACCCAACTAACCTAAGGACATCACACACATCCATGACCGAGGCAGGTTTCGAACCTGCGACCGTAGCGGTCTCGCGGCTCCACACTGTAGCGCCTAGAACCGCTCGGCCACTGCGGCCGGCCCTGTGCAGACAGGAGAACTTGACGTCGCCTTAATGATGATGAAGGTAGGCTGCTACTTTAGTCTGCGAATCATAAAATCTGTTGCCGGCCGCGGTGGTCTAGCGGTTCAGGCACTCAGTCCGGAACCGCGCGACTGCTACGGTCGCAGGTTCGAATCCTGCCTCGGGCATGGATGTGTGTGATGTCCTTAGGTTAGTTAGTTTTAAGCAGTTCTAAGTTCTAGGGGACTGATGACCACAGTAGTTAAGTCCCATAGTGCTCAGAGCCATTTGAACCATTTTTTTCATAAAATCTGTATTCTGTGTATTTTCGTATCGCGGCTGTTTTGGTACCGAATTTGAAATAGAAATGGTTTTCTACCCTTGGTAGCCGGTAAACAAATACAGAAAGCCATTTACAGGTTGGTATTCGTGTCAAAGTGATGGTGCGGTTCAAAATCTGCTTCTGACTAACTGTCCTCGGTCGGAATATTATGTAACTGGACTGTACCTCTGCTTCTGCTGGTACTCAGTAGAGACTGGAGTAAGTACAAATGTTTACATGTTACTTCAAACTCTTAAATTCCAGCATCACAAAATAGTCTTTTTGGTTCAAATGGCTCTGAGCACTATGGGACTTAACATCTATGGTCATCAGTCCCCTAGAACTTAGAACTACTTAAACCTAACTAACCTAAGGACAGCACACAACAACCAGTCATCACGAGGCAGAGAAAATCCCTGACCCCGCCGGGAATCGAACCTGGGAACCCGGGAGCGGGAAGCGAGAACGCTACCGCACGACCACGAGCTGCGGATATAGTCTTTTTCCACTGTTATTTACACGGTGCTCTATCAAGACGTGCCTGTAATCAAGCATAGCAGCCGCCAACATGTGCACGGGCACAACGCTTACTATGCGTGAGTGGAACGGGTCAGAAGCATATCACAGTGTACAGCCAATTTCGATGTACCCTGCTCAGTAATGAATCAGTGATTGCTAGGAACTCTTGACTGCCAAAAGTACTTCACTAACAACACTTATCAATAATTAGTATCTCAATATCATTGTAGCAACAGCACGGCTCTTGTGACATTGCGAAGACGACCAGCCGGTAGTCGTTACTAAGTAATGAGAGACCAATGAAATATGGAAATTTCTGCGACTGGAAAAAATGCAATGGATTTGCACGCTACGTATAACAAGCGGATACGTATGACCAGTTATATTTATGTATCTGTTCGTTACGAAGCTTAATATTTTTCTAACAACCCTACTGTGTCAGTTTCTTTTTTGATCATGAGAATAATGCTGTTTTCAGTACGTACGTGTTTGTGTGTGTGTTTGTGTGTGTGTGCGCGTGTGTGTGTGTGTGCGCCAAAGGCGTCGAATGTGTCAGAGACCTTAAAAATACAATCCGTGCGTTGTGTTGAGTGGTGGGTGAACTCATATCATGAGGACGCATTACGTGGCACAGCTTCGTCATTGGCACAATTTCAAGAACTAATGGCAGGAATATCGCCTTTCTTTACGGTACCTAGGTGACAGCATGAAATTTTAAAAATTTCCTGAGCAGTATCAAAGGGTGATACATTCTGTAATTTGATAGCTCTAGAAAATATAATGTTAAATAACTTCTTTCTAAAACTACTTTACTGTTCGTAATCATCACTATAACTGTTATTTAGTTAAATGTTCCTTGTGTGGCAAAGTGAACTGGTCTGGGGGATATTTGTGTTTAACGTCCCGTCGACAACGAGGTCATTAGAGACGGAGCACAAGCTCGGGTTAGGGAAGGATGGGGAAGGAAGTCGGCCGTGCCCTTTCAAAGGAACCATCCCGGCATTTGCCTGGAGTGATCTAGGGAAATCACGGAAAACCTAAATCAGGATGGCCGGACGCGGGATTGAACCGTCGTCCTCCCGAATGCGAGTCCAGTGTGCTAACCACTGCGCCACCTCGCTCGGTCGAACTGGAACTGGTCTGTGATGACTATTAAGTGAAATGCGGCCTCTGTAGCCCTGTTTTGCGGCGCTGCAGTGTCTTAGAAAATAATAAAATACGAAACGTGTGTAGTATTTGTTCATCGTGAGAATGTAGTACACACAAAACCATAATTTAAATTTAACACTCACTAATCTACAGTTGAGAGTTATCTGAAGATTTCAAGACACATTCTGTGAGAGAAAGAGATTTTCTATACTTTCAGTAGCCTAAGCTACTGTTTCACACGATTTATCTGTTTGCTTTGATGTATAAGACGCCATCAAGTGGCAATGCTCCTATGAAAGGATCTGAAAGCACTTTCTGCAAGCAATATTCCACAAGCTTCGTTAACAAAGAATCACGCAGATTATTTGTTTGTTAATGTTAAAGACAGTCAATTTTACTTTGATTTGGAATGTTTTAGCCGGCCGTTGTGGGCGCTTCAGTCCGGAACCTCGCTGCTGCTACGGTCGCAGTTTCGAATCCTGCCACGGACATGGATGTGTGTGACGTTCTTAGGTTAGTTAGGTTTAAATAGTTCTAAGTCTAGGGGACTGATGACCTCACATGTTAAGTCCCATAGTGCTAAGAGCCATTTGAACCATCTGAACAGAACTTCCCATTTTCTCAATACTTGTGGTGCAAGTTTTAGGTTATTCACCTTGTATACAGGGTTCATCATAGTCAATAAGCAGTTTTACAGGTTAGTTGTTATAAGATTTTATTTTTATAATAGCGAAACTGACACAGGTTAAAAAATATTATTGGAGAAGAAATCACTTTACATTAATCAAGGGCTCCATAAACAACCCGTTTCCAAGAGAATGGGAATGTGCGGCTTCGAACCGCTGCTCCAATCCATATGAAATATTGTTGTAATTTGTGTAAAGGTATTTAGAAAGTAAACTTTTCGATTACATCTCTATCTAATAGGGCTCAAATTTTGTCTACGGCTTCCCTTAACTGAAAATGAGCTATTTTTATTAAATACGTATATCATTCATTTTCTAGTCTGTTGCTTATTTTTACAGTATAACTAGTTTTATCCTTCCACAATCAGCTTGCATCTACAAAAAATTAAATATGTTCTACTTATTATTTTGTAGGAAGTGTTGCACATAACTGTTGAATTTACCGGTGTTGTTGCGTCAGCAACCATTGAGTCTGTATCAGAACCACACGTGACTATACTGTAGCATGCCGGATATTACTTCTGTTTTACTCGATGACTTTCCGTCTATTACTACGAAATGTGGCCTTTCTGACAGGAAATCACGAATCCAGTCGCACAGCTGAGGCGATATTCCGCAGGCACGCAGTTTGGTTAGAAGACACTTGTGAGGAACGGTGTCGAGAGCCTTCTCCAAATCTAAAAATATGAAATAAATTTGACATCCCCTGTCGATAGCACTCATTACTTCATGAGTATAAAGAGCTAGTTGTGTATCAGAAGAACGATATTTTCTGAATCCATACTGACTATATGTCAACAAATCGTTCTCTTCGAGGGAATTCATAATGTTCTAACAGGGTATATGTTCCAAAACCCTACTGCAAATCGACGTTAGTGACATGGGCCTGTAATTCAGCGGATTACTCCTATTTCACTCTTTGGGTATTGGTGTGACTTGAGCAATGTTCCAGTCTTCAGGCACGGAACTTTCTGTGAGAGAACGGCTGTATACAATTGCTAAATACGGAGCTCTTGTACCATCATACTCTGAAAGGAACCTGACTGGTATACAACCTGGACCGGAGGCTCTTTACTAAGTATAGCGTCCCCAGTGCCATATTACGAAAAGACTTAAAAACAATATTTATAAATAAGAGACATTCATAAATTGAATAATTTTTTTTTTTCATGTAGCCGTAAAACAATAATTTCTCTGTCGAGAAATGCAAAGAAATGCAATGCAAAGAAATATAACAAAGTGATCTAAAGAGACGACAAGATACGCTCCTTCGTTAATTTTTTAGTCGTCTTCACTTCCTCTTTTGTCTTGAGTGTATATAGACGGACATCTTTCGAGTGCTGACAAATGTAAGCATATTTGTATGAGTTAAGCAGATAATATATTAATTGAATATTATTGTGCACTTTTAATTTGTAAGAGGTGATCCCGATTTCATGTCCGCCTTCCTTGAATAAACCTGCATTCAAGTAATTTACAGCTCAACAATCGCAGCGGCCGATGCAGCCAACGACGCCATTACGTGGCGATATTAACTTATGAAAAATTAGCGGAAGCGGAAAACTCGCCCGCTATTAACATAATATTAATTTTTCTCCACAGCCGCCCGACGTTGCAGAAAATACTTAGCTTTAAGATTCTTATTTTCAGTACCATAGCCGAGACCCAGAGCCAGGACTCCGACTACAATACAATGGTTAACGGAGGTAAGAAAAAATACTCTCGCGCGTGTGTGGGCCGCAATTGTAATTAATAACTAAAGATCTTTTGCTTTAAAGTGAATTGACTAGCCGAGGAAATTAATATGAAAAGTTTATTACATTGTTCAGCTTGTATGCTCATGCTTTAAGATGCAGCAAGTCTAACATTCATTAACGTAACAAATAATTTGAGATTAATATTGTTAAAAAGGGAGAACGTCAGGAAAGCATTTAATCGTAAAATCAAAATTAAATGGAATATCATTTTTATTAAGGTCCACCACGTAAGTCGGCAACAATCAAAATAATAATAATAATAACAATAATAATATATTAAATTACGACGGCCGACCGAGAGCCTTCTGGAAATCTAAAAATATGAAATAAATTTGACATCCCCTGTCGATAGCACTCATTACTTCATGAGTATAAAGAGCTAGTTGTGTATCAGAAGAACGATGTTTTCTGAATCCATACTGACTATATGTCAACAAATCGTTCTCTTCGAGGGAATTCATAATGTTCTAACAGGGTATATGTTCCAAAACCCTACTGCAAATCGACGTTAGTGACATGGGCCTGTAATTCAGCGGATTACTCCTATTTCACTCTTTGGGTATTGGTGTACTTGAGCAATGTTCCAGTCTTTAGGCACGGAACTTTCTGTGAGGGAACGGCTGTATATAATTACTAAATACGGAGCTCTTGTACCATCATACTCTGAAAGGAACCTGACTGGTATACAATCTGGACCGGAGGCTCTTTACTAAGTGATTTAAGCTGCTTTGCTACACAGAGGATATCTACTTTTATGTTTCTCATCTTGGCAGCTGTTCGTGATTGGAATTCAGGAATATTTACTTCGTCTTCTTTGTTGAGAGTTCCGCAAACCGTGTTTAATAACTCTGCTTTAGTGGCACTGTCATCAGTGACTTCACTGTTGTCATCGAGCAGTGAAGGTTTTGTTTGCGTCTTGCCACTGGTGAACTTCATGTATGACCAGAATCTCTTTGGGTTTTCTGACAGATTATGAGACAGAGTTTCGTTGTGGAAATTATTAAAAGCATCTCGCATTGAAGTAAGCGCCATATTTCGAACTTCTGCAAAACTTTGCCAGTCTTGGGGATTTTGCGTTCTTTTAAATTTTGCATGCTTCTTTCGTTGCTCCTACAACAGCGATCTGACTCGTTTTGTGTACCATGGGGGATCAGTACCATCACCTATTAATTTATGTTGTATATATCTCTCAATTGACGTCGATACGATCTCTTCGAAATCATTCCACATTTTTTCTACTCTTAATTGATCAGATCGGAAGGAGTGGAGACTGTCTCTTAAAAAGGCGTTAAGGGCATTTTTATCAGCTTTTTTAAATTGATGTACTTTGCGTTTCTTTTGATGGTTGTAGTTGTTACGGTATGCAGCCTAGCAGTAACTGCCTTGTGATCGCTAATACCTGTATCAGTCATGATACGGTCTATTTGTCCAGGATTATTTGTTCCTAAGAGGTCAAGTATGTTTTCGCAACCATTTACGCTTCGAGTGGGCTCGTGAACCAATTGTTCGAAATAATTTTCTGAGAAAGTATTCAGTACAATTTCGGATGGCATTTTACGCCTACCGCCGGCTTTAAACGTGTAATTTTTCCAGTATATCGGGGATTGATTGAAGTCACCATCGACTATTAATGTATGAGTGGGGTACCTATTTGAAATGAGACTCAGGTTTTCTTTGAACTGTTAAGCAACTATATCTTCCGAGTCGGAGGTCGGTAAAACGATCCAATTAATAGCTTATTCCGATTGTCAAGTATAACCTCTACCCGTGCCATTTTGCAGGAACTATCTACTTCAATTTCACTGCAATGACAGCAATAAATAGGCCTACTCCACCATCAACTGTATTTAATCTATCCTTTCTGAACACTGTTAGGTCGTTTGAAAAAATTTCAGCCGAAATTATTTCCGGCTTTAGCCAGCTTTCCGTACCTAAAACTATTTGAGCTTCAGTGCTTTCTGTTAGGGCTTGCAGCTCTGCTTCTTTTTCCAACACAGCTATGACAATTTACAACTACAGTACCGATCGTTTCTGCAATTACCTTACTGTGTTTTACTCCTCTCCTTTTAGAGGGACGCCCTTTCTGTGGCTTCCTGAGACCCTCTAACCTAAAAACCGCCCTGTTCCTTCCACACAACCCCCGCTACTCGTGTAGCCACTTCCTGTGTGTAGTGGATTCCTGACCTATTAAGTGGAACCCGGAAACCTACCACCCGACGGCGCAAGTCAAGGAATCTGCAGCCTACACGTCACAGAACCGCCTGCGCCCCTGATTCGGACCCTCCACTCGGCTCTGCACCAAAGAACCACAGTCGGTTCTGTCGACGATGCTGCAGATGGTGAGCTCCGCCTTAATCTCGCAAGCAAGTCTGGCAGTCTTTACTATTTCCGCTAACCGCCCGAAACCAGAGAGAATCTCCTCCGATCCCAAGCGAGACATGTTATTGGTATCGACATGGGCCACCACCTGCAGTTGGCTGCCCGCTGTACTCTTCATGGCATTCGGGAGTAACCTTTCCACATCCGGGATGACTCCCCCTGGTATGCACACGAAGTGCACGCTGGTTTCCTTCCCCTCCTTGGCAGCCATGTTCCTAATGGGCCCCATTACGTGCCTAACGTTGGAGCTGCCAACTCCCAGCAAACCCACCCTCTGTGAATGTCCAGACCTTGCGAGCCGAGAAGCTTCCTATGGAACAGGGTGCACGACTGCATCCTGCTCAGAGACTTCGTCAGCCACACATAACGCCCGAAACCTGTTCGTCAAACGAAGTGGGGAGAGCCTGCGATCGGCCCCTCGGAAAGTCTTTTGCTGCCTGCCAGACTTTAGAATGATCTCTCACTCGACCACAGGAGAGTGATCAACCTCAGTGCAGGCAGTACCCGGGGCGGCCACAGCAGTGGGCCGATCGGGGGGACACGTGGGACGTGCTCGACATCCCTCGCATACCCGCGTCCGAGCCTCCACAGTGATGCCCCTTGGCAGCAGCCTCAAGCCGTGTGACGGAAGCTGTGAGCGAAGGATCAACAACTCAGCTCGCATCTGTACACAGCAATCACAGTTCCTATCCATTACTGAAGTCGCTCCTGTTTGAAGATCGTAAAAATATGTAACAAACGAACGGTGTACTCGCCTTATTAGCAGCAGGAACTCGCGGTGCTCTCTCACTGATGGTCTAACCGACACATATGTTTATAAAATATGTCAAGTTAAACTAGTGGTTATATCTTCTGCTTAACCAGTAATTGATATCCTATTTCTCCATGAACATGAGACTGCAAGAGTTCCTGTTTAGGAAGAAAATTATGCTAAGACCAGTGGAACTAGGGCCTGATTAAATCTATTTAAATGACAATACAAGTTGATTTGTGATAATATTACAGTTAATATGGTTCTTATAACAGTTCATTAAATCTGTTTTGCGTTGTCCATAGGAGTAGTTTATTTCAATTACACGCAGTCAGATTGTGTTATTAATACAAGCTGAATTAATTATTTCCCCCACCTCACCCCAATGTTACTCATTCTATTATGGTTCATCATGACCTGAATGTGATTAATCAATTGAATTTACTGGCAGCAATTGAAGGGAAAAGTAAGCTTAATGCTGTTTAAAATCAGTCTTGATTTATTTCTCTACATTTGAAAAATTATCTTTGAGTGTAAAATTCGAATGAAAACTAACCACACTTAGCCGACGAGCTGGACTTCATTCTGTCAGGTGCCGTGGAGGATATTTGCCCGAGAATGCCAGGCT
Source organism: Schistocerca cancellata (assembly GCF_023864275.1). Taxonomy (NCBI): domain Eukaryota; kingdom Metazoa; phylum Arthropoda; class Insecta; order Orthoptera; family Acrididae; genus Schistocerca; species Schistocerca cancellata. Next base: position 634,687,605 of record NC_064626.1, on the reverse strand, counting down.
CTTGTGCTAATGAAAAGTCAGATTCCCACCCAAACAGCCATCGACCTAAGAACCCGAATAAACGCCCCCCCCCCCCCCCCCAGTCTATATTTCAGTATATTTCACTGACTATGTGAGACCTTGCCAGTTTGTTAGACCAGTCAAAAAATGGTTCAAATGGCTCTGAGCACTATGGGACTTAACATCTATGGTCATCAGTCCCCTAGAACTTAGAACTACTTAAACCTAACTAACCTAAGGACATCATACAACATCCAGTCATCACGAGGCAGGGAAAATCCCTGACCCCGCCGGGAATCGAACCCGGGAACCCGGGCGTGGGAAGCAGGAACGCTACCGCACGACCACGAGCTGCGGACTAGACCAGTCAGCCTGTCCATAAATTTTTGCCAGTTTTCCAAACTTGCTTTGGAAAATTCTGGTACAGTTCTCCATATTTATCTGAAATAGGACATATGCACTCTTTCTCTCTCTCTCTCTCTCTCTCTCTCTCTCTCTCTCTTACACACACACACACACACACAAACACACACACACACACACACACACACACACACACACACACACGCACACGCAGTTAAAATACGACAATGCACAGAAGAATTTTAATGCAGCCCATAGACAAATGGCGCGCACGAGTTTCCTGCCATAGGAGACCTGATGATTGCGACGACAGGAAATAAATTTAAAATAATTTTTGAATCGTGTGCTGACGATTGTCGATCATTGTCATACACCGATACAGGCGATAAAAGCGCGAAAAAGAAAGACGATCTTGAAAAATGCATTGTATTATGAACTAGCCTTTTCTCCATGGCTTTGCCTGCATATGCATTCTTCACATATATTGAACTCACGTACTCCTCTCCCTCTCTGTGTCCACCTCCTCCTCCCTCTGTGTGTCCATCTCATTCTCCCACCTCTGTCTGTCTGTCTCCTCCTTCCCACTCTCTCTGTCCCTTTATCTCCTCCTTCCCCTCTCTTCAACCGTTTCCTCCACTGACCATATCTTCCTCCTCTCTCCCTCTGACCATATCCTCCCCCCTCTTTCTCTTTCATCTCCACATTCCCCTCTTCCTTTTCCATCTGCCCACTACGCCTCCACACATTCCACCTTCCTCATGCATCTCCCCCTCCTCCACTCTTTCTGCACATTTTGTCCTCCCCTCACTGTAACCATCCCTTCCCTGTCCACCTCAACCTGTCCATCTCAACCTGTCCCCAGTCATGCTCACTCGCATATTTAGCCCCTATAATACATTTCAGTAAAGCAGGCTGATTCTGCTCCTGCAACATGCCTGTCATGCAGGGTAGCCTACGCATCAGAGGACTGAAAATCATTAATTGTCTGTCACACACAGGTCACACACACAAAGAAACAGGCCTAAATTACTCCAACACAACACACCTCTCATGTAGGACAGCCCATCTGTCAGGTCTGGGAAACCTTTCTTGTCCCTAAAATATAGGCTGTAATAAGAAGCAGGTTAATTTTGCAGGTCAATACTGTTCCCACACAACATGCCTGTCCTTCAGGTCAGCCTAAATGTCAGTGAGCTGGAAAAAAGACTTTTTGGCTATATCTCTGCTCCTGTTGGTTCTAGGAGGTTATAAGCCCCACAGTGCTCATATCCAAGAGGCTTGCCAATTCTGTCCCAAATTTGGGGATTTGGGAGATCATGGATATACATGTACACATACACACGGGTTTACATTTGTACCAGATTAATGTAAACAAAATATACTGCTCAGGGGCTTAGGGGATAAGTGCTTTGCAAGACCACAAATCCACAAGTCTGGGGTTAGTTCCAGAACTTTTTCTGTCATTTGTCACTTCGTTTACCTCTGCCAATGATTCGTTAATGTGAAACTCGCCAAACTGCACCTTCAGTAAAAGCCCAGATTAAGCTATGCTTCTCCATATGATTGGAAGGGGAAGTCAGTTTGAAGATCAGACGAGGGTCAAAACACACACCACCTCCAATAGGAAGATTTGTATTAGGCCTCTATCATGTTGAAACTATTCTTAAGGCTGAACTTCTGCGCACTGTGTGAAGACATAATTTTAAGCACAGTACAAGAACTTGTATTGAGGTGACCCATGAAAAGGTAAGCGAGTTAATACACGTGAAAAATACAAAATGAAATGATAAAAAACTAAGTTTGTGTTAGAACACACAGTAGTTAATTTCTCACTAGGAACATCAGTAGAGGATCGACAGACAGAATGGAATGTGGTTAGCAATTCCACAAAGACTTTGTGCTTAATAGGTAAGCAGAGATTAAATGGTAGGCTGTAGGAAGGTTGATATGAAAACGACATCAAATACATCGAAATGATGCAACCGAAAAAATACAGGCATTCCTCCTACATTAACTTGGCACTCCTTCTTTTTAATTCAGTAGACATTCGATTCAACCACTGCACGATTTTAAAGAGGATGGAGAGAAGAGATGTGATAGGTAAAAGCACTTACACATAAAATCGCAGTTCTGGAATGAGCTAACTGTCGGTCAACAGAAACTATGTAACTACTCCCACAGTCTTTCTTTTGCAACCTCTCGGCGATGACGTTAGCACTGTCACACCGAATGCATTGAAACAAAGCGACCAAGTTATTTGATTCGCAAGGAACAAAGAACTGATAGAATGGAAGTCTTCTGGTTGGAAAGAGTTCGTATAATTTCCTTCAGTGCGGAGAGCAATTTCTGTGCTTTCACATTGAAAGTACAAAGACATAGTGCTCTAGATCAAACTTTATCCTTGGAGAACGTCTGTCGTGCTTGCGAAGGGCAAAAATAACAGACGCCGTAAGTATTATGCAGATAGATGAAGTGAGAGAGAAATGAAAGAGCTCTACAGGGATCGAATAAAACCGGCTAAGAAATGGAACTCGTAAAGTAGGTGAAATCATATTAGGTTCGCAGTTCCCGGACGATCCGCCGGCCATTGATCGCCGCTCGGGTGTTCCGGCGCTCCGGACTGAGACAACGTGCCGCGCCTCGCCGCGCTAATTCCGCCATAAAAGCGACTTTTTCTCGTCTCACCCTTGAGTGGGTAGCGAAGACGCACTAGGCGAGGCTCACTTGATTTTCCCGCTCGGATGCCTTCCGACACGCGATGTGGTTTTTTGTGTCACAATTTTGTCACTTGAGTGTCATTCGATACCCCTGTCAAATTTTCAGAACGCGTTCCCTTCCCCTATAAGAAATTGTGACGACTATAGAGCAAGCGCTTCACAGACCCCACAAAAATAGTTTTTTTTTGTATTCGGGTCTGCACCCTTAGTTTAAAGTTCTACCCATTAAAATCACAGCACCAGGAAGGATAGAAAATAAGTAAATTTTACTTATTGAGGGCGTATCGTACAATTAGTAAAAATACGTGATTAAATGTGTAGATTATTTGGGGCTGTACAGGTTACGAAATTCAAAGTAACTCACAGCAACACTAGTTGTAAGCAGGCTGGCCACTCAATAGAAATGAGCTTTTATGTCCTACCTAGCTATCAGGAAAGAGCTGGTTTAGCGCTTTCGCAGTCACAAGAGAGTAGTGTGCCACGCACCTGCTGTGCTGATACCACATACACTGAGGTGTCAAATGTCATATGATACCTCTTAATATCCTGTTGGCCCTTCTTTTGCCTGCCGTAGAGCAGCAGCTCTGCGTGGCTTGGAGTCAACAAGTCGTTGGAAGTCTCCTGTAGAAGTATTGAGCCATGCTGCCTCTATAGCCGTACATAATTGCGAAAGTGTTGTCGGTGCAGGATTTTGTGTACTTACTGACCTCTCGGTTGTGTCCCATAAACGTTCGATAGGATTCACATCGGGCGATATCATTCGCTCCAACTGTCCAGAAGCCAACCGCGGTGGTCTAGCGGTTCTAGGCGCTCAGTCCGGAACCGCGCGACTGCTACGGTCGCAGGTTCGAATCCTGCCTCGGGCATGGATGTGTGTGATGTCCTTAGGTTAGTTAGGTTTAAGTAGTTCTAAGTTCTAGGGGACTGATGACCACAGATGTTAAGTCCCATAGTGCTCAGAACCATTTGAACCATTTTTGAACTGACCAGAATATTCTTCAAACCAACGGGATCAATCGTGGCATGATGATATGGCGCATTGTCATCCATAAAAGTTCCATCAGCCGCTTTTATTTTAAACGAAAATATCGACCGGTTTCAGTCGTGGACAGTCTTCACGGATAAGGGTTAAAATGGTTTCAACCACAACATTACATTTGTCCTTACTTACATAATGTGCCCCGCATGTCATGAATCTCATGATATTCATCACATGCTCTACACATTAAAGTTATTGTTGTTCATAGTCACCTTCCAAAAGGGGGTCGATCGTTTTTCACGTCCGTAGGTATAACCAAAATTATCCTACACGTGACCTCTGGGTGGTGCTAAACGAGCAACTGTGTCATAGGTGATCTACTTTCCAAAAATGTTTAAGTCCATGAATGCCTGCAAATGTTCTCCAAGCAGACTAACATAACTAACATAACCATTTCCCGTGAGTGATCGGTTCAATTGGTCCAGAGGACCCGCTCAGCTCCATGTAAGCACATCTCACACCATTATGGAGCCACCGCCAGCTCGCACAGAGCCTTGTTCACAGCTTGGGTCCATGATTTCGTGGGGACTGCGCCCCACTCGAACTCTAAAATCAGCTCTTACCAACTGAAATCGTGACTCATCTGCCCGGTCATTGTTTTCCAGTCGCCAAAGGGACCAGTGTTGGTCATCTGCTGCCATAGACCATTAATGCCAAATTTCGCCGCACTTTCCTTATGTATAAGCTCGTCGTACGTCACGTATTGATTTCTGCGGTTACTTCACGCAGTGTTCCTTGTCTCCGCTGCTCTCGGTCATTAAGTGAAAGCCATCAGCAACTGCATTGTCTGCGATGAGAGGTAACACCTGAAATTTGGTGATCTTGGCACACTCTTGACACTGCGCTTCTCGGAATGTTGAATTCCCTAACAATTTCCAAAATGGAGTGTCCCATACATCTAGGTCCAATTAACATTCCGTATTCAAAGTCTTCTAATTGCCGTCGTGCGGCCATAATAACGTCGGAAACCTTTTCACACGAATCACCTGATTACAAATTGACAGCTCTGTCAATTCAGTGCCATTTTATATCTTGTGTGCGCTATACTACCGCCATTCGTATACGTGTCTATCGCTGTCTCATGACTTTCGTCACCTCAGTGTTCATCTGGATATTTCATGTAGTACGTCCTCTAGAAGAGGCGGGTTGTTAGGAAGTAGGGAGATTGCAAGACAATTGCTAAGGTGCTGGGCCAATAAAAGCATAGAAAATTTTAACAACAATTTATTAACATTAAGACCCCCGTTTCCCTGAACTCCTCAAGATAGACGTTGACTGTGGATATTGTATCACAGGCACTGTCCCTTTGCCGGTCGCTGTGGCTGAGCGGTTCTAGGCGCTTCAGTCTGGAACGGCGCGACCGCTACGGTCGCAGGTTCGAATCCTGCCTCGGGCATGGATGTGTGTGATGTCCTTAGGTTAGTTTGGTTTAAGTAGTTCTAAGTTCTAGGGGCTGATGACCTCAAATGTTAAGCCCCATAGTGCTCTGAGCCATTTGAACAATTTTGAACACTGTCCCTTTGACTGCTCAGAGATGTCACTAAACCCGCCCAAAGATGTAAACAACCATCCATCCATTAACAGCCTCTATTACACGGAGGGGGTCCGACAGCCTGTCAGTTCCAGACATTCCACCAGGAAGGAGGTACACGGCTCGTGCTATCTGTAGTTCAACCATGCCTAACTACCCACTGATCTGGTAAATCCCATCGTCTACTCACGACGTACTGCTACTGACTAGCAAGTCGCGATGCACTCTGTGAACACACAAGCACACTGTAAGCAAACGTAATAACGCCGTACCCAGCAACTACGCAGATTGAAAACCACAAACAAGTGCCGGTGTGAAAATTTTTAGAATACGATAGCTCGTAAACGACTCGCACTACAATGCTGCAACAAACACCAATGACAGTACAACTTACCGTCCTTTCAGTTTTCTACTGTCAACAGGCATTGTTCCATTTAAAAGATTGTATATTTGCACAAAAAATACGCTTTCTAAGTATTATTACAATCTGTTTATTGGATTACGGTACAAGCCACTGACTAGCAACCCATTCTCTGAAAACCGCCCATCAATAGCACTTTCCATTTTCTCAATATTTGTGGTGCAGGTTAAAAAATATTATAGGAGAAGAAATCACCTTCCACTAATCAAAGGCTCCATAAACAACCCGTTTCCAAGGGAATGGGAACGTGCGGCTTCGAACCGCTGCTCCAGTCCATATGAAATATTGTAATTTGTATAAAGGCGTTTAGGAAGTAAACTTTTCGATTAAATCTCTATCTAATTGAGCTCAAATTTTATCTATGGCTTCTCTTAACTAGAAATGAACTGTTCAATTTTTGTTAAATATATGTATCCTTTATTTTCTATTATGTTGCACATTTTAACTGTATAACTATTTTCATTCGCCCAGAATCACCTTGCATCCACAAAAAATTTAAATATGTTCTGCTTATTATTTTCCAGGAAGTACTGCACATAACTGTTAAATTTACCTATGCTGTTGTGTAAGCAACCATTGAGCCTGTATCAGAACCACACGTGACAATACTGTAGTAAGCAGCCCTTTGTTTTCAATAGGAAGCTGGGAGAGGAAAAGGAGATAAGAGGAGAAAGGGGAGACAAAGGAGAGCAAGGGAGACTAACAGGAGAAAGGGTAGGGACGGAGAATGGAGGGGATGCCATGAGGATAACGATTTTACATTCGGTAAAACTTTATAGTAATTTTTGTAAAGAGAGTCCTACGCTAAAATTACAAAAAGTAAAATAATATAAGAAAGTTTATAATTAAATTCAGTTTGTAGAAGAACCGATGTGTAAAATGTAAACGGTATTGTAAGAGTTAGGAAGGTGTGGGTAAGTGTTCCCCTGTTGGAGGTGGGTGGAGGTGCGGGGGATGTTGGCAACCAACTTCTTGTTAAAATCCTTTATGAACTGTCATTACATACATACATCTGGGTGTTTGCTGTAGGTGATGAGCTATGTCGCGTATGCTGGCACGGGCACCCCGACGCAGTCGTTCTTCAAGGACGGCAACGGATGGTTGCCATCTGCCTCTGCGATGCTGGTTACGCAGGACGGTGGGCAGACTGAGTGGCTGCCAGTGGCCAGGGACAGCTAGGCTCGCCCAGTGCCAATGCCCACTTTGGCTGAACCTCGCTGGGTGCCTCGGATCTTGTGGCAGCTGCCGGGATCTTAGACAGGGTCGGTGGTTCGTGTCCCGGAGACGGCAGTAGTGCCTGCATCGTTAGTCGGAGCTGTCTGGCACAAACTGGATGCCATACCACTGCCGAGCTGTTTGGTGATAGCGGGCTTATCTTAATGGTTTAAACACCGCTGTCTATTGGTGATGATTGCGGAAGAATCCCATGAGTCTGGGTCGCATTTAAACGTCTTGGACAGTATTCTAGGCACAGGTGTTGTCACTCGGCAGGGTGTCGACATGAAAGTGGCTCAACAGATAGGAGTTGCTGGATCGACAGTCCTTCAACTGAATCTGATGGCAATGACGATGACCTGGTTACCGCTCTGGAGCTTTATGCTGTTGCAGTACAAAATAGTAAAATTAGAAAAGTGGAGTTATATGAAGCAACGAAAACTACATGAACAGTCTTAATCTATTAACTGTGTAAAACGTAAGTCTACTTTTATAATTTCACTGCCTTATACCTTTTACATTATACTCTCCTATTCTTCTGCATTCTTAAAATTGTAACGGTATTTTTAACATAATTTTACTTTGTATAATATTACAGCATAAGGTTCTCCCTGCCAGCTTTCCCCTCTCTCAGTCCCTCTCACTCCCTTTTCCTCCCCTCCCCCTCTTTCCCCCGACCCCCTACTCCACCAGTTGAAGAATATAGCTGCATGTCGCAATACTCTGATGTTTAATTCCAATGCAGGCACGACGGGTCCCTGACGCAACTATATAGATCTCAATGATCCAGTGAAATTGAAACTAGTCATACTACAAAAGTAAGCAAGAGAGACTGGAAAATAAATTATATACAGAAATAAATTCTAAACATCAATACAGCTGCTGAATTCTCCATGTCTGCTGTAATAGAAATAACATACTTCTTCCCTTCGTCACATTTTACAATTTATTGTGCATTCATAACTTGTTGGAAGAGGAGTTCCATGTGTCCCCGCATTTGCAGTAGTGCACCCTTCCGTTCTGTGAGTTACGAACTCACTTAAGTACACCCAGGTCACGTCGTAAATCTTGTCGCAACTGTACAATTCGCTGTCCTAGTTTTTCAAAGGTGTCAACGGGAGTGCTCCGCACTTCATTTCTGAGGTGACCTCTAGACGGCAAAAGAAAGGGTGTGATCGCGGAAGCCAGAGTACCCATCCTTCTTGAACTATACTGGTGCGTTCGATGTCGACTCACTTGAGCAGCAAAACGTGTCGGTGCTCCACCAAGCGCGTACCACGTTCCACAACAGTAACTATGGGTGAAATTTCGAAATTAAGTCAGTGATTAAAGTTATCTCGCAGAATGGACCATGTTTATTGGGACGTTTATGTTTTTATCATCGTATACTTTCAAACAGTAATGTCTTCTTTTCCACTCACTGCAATGTATTTCATCCAAAAACAATTGAAAATGTGTCTAGTAGAGTGCTGTCTATTTGTTTGAGCATTGTTTAAAAAGGTACCCACAAGATAAAGATCTTTCCCTCATTTTACGTCCACAGAACTAGTTCAGCCTTGTCTACAACTTACTCCCATACATGTCAGGATAGGCTCTCTGAGGATTTCGTACAAACTTAGTTCTTAATAATGTATATAGGTAGCTCACCTACAAGTTTTGATGAGTGATTTTGCGAGTATCAAAATACGAGACATAAATGGCTGTTTCTTTTGATTTCATTGACTTAGAAGATTAAATTTTTTTCGCCGCAAATGGACCGTACACCTTAGTATTAGACATAAATTTCTGCTTGATACTACTAACCACTCCTCAGGAAAACGGGTCTTAGCAGACAGACGGACGATCAAGTGGTCCTATGACGGTTCCGTTTTTACCGATTGAGGTGCTGAGCCCTAAGAAGAAGCGCAGATAATTACCCGAAAGACGATTATCGCCTACATGTAAATTCGATGACGCCTTTGGAGAAAAGAGAAGCAGCTGTACGAATAACAAGAGATGGAAAAAAAGTGCTAATCAAAGAAAGGAAAGCTAAAATGTAGAATAAATATATAGAGCGGCTGTACAAGGAAAATTAAGGTAATATTATAGAAAGGGAAGAGGAAGTAGATGGAGGTATAGTGTGCGAAAAGAATTTGACAGTACTGATGGACGTAAGTTGAAACAAGACCCCTGGAGTAGACGACATTCCCTTAGAACTATTGATATCCTTGGGAGCGCCAGCCACGGCAAATTGTTCCACCTGGTGCGCAAAATGTGTAAGAGACGGCAAAGGCACTCAAACTTCAAGGAAAATGCAATAACTCTAATTCCAAAGACAGCAGATGCTGATAGGTGTAAGTACTAACTCGTGGTTGCAAAACAATGGCACGAATGATTTACTGAAAAATGGGAACGGTGGTAAAAGCCGACCTCGGGGAAAACCTGTTTTGCATTCCGGAGAAATGTAGAAACTAGCGAGGCAACACTGAGACTACAACTGAACCTGGAAGGTCAAACAAAGCCAAACATAAATTTATGACATTTGTAAAGACAGACAAAGCTTTTGACAGTGTTGAATGGAATAAATCCCTTGAAATTCATTGGGTATAGGCGTAAAAGACAGGAGCGATTATATACGACTTGGACAGAAACCAGATGGCAGTTATAAGAGCCGACGGGCACGAAAGGGAACCAGTGGTTCAGAAGGGAATGAGACAGGGTTGTAGCATATCTTCAATGTTATTCACTCCATACATTGAACAAGCAGTACAGGAAACCAAAGAAAAATTTGGAGAAGAAAAGAGATAAAAACTTTTAGATTTCCCGATGACACTTTAAATCTGTCAGAGACAGCGAAGGACTTGGAATTAAATCAGGAGATTCTGATGGAATTAGATTAGGAAATGAGTTAATAAAAGCATTCTATGAGTTTCGCTATCTGGGCAGTAAAATAACAGATAGTGGCCTAATTGGAAAGGATATAAAATGTAAAATGACAATGCCAAGAAAAGCGTTTCTGAAGAAGATATTTTTTTTTAATCCAATACGAATTTAAGTATTAGAAAATCTTTCGTGAAGGTACTTGCGGCGAATCTTCTATCAGGTGCTCCAACTTTGGGAGATCGAACTCTAGTCCACGAAGGGAGCTACCAGAACATGGTTGCATTCAGGCGTTGACATCGATCCAAGAGAGTCCCATGCAAGTGTGGATTTACCTAAAACCTTTTATAAATCGCTGTTCTGAAACAACTGATAAGCCTGGAATTATGTAAGTATACGACTATAAGGATGGGCGTGGAGATAAACCGCAACTACGGTTATTGCAAAAAACCGCATCTTGCACACTATCTAGCCTATCCTAAGAGTAAGCAAACTGTCAGTTCTTCGTAAGAACTCTAAAACGCAAATGAACTAAAATTGCTCAGCGCTAATCTTCCACATGTCATCCATAATGATAAAGTCACTTCAGTAAAGTCAATCTCCCAATCGCAAGTCGAAAATTATAACACAATGACGTATATTCTTCCAATATCCCCTACATGCATAGTGTCGTTTGAGTCCTTGGCTATTATTAAATCATGTTAAGTCCACTCTAAATCTATATTAATGAAATCTGAGAAGGCGCTTAGTAGTTTACAGTACAGCAGATCATATAGGAGCGTTAATTAACTATATGATTGTACTTTTTCAAGCCATGCTATCGGTTGCTCGTTGCCAGTGTCTGGTTACTGTCAGATCATCAGTCGTATCGATGGCAGTGGAGCTCAGTCAATTGAAGTATTCTGTAATAAAGTATTCTGTAACATTTTAAACTCAATTATTGCACATAAAGTCGCCCCAGGGCAACAGTTTGTTGATCTCTCAGTAGCTATTTTATTCAACATAAGCTGGGAATTAGATTGTGAGGTTAACTATCAGAATAAATCAGGTTGGTAGCAATCCGTCTCGTATTTCCACGTCTAAACGAAGCAACATCGAGGTAACTACTGATCTGATACAACTTGCATTCGACTCTGCAGGATCTTAGTCACCTAGGCACTTCTCATGAGTAAAGTCAGCTGCTTAGTCATTAAATGATATATGTTTTGTCTTTAGGTTACGTTAGTAATGTTAGTCAACAAAGTCCGTGACATCAAAGGCACATTGTATTGTGTGATCCATAAATAGATACCATGCCACTCTTGGTTTCTCAACTCAGCACGTACGTGAGAAAAATTTTTATTGTTAACAAAATAACAGAGGGTCACATGAATGGTAATAAGACAACGGATTTTTGTTAAAATAATTACCAGCCACATTGAGAAGGAAACTACATATAAACATCCAAAAATAATTACAATGCACAGCATTTTAAGAATTAAAAATAGATCTCAGGAATACGTCTGTTGCCAAACGTATCTGCCATATCATCCGTATTTTAAAACGGGGTCTTACAACTTTGAGGAACTTCTCTTATGTTTAATTATGTATACTTCCCTGTCTGCAAAAATTAGTTCTATATTAATAAGTGTGTCTTTAATTGTATTGGCACATTTTTATGTACTTTTTAGACTAATCATCTCGTACAATTGTTTTGTTAACTTTAATTTTTTTGGTTTTATATAATGTATTGTAATTTTTATTTTGAAATGAAGTCTGGCGAATGTCCTGTTTGTATAATTATCTCTCGTAATTATACCTGGTGAAACGGTTTTTTTTTTCATGTTATCAGCAATCTCATTATAAACTTTACATAATTCTTCATAAAGCCCTGCGGGTCTGTCTATTCACTTGAATCGCTCATATTTCATGTTATTGAGGCCTATTTCGCCGTCCGCGGTGGCCGTGCGGTTCTAGGCGCTTCAGCCCGGAGCCGCTCGACTGCTAGTTCTAAGTCTAGTGGACGGACGACCTCAGATGTTAAGTCCTATAGAGCTTAGAGCCATTTAAATCATTTGGAGGCTACTACTGATTCTTCAGTTGGAGAATTTCATGGAGAGAACAATTCTGTACATTTTTAAAACTAGTTATGTAACGGTTCGACAGTTAAGACATTCTCCTTCAGCAGTGCACCATCCGGTACCGTGAAACAGAATGTCTTCTACCGTGGAGAATTTGATGTTTGCAATGAAGTAAGTTTCCTTAGATTATTAGCAAGTTTACCTACCTTGAAACTGAAAACTTTTGTCAGTTTTCAATAGCTTCTATTTCCACAGTGTTTAACTTTTAACAGGTTTAAGATAATACTGAAGCTGAATTTGATTTTACTTGCTGATTACTGGTACGCAGTAGATTACTAATGTAGATAGATTACTAAATACTATAATTACAAGATTTTCTCGACCGCAACACATAAATCTCAATAGCATATTTGTTTCTAGGTTCGTAACAATGGAATAGTTTTTCTCATTTTGAAAGACATTAGTTTCCCAGAGCGGTTTTTGTAATATCAAAAAAATACTTCAGCACACAAAAAGTGAATTCCACCATCTAAAAATTGACTAACAAAATAATCGTAAAGTCCTAATACAGGCAGAGTTGTAACCTGCTACACACTGCTGTAGACTATCATGGTAGTTTTCCTTGTAGTCTTGGTCAGTTAAGGTGGTTCCTGAGTTACCTGTACATTAGAAGTCTTGTATATCTATTAGGAGTTACCTCGCTTTCTTTACGGATGCAATCAGTGTCTTACAAAATTCTCCTACAAACCGGAAGTTTAGAAGCGTCTAATAACTGGATGAGGATATGTAAAGGGCCGAGTAGCTTACTGAATATTTTTGCTTTCCTAGTTATCCTCCTGTCTCTTACTTAAAAATAGACAGTTTTTATAGCAAAACTAAAGTTTCCGTTGTTTAGTTTAGATTTTATTCGAAAACTGTTGCTGTGTAACATGACACAGAGAGTTGTTGTTGTACAAGTAAAAAAATACAGATTAATCTTAAAGCGCTGAAAAACGCTACGTCCTAAAAAAAGCTAAAATTTAAAAAAAGATTAAATATCGCTTCAGTACTTCGTCAAGCTTATAAAATTATAATACATGTTTCTGTTATACATAAACAGCTTTCGCCCAAGCCAATAATAACAGGAAACTCTTGCCTTTGTTGACGATCAAGAACGTTCTGTTGAATATCAAATAACAACAATTATATATATTTTCTTAGGTTTGTGCATGTAAACAGTATTTGCATAAAAAGTAATTGCTCTGGTTACATAAAAGCACTCAAGATACACCATGAAATAATTTTCGCTCCTGAACTTATAAAAAACAATTGACATCTTTTAAGAACGTAAAATACACAGTGAAGACCTGCGGCTCTAACTATGTGCAAAAGAGAAGAGAGAGAACTACGTCATTTATGTACTGTACCAGAAGCATTGAACAGTTGTTTTGGTAGAGGGCATCTCTAATTACAAAGCTAGATGTGACGGTGTGAAAAGTGCTCCTCGGTACGACATTCTCCCCCACCAGTCGCAACGTGAGATGCATTTAAGGCCAAGACAGATTACATAGGCTTGGTTTAGTCACACCCACAGCAGGCAATCAGTGGGCGACGCCAACCGCCATGACAAAAATATGTGATCAGGCTTATTACACAAATCGAGATTCGTAAGACCAAAATCAACACAGTCTTAATATAGTACGTCATTCGATTCTGATACGAGAAGAATCTGCAGCGAATTTAGCTCGAGATCAGCATTTTCTGAAAATTTATCTAGCTGAAGCATATTTGGAGCTCACTTTATTCACAGAAACAAAGCGACTACTTGTATTAAACTTGCCATTTGGTCTGTATCAGTACGACCAGCTGCCATCCGTAGTGACCTGTGCTCACGTATCTTCAACGACTGATTTGCAACATCCCAGTTTGCGCATCTGTCTTGGAATTATAATTACTCCAGAACAAAATATGGTAATTGTTGTTTGGCCTCCTGCAAGAAACAAGCTGCACTGCCGACGCAACAAAAGAATTTTCTTTGATCCCAAAAATATATGACGCATATGTTAACAAAGAGCAGGCTCAAGCCCACACCTGAGAATGTAAATTTCACTGATAAACTTTCAGTTTCGTTAAAATAAAAACGAGTTACTGTCGTTTATATGTAAAATGAACTATTTTTGCGAATTTATTTCCCATTTCAACCCAAATCGATTATTCACAAAAGCATATCCACAGAAGTTAAAGCTTGCTCCATTCTCACGGTGTTCACCCTAGCAACGTAGACACCTTATTAGAGAATAGGGATGCACTGACGTCGCATTATTGTGGGACGCCCTTGCTGTTCACCAACATCCTCATGATAAACTTCAATTAATAGATGTTGAAATTGACTGCTTGATGAATGCCTGTAAGTAGGAAGCGGATCAGACGATTCCAAGGCTACATGGTACGGCACCAGCTTCTGATACAACTACGAGGGCTGTTCAGAAAGTAAGCTCCGATTGATCGCGAAATGGAAACGACTATGATAATCCGATAAAGCTTTGCACAGATGGGTTGGGCAGTGTCTCTAGTACGACCCTAGATAGCATCACGTCACTCCTCTCATTTCTGAGCTCACAGTGATCGCGTAAAGTTGTCTAGAGAATAGTGTCTCCCGCCAAGTACGAGGACCTGGTGAGAAATTTCGCCTGAAGCTATACAGCCAACATTACATAGCTGTCGTGCAGTTTCTTCTACAAGGCAATATTCTCAGCCGCATTCTGAAGGGGCAATGAAGATGCTCCTGCATCGTTTTCAATTGGAAATGTTTGACTACCCACAATACAGCCCGTAATTGACTCCCCCTGCGTTTCATTTCTGCTCACATGAACCGCTGGCTAATACAACATTTTGGCACAGAAAACGAGCTGTAGGCCAGCGTAGAGAATTGGCGGAAAGCACTGGCGGCTGTCTTTTATGATGAGGGTGTTGGAAAGTTGGTACAACGCTACGACAAATGTCTTAGTCAGAACGGCAACTACGCAGAGAAGTAGCTGGATGGTGTAGCTAACTGTTAAAAATAAAACATTTCTAATTTTCATTGTGGTTCCCATTTCGCGATCAATCGGAGCTTACTTTCTGAACAGCCCTCGTATATAAAAACTTGCAACTCTTTTCAGAAATCCGAGATCGGTAGCGGATTCTCTACTATTGCAAGAGCAGTAAGTAATACAATAATGAATCCATCAGTACAAAAAGAGCTTGTAAATGCTTACACTAGGTTTATAGTGCTTGCTTCTCTCTCCTTGGTGCATCTCGCGCGCTATTCGCGGGGCCATATTTCCTGGCTCTGAGCACTATGGGACTTAACTTCTGAGGTCATCAGTCCCCTAGAACTTAGAACTACTTAAACCTAACTAACCTAAGGACATCACACACAAACATGCCCGAAGCAGGACCGTAGCGGTAGCGCGGTTCCAGACTGAAGCAGCCGGCCGGGTGGCCGAGCGGATCTAAGTGATTCAGTCTGGAACCGTGCGACCGCTACGGTCCTGCCTCGGGCATGGATGTGTGTGATATCTTTAGGTTAGTTAGGTTTAATTAGTTTAAGTTCTAGGGGACTGATGACCTCAGAAGTTAAGTCCCATAGTGCTCAGAGCCATTTGAACCATTTGAACCAGACTGAAGCGCCTAGTACCGCTCGGCCACTTCGGCTGGCCATATTTTCTGCCATCACGCTACTGACACCTCTAAAACTTACACTGCCATACAAGTTGTGTGAATGTCGCTAGCTACAATTCTCTCACGAGTCGTACTTGCGACCTGCATATATTCCAGTGCTAGTCGTTTCACTGCAATACAACAGTGCCGACGTTTCTTTTGCTCTCTGACACTTAATATTAGCCAATTGATTGAGAAGTGTCTGTCGACGTATACCAGTTACAAGGTCGAGCACCACGATGCACTTTGCTTTTGTTGACAGGTTCCCAGCTGGTGTACTATTTGGAGATTAATTCCCACATTTCCCATCCATAGCGCCGCTTGTTGGCATTAACTTATTTTATATATCTCCGCATTCTTATATATTACTTATTACACTGCTTAAGGACACTTAGATTTCCGTTTATGCCTTATGGCAACTGTAATTGTGTAAGGTTCTGTTTCATTATTTTATCGTACTTTTGCCCCTACCATACGACCAACATCAAGATATGCGTGTCATGTCTCCAGACCTGGCATGAAGTCTGTAGATATCGTTCGGCTTCTTTACGCTGTTTCTTGTACAGGCATTGTGAACCGCAAAATTCATTGTTTTATTACTTACTGCTCTTTTATATTCGTAGGACCACAGCAACATGCTCCACGTACCTTATTGTTGACACTCGCAAATAATAAGCACGTACCATTCTTTTGCGTTTAAATATTTTGAATTTTTAAATTTTTGGTTCTTAATTTTAATATTCTTATCTACTTCTGCTTATTCATGGTATATTTCTCTGTACAGCCTTCTGAAGACAGGTGCTAAGTGTTTGAAACTGGTTAAAGAAGTAAAACTTCCATTCTGCAACTGGTTGATGATTATTTCGGTGCATATTGCAAAGAGGCGCTTTTCTTTCATAAAATAATGTGATTTGTTTTTCTGTATTTTGAACGATAGATACTTAAATTGCTCTGAATCATATCACCTTATGTGTGTATGTTTAGCATTTCCATAGTGGTAAGGGTGTCTTAAGTAAAGCCAATGACTGGCATATTCGTGTTCTTTTCATAGCTAGTTTATAGCATTTTCGAAGTAGCCCGTATTTGGACCCTGTCGAACTAAACGACACAATTTCAGTCCTCGCTAGTTAAATTATTTTCTTCAATATTCAGAATTCCTCACGTTTGAAATGTTCAAAAACTTTAGAAGTATACCCTTTAATGAAAGTGATAGGCCATCTACGCAAATCAGCAACGATAATGTATTCACTTCGTAAAATCTACAAACAGGACGCGCGTATAATTTGATTTTACGATTTTACTCCCGACTCATACTCCTCCATCGGCATGACGCTCGACCAGCCGTTAAGTTCGTCAAATCATGTACACCTATTTCGTACCGAGCCCATTTTTCGTGCCATTGTGCGGCCAGACTGTTCTGCGACGAGACTGCGAGTATTACTGCCCGCCCCCGTGAAGCGGAGGCCGCCGACCCGAACGCCGGCTTTATTCGGCCGTCGGCTGCGGCCCGCCGACACGTGAATGTACATCTTTCCACTCGAACGAGCTCGCGGGCCCAGGGGAGCGAGCGCCCGGTTTAGCTGCCGGAATTTCTGCGCATTGTTTCGCGGGCAGCAGTTTAAGTCCGCTCCTCCGTTCATCACCAAATTGCGTCCCAGCGGGATTCACTGTGGAAGGGAGCGAACAAAGAGGCCTCACTGCGCCGCGCGGCGCTCGTTAACACACGGCGATTGTCGCGCCTCCGCTGTTTCGCCGCCAGCCGAACTCCTGGCGGAAATGCGTGCAGTGCGTCGCTCGTCAAGAAAGAAGGACGGCGGAAAAAAGGAAGAATGAACACTTGGAAATTACGCGTATTTCTCTATTAACAAGATTATCCGACAGTGAAGTGTTCCTGAGTAGCTGCCCTGTTCCTAAAGAACCAGTAGGCTGCCTTCCGTGCCGGTGTAGGACAATCTTTCTTTCGAGCTTCGTTTTGTCAATACGCGTTGTCATGTTGCACTGTTTGTCACCTTACCGTCGTAATTCACTCCACCCTGCAACTACGTCAAACTGTTTAGACCCGACAGATACAAAGTCTGACGACGACAACACGTCAAGTACCGCAAGCCTGTTCTCCAGAGACTTCGCTCAATGGAAGAAGGGTGAAAATATGCGAACGCGTATCTCGACTTATCCGTAGATCTTCGACCTTTTTTTTTTTTTTAATGACAGCCAAAGTTTTCAAGGTAATTTATATGCATTTTAGCGAGTAAACAGGCCAACCGAAGAAGTGCCTAGCGGTGCGCCACGTATTCGAAACCATATTATTATTTTTATTTTTGTTTTTCATGTATCTACCCATGTCCGAAGTAGGGTTACTTCACAAATGTTTCCCAGTTGTCTACTAACTGTACGTATTGTGGCGGCTGGTCCCGGCGGAGGTTCGAGTCCTCCCTCGGGCATGGGTGTGTGTGTTTGTCCTTAGGATAATTTAGATTAAGTAGTGTGTAACCTTAGGGACTGATGACCTTAGCAGTTAAGTCCCATAAGATTTCACACACTTTTTTTTTTGCTTCTTGTGAATGAACTTAAAAAAACGATAAGTAAGGAAAAGAAAAAGCAGTAAATGACTGCAAAAATCATTTGTAATTTTGTGTCTTGATTCATAATCAACTGCAAGCGCAAGCGGAAAGAGATCCGTTATACGTGGTTTGTCGCAAAATTGGTCCGTCTGCTTAGCTGGTTGGTAACGTGCTCGTCTCCCATGCAAGCGTGCCCGGGTTAGATTCCCGGCCGGGTCGGAGATTTTTTCCGCTCGGGGGCTGGGTGTTGTCCTCGTCAGCATTTCATCTTCATCACCGGCTCGCAGGTCACCCAATGTGGCGTCGAATGAAAGAAGACTTGCACTCGGTGGCCGAGCTTCCCCAAATACCGGCCTCCCGGTCAATGATGCCATACGCTCGTTTCATTTCCGTTTTGTCGCAAAAGCTTGAAGTCTTCGGCAATGTTAACGAAGTTTCTTTCCCAAGTGAGATTCATACGAAGAAATGTCATTGTTCCAAACCTGTTTTTCCGCAGTGCTCGTGGTGTTCGGAATTTCTATGTTTCAAACCTTTTACGATTGACATCATCCAAGGGAATGGACCAAATCTTCCTGCGGAATCAACATAAGAATAAAATATAAGAATTAGGAATTGATATAAGAATGAAATATAAGAATATGATAATTTAAACTAACTGCAGCCCGTGGAAGTTCCATACCCACATATATTATACAATAAATGTATTACAATTATTGTGGGACATAGTTGTAATTTGCAATTAATATAACGCTCTTGTTTCCCTTAACCTGATAAGAAATATTCATGTAGCAACCTTCTGTGGGAATTTGTAGGTAAATGAAAAAATAAAATAAAATAAAAACAGTTATCAGGTTTAGAACACGGGACGCAAACGTGACGCGCCATGACACTTGCCACTATGCCACCAGCTGCGGTGAGCTTATTGCATGCTAAAGGTATCTAAATTAGCTCGAAAACTTTGCTCGTCGGCTCTCAGAAACGGCCGACTATCGACGGATAATGAGAGACACATGTTCATTTATTTGGACTCCTCCTCCAATCAGCGAAGTTTCTGGGAAATCTGCCGTGTTCTCCTCGTTACGGTCCACAGCTCAGTCCTGATGCACACAGTGCCCGCGAGAAATACTGGCCCTGCAACGCGCTTGTCACACCAGTCGCTTTCTCCGCCGTATATCAGGAACGCTCGATTATGCACAGGGCCCATCGGAAATCAACATGTCAGTGAAAATTTACCCACTGAAGGTCTTAACTTTTTTGGTGTGTTATCGAGAGCTAGCGGAAATATTATTCAAACAAAGGAATTAATTTACTTACAGAGTATTCCAGGAACGTACGATCTCGGGTTTCCATCAGCATGCCGTGTCTTGAGGCACAACGGCACTTTTATAATGTCTGCCTTTGAAGCCGGGTGAAAACCTCCATCACGCTTTCGCGCTCGCTAAATGCTGCTCTTCCTTGGGTCTTCTGTACGTCGTCCGTAAATCCTGTCTCGTAATGACAACCAATAGCCACATAATAATACGAGAGCCCACGACCAGAATCATGTCTCATTGATTCACGGAAAAACCGTACAATAATCGTTAGAGTAGATGATACTGAACCAGACTCGGTGGGCAGTTCCGCGCTTGTGACCTAAATATTTTGAGAACTCATGTTCACTTGTTATTCTCTTGTCTCTATATTCACATCACACGAACGCAACAAGGTAGACCTGGGGATTTCAAAAGAATTTATAAATATAAAATTTATAGGAGCTCTGGCAGAATTTCTAGTTGATAAATGGTCACAACAGGTCACTGCAAGACATAACTTGCTTTTGTAATAAATAAATGTCCGAGTGATGCTAAATGTTAATATTTTTGCCTACAGAAAAGTATTATCTTCTCAATAACCTGCACATCGTGAACTACACCCTTGATTTTTATACGTGAATTAGTGAATTTTTTCATGGCACTTTGGTTGCCTATGCCTGTAGTCACTTTCGGTACTCAAATTAATAACCAAAGTAATTAATTTAGTAAGAGTAAACCACAAATTTCGGGTGTATCCAAGTACTATCACAAGAAAATAAAAACAGTGAATAGTTGAGAGAGCATGAATGAGAACGGTGGCGTCTTTAAGTTTATGAAAAATGACGAGTTTTTATTAATCCTTTTTTAATTACAACGAGCTCACAAATCTTACACAGAAATGACAAACACAGATTAGAAAAGGAATGTTGGTTGCTTCGTAAAGCATACATTGAGGTGGAAGCTGTACAAATTCTCAGCTGAATTAATCCCTTTTACAATGCAATCCGACTTTGTTTACGTGAATCCATTGTGAGGCCCTATTCTATTCAAATATACCACAAACTATAGTTCACTGGAGAACAGGGAGCTATGAATATGATTCAACAATCTCACCATGGTGCAGCAATACTTTACCCTTTCACGCTGATTCAGGCAGCAGCAGTAAACGGTGCGCTGAGGTCGATGTGCGGTGCACTGCAGAAGCTGTAAGGTTCTGACGCATCCAGGAAAAATTGCAAAGGAATCTAGTGAACTCCTGGCGTTATGGTGGTTACAGTCTTGCTATCACTAAACACGTGCACCATCTGCTGTGTCTGTATCGTCCCACCTTCTAATATGAGAAAGTACGGAGTTTTATGACCTTCCCACCATTTGCACAAAGGCTCAGTTTACAGCAGTCTCTCATAAATGGCTTTCTCCACACACTCTCTGCCAATTGGCTGTCTTCATGTTGGACTGTTGCCTGGCCCAGGTAAAATGTTTTGTGGACCAGCACCCTTCTCTCCAACCCTAACAGCAAGGAGGAGAGGTCTTGGACCAGAAGTCTGCACGTACGATCCACTGAGAGCTTCTTCCCAGAATCACTCTCATAGCCAGAACACTTCACTCAGCATTTATGGCCGCCAATTCATCCCTCTCCCTGTTCTCTGTCACCTCCACTACCACCCCTCTGGTACAAGTTCTCTGCAGGATACACATGCAGTTATAAGAACATTCTGCCTACAGTTTGCTCATGTAAAACAGATCTAAACCACACATGCCAAATGTACTACTGGGGAACATTAATGTGACTGATAAAGTTGTTAAAACCAGAGAGCTGTGTGTTCCCTCTCATGACGTCCCTGTTACCCAATAATTTCTGCATGGGGAGTGTGGCATAGAGCAGGAGAAATTATGACATTTTATCTGGGTCTTCAAGAATGACAACCCAGACCATGAAGTTCGTCAACCTAAAACCAAATAATACCACACCCTGTCTCGACCCAACTCACTGCTGCATGCCTGCAAAAGTTTTGTGATTTACTGGGTAACAGATTTTTTTCCTGTGGATCCTCAGGTCTTTGACATACGCCCCAGACTATAAATAGACGGCTGAATGGTTAAGAGATCACACAGACAATTAACTAACCCATTCACACCAAAATTGAGGTCAGAGGTGTTCGGTTTCTATAAGAACAATAAAATTTCGTGTTTCATTACTCTCTGCCTCAGTGATTTTGTTACCCTTTCCCAAGCAATCACAGTGATTCAATCTTCCATAAAGAAAATAGCCTGACAAATTCTATCCAAGCATTCTGCAAATCTAGTTCTTCTAGTACAGTGGAGTAAATGGTGATGACATAAAATAAACAGCCGCGCGGGATTAGCCGAGCGGTCTTAGGCGCTGCAGTCATGGACTGTGCGGCTGGTCCCGGCGGAGGTTCGAGTCCTCCCTCGGGCATGGGTGTGTGTGTTTGTCCTTAGGATAATTTAGGTTAAGTAGTGTGTAAGCTTAGGGACTGATGACCTTAGCAGTTAAGTCCCATAAGAATTCACACACAATTTTTAAAAATAAACAACATTTAAATGTGAAACATAGTGTTCCTTTACACAAATGACGGATACACAATAAAAACATGAGTCGGTTTTAAAAAGTGGTTTCAATATTTGTGTATTTGTTGTGGGTGATCTTTTGTTAGTCTTATATTTTAGATGAGAGTGACCTTCTACCGCAGTACACATCTAAAATTGGTATTGTCCTTCATGACCAACATAGTAGGAAATGACATCCAACCTAATAAAATAAATACAGCAATGTACACAAAAATAAGAATTAAAAATGGAAACATAATTGAAGTTTCCTACTGTTACTTTCTCAAGGATCTTTAGGGAGTTCAAAAATTAACTGTGTATGAGACACACAAATAAACACAGCAGTACACTCGTGAGGTGTTTAACAGGTTGGATGTGGCAGCTGTAGGGGATGAGTTGGTGCTAAGAGAAAGTTAATCCTAGAGTATCAGTGGTGGTAGCAGTGGCTGTGGCGTGCTTGTCTCCTGTTTATGGCTGCAACAAGTGGGCATCTGGCCTGTTGACAGACAAGAGATGGATGGGTCAGCATTTGACAAACTGTGGCTCATGATGAAAACAGTCCTACAGCAATTACTGTAAGTATTGTTTCAAGTGTCTGGAGACGTCAATCGCTTGTTCCGGCGCTCTCTAATCCTTCCTTTCTCGTTAGCAGCAGCCTTACATTCCGGGCTGGTCCCTCGAGACTCTTCTGCCAAACAACGGTGGTCCCAGGTGGTCATGTGACATCAGGGGCGAGCCCCCATTACTTGCTGGCTGCAGGTGAGGCACCCCTGCTGAAGCTTCCAGCCACAGGGCGTAGAAATCCCTTCACTTTCCACTGGCATGAGTGAAATGGACGAGCTGGACTGTGCATGCTTCTGTAACCCTTGCGCTGCCCCACTGCCATCACGTCAGCCAGCTGCTTGCCCCTTCGCCTCATGGGGGAAGGATAGATCACCTGTGACAGCTGCCGATGTGGCCATGCCAGCCCAGCGTCTCGACGAGGGTGGTTACCCTGCTGTGATGTCACACCGTCAGCCTTTCCTGAGGTCGCGGTACGACGTGAGCCAGTCCCGCCATCCGCGTTGCAGTATGTCCTGCGCCAACCCACGTCCGGTCACAGTCTGCTTCTCGCTCGTCATTTGGAATGCTGTAGTCCTCTGCAAATCCTTAGCCCATATCTTAGTGCCGTGATTTTACAATGAATATTTACAAACACATATACATAGAAAATCATAACAAAAGTATGAACTGTTTGTAGCTGAAGCCGGCCGTTGTGACCGAGCGGTTCTAGGTGCTTCAGTCTGGAACCGTGCTGCTGCTACGGTTGCAGGTTCGTATCCTGCCTCGGGCATGGTTGTGTGTGATGTCCTTAGGTTAGTTAGGTTTAAGTAGTTTCTAAGTCTAGGGGACTCATGACCTCATGCCCCATAGTGCTTAGAGCCATTTTTTGTAGCTGAAATTTTATAATAACATTAATCAAAAAACAACGTCGCTGCTCCCTTCATTAAAACGAAGTTAGTACTTAGTTTGTACTGACTTTTTAAAAAAAGTCGCAGTATCATCTATAAGTAATCGCTTATTTAAAAGACATAATCTAAACATTTTCTGGTGGTGAATTCATGTTGCTGTATATATCTCAGTGTTCTGCTAGTTTCCCAAAACCACTCATGCATCCCAGTGCACTAAACCAGCACAGTCTGCATTCACACTTCACAAAATCTCACAGCATGCAACACTTACTTTCAATTAGTCTGTCCATTGCCAAGTTAAGCTACGTCCAACCCTTTCTGCTTTATGCTAATATAGACTTTGATATTTCTCCTGATGCCAACTTATTGGATGGTGACGCTGATAAGGATACCTGGTGCAGAATCTGGGTCGAAACCGTTTACCGCCATCTCTACACTCTTAACTGTGCTGTCAGTATACATCAGACATAGGCACGAATTCACCTTTCCCTCTGAAACTGACCAATAGCCCTCAAAAATTGACGTACAGATGTTAGCAAATGACAGCTGCTGCAAAATCATAAACACCAGTTTTTTTATATATAATTTGTAGTGCAATAAGGATTTGTGGTTTTCTTCCTTTTTCTATATGGTCCCATTCGCCATATCTTTCCTATTCCTCTATTCATCTAAAGACGTACTATCGTGATTTGCACTACATGTGCACACGCCACGTAATACAAAACTTTGCCGATGACGCGCTTCTGGTGCTGGCGATCCACAATCAAAATACCTTAAGGCAAACATCATAGCACTGCTGGCGATTACTCATAAGTGAAAACCACCAGCGAGAAACATCGCACCTTAGGTGATTGTCAGTAACTGAAACCACTGTCGAAGACCAACGACGACAACACATCGCTCCACTGGCGATAACCCTAATCGAACCACAGCGAGAAAGAAAACATATTCGAACGTCAACACGACTCTGACGTGGACAATCCATGTCCATCTCGCAAGATACACCCATCGGTATCAGTGGCATGATCTATATCTCGCCAAGACCCACTATTGGATCACAAATAAACTTCTGTGGCATCACTGTCGCCTCCTCACTCCGAACAGAGGAACAGACAGTGCACACGCCAATCCGACAGCGCACACAATATCAACGAAAGAAACCAAATCATTACTACATTCCAAGATGACTTCTGAGAAGAATTGCGCAGCTATTTCTGAAACAAAAATGCAATTTTCACGTTGTTCCAAAACATATCTTTCTTCTGGCGTGACAAGCTACTAATACATCAATGTTTAAGTGTTGAACCAGCCAGTTTTATCATAAACCCAAGAGGTTTCCACCGAGAAATCAGCATTTCCTATCCACGAAATAATTTTCTATCTGTGAAACATGAGAGGATATCAGTACGTCACAAATTTGTGGTAAATTATAAAAGTCCAAATGCTGCACAGAAAACTACAAACGTCTAACTCATTGATAAAATTTACCTGGCCCAGGTAAAACAGGCGCCCTTCTCTCCAACCCTAAGCAGCAAGGAGGAGAGACTTTGGGCCAGAAGTTCCTCTGTAGTTACGATCCACTGAATGCTGCTTCCCACTATCACAGCCAGATCGTTTCACGTTTATAGCCCCCAAAACTTCTCTCCCCCTTTTCTCTATCGCCTCCACTATGGCGCCTCGGGTAATCGTTCTCTACAGGTAACACATGCAGCCGGAGGACTAAGTCTCATGACGCCACACTTTTGCTTCATCACAGAGAAAGGTTGTAAGCATCATTGAGCCAAATTTCAAACCGGATTAGTAGACAATTACGGGGTTTCGAAAAAGTATTCCTTCAGTTCTGTTGACCAATGCATACTACCAATCTGTCCTTAGAGTCTACATCGTTCTTCTCAGAATTTTGAACATATTCCATCATTTTACATCGTCGAACGCTTTTTCTAGATCGACATATGCTATGAACCATGTGTTGGTTTTTCTTAAATATTGCTTCCATTATCAAGAATTATATTAGAACTGGCCTAAAGCCTAACTGAGAGTCATCTGACAGTTGCTCGAGTTTATTTTCCATTTTTTATATTATTCTTCTCAGCAACTTGGGTGCATGAGCTGTTAAGCTACTTTTGCGATAGTTATCGCACGTATCTGCCTTGTAACGTATTGCAAGTAAAAAGATAAATTCGCCGGTTACTGTATGAGTCTACAATTGCCGAACAATCGCTACAATTAGTCACATCCATCAAACACGTCTGTATAAGCATGAAACGATTCAAGGCGAACGGACCACACAAAACTAACCGTAGGAAAGGCTGATGCCAAACTGAGGTTCATTGAAGCAATCCTCAAGAGTTCCACTTCACTCACGAAGAAGGAATCTTACAAAACCATCTTTCGACCGTTTGCAGTACGAGAACCCACGACCAAAATTTTTGACTTACAGCAGTGCTGCCAAAACCATATAAAATCGATAGATTCGATAACCGGCCGGCCTGAGTGGCCGAGCGGTTCTAGGCGCTTCAGTCTGGAAGCGCGTGACTGCTACGGTCGCAGGTTCGAATCCTGCCTCGGGCATGGATGTGTGTGATGTCCTTAGGTTAGTTAGGTTTAAGTAGTTCTAAGTTCTAGGGGACTGATGACCTCAGAAGTTAAGTCCCATAGTGCTCAGAGCCATTTGAACCCACTTGATTCCATAACCCTAAACTAAAAAATACGAATTCCAGAAACTTTCCGCGTCACGTCTCATCTTACTGCAATTTCAAAAATGTAAAAAAATTTGACCGAACTATATCATTTGAGTACGTCTGGGTTTCGGAATGCAGTTGAATGATAGATTCAAATTAACAAAAACAACTTTTTGAGACGCAAACCTGGGGACCATTTGAAAAAATGAAAAATAAATTAATCCAAACAACAAAATCATAGCAGGCCGTCTGAAAATCTGTTTTGCTAGTAGATTTGCGTCATTTAATGCGGGAAAATCAGTTTTAGAAGAAAATAAGAGCGTCTTCCATTCTGAGATGTTATGAAAACATAAATAAAAAATTGCCGATCGGTAAGAAAGGATTTCGTCAGGAAAATGTTGGATATGGTAAAAGAAGTTGCCCAGGCAGAAAAAAATTATATTACACAAATTTAATGCAGCACCGTAGTAATCATATTTTCGTCACTCGACAATCATTACAAGGTCGTATTGAGGCCTACGAAAGTCTATGTTGCAACCCAATGAATAAACTGTAATCTCAATTCTTATATGATAAATAATGAACTTAATCGAAACTACCGTACTGAAGGATTTTTTAAATAAATTGCACAAAGGAATGTGGGGAAATGTTCGAAAAATACAACTTATCTAAACAGAAAAAATGTGAACTTTTTCATCACTGTAGAACTCAACTACATAACAATCACTCTCCGCGTCACTACCAATTTCTTCAGTGACTTCAGCCAGCAGCTTTTTCGCGCTCTCCTCCCTCATACGGTGTGATCACGGAGGGGGGATCCAATATTAAAATGTCGGTGAATAAGTGAATAAAACATAAAACACAAAGTCCTCCCCCCCCCCTCCCCACTTTACCTGAGCACATTAAGTATCTACCTGTCAGAAACTTCGTCAGTAGGCAAACTCCACCTGAAGGGTGTCGAAGGGATTGCCTAACTCTCAGGTGCTATATAAGCCACAAGCCAGATTGAGTCGAAGTTTCTGACATGTACATATTTAACCTGCTCAACAAAGATGCGTGGGTTGTGCCGAGGGCGTTCCCGAAATAGGTGGGGCGGGGGGGGGGGGGGGAGCGGGGGGTTAGGGAGACACTTTGCCGTTTTATTCACCCGTATCTTAATGTTGTACGCCCGCTTCCCGTGATCACGCCATAGAAGGGAGGATGGCGTCAAAAAGCATAAAATCGTATTTCTGCTCCGGATCACCTTCAGATTTCATCGCATGGTTTTCAGTGGTCTCTTGTGGTTCTACCACTCATACCAGAGTCAAAAACTGCAGCCGCTGTACGCTCCAAAGGCGTCAGATCACGTTATGTGAGACTTATATGGTGGCGTTGGGTAGAACTGTGGTGAAATTTAGTGCCGGTGTGACATCCTCAACCCACCTTACAGCTCACACGAACCGAGCTGTGGCCTGCTTTTGCGCGTGTCGACACGTTGCAGTCTGAAGCGTCTCGGAGCCCGAGACTGACGTCGCAGAGCGCCACGCTTTTGCACAATCACGGAGGAAGGTTCTAGGCATCTTTGAGCGAAATTTCAAACTTATGCGTCGGTGTGGGAGACCGTTACGGACATCAAAAAAGTAATTCTTTAATTTTTTGTGCACTGGACAGTATGTACAAGAACCAAGAGAGATCAATTAAAATGAAAGACCAAGAACGAAGTTCTCTTGTTAAGAAGTGGATCAGGTAGGAATGCGCTCTTTCATGCCTGCTCTTCAATTTATACGGCGAAGAAGCAACGATGGAAATAAAAAGAAAGGCTCAAGAGTAGAATTATTAATTACGGTAAAAGGACATCAACGACAAGATTCACTGATGTCATTGGTATCCTCAGTAATGATGATGAAGAAAGAGTTACATGGAACGTCAGTCTAATGAGCACAGAATATGGATTGAGAGAGAATTTGAATAAAGGTAATGTGAAGCAGTGCGAAGCAGGAGAAACGGTACTAACAGGAAACTCTAAATCAAAAATGATGATCACGAAGCAGACGAAGTTAAGGAAATCTGCCACCTTAGAAGCAAAATAGCCCGTGACTGACAAAGCAAGGAGGACATAAAAAGTAGACTAGCTCAGGCAAAGGCGACATTCCTGGCCAACAGAAGTCTACAGGGTCAAACGCAGGCCATAACATGAGGAAGAAGTTTCTGAGACTGTTCGTTTGGAGCACAGTATTGTATAGTCTGAATCATCGACAATGAGGAAAACGGAATATAACTGAATCGTTTAAGACGTTGGTTTTACAGAATAATGTTGAAAATTAGGAGGCCTGATGAAATAAGGAATCAGAGAATACTCCGTAGAATCTACAAAGACAGGGACTTACGGGTAACACTGACAAGAAGAAGTACATGACAATACGACATGTATTGAGACAAATAGGATTAAGTTCCATGGTGCTAGAGGGAAGACATATATTGGGAAATATCCAACAATTGCGAGGAATGTTCAATAAATAATGCTACACTTATTTTCTAGGCCAATTTCGGTTGAAAAAAAATGGTGAATTTGTTATTAGACATCGTCGAATATTCCTGTTTCACCCCTGTAGTTTCATGAAGTTCTGAAACCTGGCGGCGCTGTACGTAGCTTACAAAACGGCGTTCCAAACAGAGAGTTATCATTTAGATCCTTTTGGAGGAAAACCAAAGCATCGCAGATATTCACAGAGTGTCTATGGAGACCTGGCGTTGAACAAAAGCACGGTGAGTCGTTGGGCGACGCGTCTGTCATCGTCGCAAGAAGCTAAAGCAAACCTCTCCGCGCTTTTCGGCCGCCCACACATAGGTGTGACTCCTGCTATGTTGGAATGTGAGGTCACCCTCACACGAAGTGCTCGACGGATTACAATCATGCACTTCGCTGCTCAACACGACCTCTGTTGGTAGTGCCGGCACACTCGTCTACCAGCTGGACAACTCAAAGGTGTATGTCAGCTGGGTTCCTCGGCCTCCAACTTCCATCTGTTTGGCCCAAGGAAGGATGCACTCGGCGGAAAGCAGTACTTGGATGATGGAGAGGTTGCTGACGCAGGAAGACGTTGGCTCCGTCGTCGACCAGTAAATTGGTGGGCATAAAGGCAGGGAGGTGGCGTTAGGACGTAGCATTGAACGGAGACTGTGTTGAAAAATAGGGTAATTGAAGACATATGATGCAAATGTTAGTCTGAGATAAAGAGATCGCTTGGGTAAGGAAATTATGGCGGGCTGCATCAAACCAGTCTGATGACTGAAAAAAAAAGGATTAATGACATACAGAATGCGTTCGTCGAACTTTCGCAGATGGCGAGAACAAAGTAGAGGAGCTAAGTGCCGCGTTGGTAAGAAGTCCGTAAAAATGTCTGCGACATGTAGCAATCATGTCTTGTGTATCATCTGCAGCGTCTGCTCATGATGTTCTGCCAACGACAAAGTGAATCATTACAAAGTAACTTCGGTGCTACGACAGACCAATTCAGATATTGTCGCGCAACGTCAGCACTGCATCTGGATGTCGCATTCTGTGCGTGATGCAGTCGTTGAATCTGAAGTGCTCCTTTGTATCTGATGAAGCATACGCGTATTTTTAGGGTATCTTACATCACATAACAACCGACTTTTGTGTACTGACAATCTTCTGCACTTACATCAACAGCCTCTGCATGACGTGAAACCACGAGTATCGCGTACGGTTAGTGCGACACGAATTATTGTTCCGATCTTTTCCTTCTTCATTTCATGGATATACTCCCTTTTCTGTTCCCTTCATTTCATGGAGTTACCCCCTATCCTATTGCGATCTCTTCCGTCGCCTTAGGTAATATTGTATACCTTGTGTTTTGTGTTAGTCTACCTAGAGCTTCGTAATCTTTGCCGATGAAACATTATTACTCAGAATTCTAGTTCAGTAGACAGATCTATGACTTGGACATGGAAAATTCGGAACAGAGCAGAATCCAAGCATTGAGATGTGTTGCTACTGAAGAATGTTGAAAATTAGATGGACTGATAAAGTACGGAATGACGAGGTTCTCCGCAGAATCGGCGAGGAAAGAAGTACATAGAAAACACTGACAAGAAGGAGGGTCAGGATGACAGAAATCTGTTAAGACATTCCGAAGTAGTTTCCATGGTACTAGCGGGAGACATCGTGGTGTGCCACGTCATACCAGTCAGAAGACTGAAAAAAGACTGTAAAACGGCCGTCGTTATATCATGAACTGCCCCCATCCAATGATAGTTGGAGTTTTGACACTGAATGAGGTTATCAAGTCAGTCCGGCTGGACATACGAGCATTTTATTTCGTTGTCGACGAGTTACTTGGTGCAACTATGGGCATTTTACTTTTCATGTTAGACTACTACTTTATCTATCGGGGTGTAGAACCATTCTCAGTTTTTGTGCTGTTGTATACGGTTCTATTGCTGAACATTCCTTTGATAGAGCTCCAAGTAAATGGTTGATGTGATTTTACTGAAACAGCATGTTTGTTCCACCCGTGTCTCGTACGAGAATTGTGTACAGCCTGACTCGGTTCTTTTCGTTTTGTTGTTGTTAACACCTAATTTCTTATTCATGATGCTTTCTATACAAATGCATGTCATATGATGATTATTCCTGGTACACCCAGTTTGTGTTCAATCCGCTTGTAATATGTACATGATCTGGTTCTCACTTACAACCGAAATTAGCTAGTCATCACAATTTAATTGTCTTATGTAAATGCGTTGTAAGGCATTAAAAGACTTCTGATGTTTTTTTTTTAAATTTTAACATATGATCAAAATGTTTATTCATTTATTATTGGTCACCCATCCCACGTAAATTGCTGATGTATATTTTTTGTTAAACACACCAGAGCAGTCATGAGGATTACACAAAAAAATTGGAGATGTTGGCTCGAGGAGAGCGGGGAGTGGGTCAGAGCTGGGGGGAGTGGGGTCGGCAAGGTAGGAGGGTGGGGGGGGGGACGAACAGTCGGGGTTTACGATGAGTGTCAGTTACCCTTGTTGCGGCTCGGTACTTCCGCGCATTTACCTAAATAGCAGCGAGTTTCATATCGACGAGGGAAGTAAAGCCAACGGAAGCGAAGCACTCTGTGTTTTTACGTATATAAGCTAAATTGCAGCGTTAAGCGCAACGTGATTCCTCATTGCGATAACGTTTCACGCAAGGTTTAATAGCTTATTTGCCTGGTTTCTTGGCTGGCTCTCACATGTTCTAGAGAATATTTATCATGTTATACAGTTTCTGATAAAGTTCTCCACTCACAGAATAAAGGTCGTAAGAGTTACGTCTTGCACGGCCTAGTTATCTAGAAAGGTATGTGAGGGCAATACTTTGGTGCAAAGATATGATCCACACTCTACCACAAGGTCACACAACGCCAGTGTTCCTTCAGCATGACGGCGCAACGTTATCACTGAGAACCGATGAAGTGACATGACATTTCTATCACATAAATCAACAACAATTTTGGCGTAATAGTACAGAAATGCTTCATTTCTGGTGCAAATAACTGTCTCTCATTAAAACACGTTTGCATTTTTTGGCTCTGAGCACTATGGGACTTAACATCTGAGGTCATCAGTCCCCTAGAACTTAGACCTACTTAAACCAAACTAACCTAAAGACTTCACACACATCCATGCCCGAGGGAGGATTCGAACCTGAGACCGTAGCAGTCGCTCGGTTCCAGACTGAAGCGCCTAGAACCGCTCGGCCACACCAGCCTGCTTTGCATTTTTTATTTTAATTGAACTTGTCAGCGACATTCTCAGATCCTAAAACGTACTTCAGTTATAGGGCCAAACTGTAGAAACTGTACGATCATGCTCCGCTTTCCGTTGTGTATGGCGGCAAAACACTGTGCGTTGCCCTGAGGACAATGTGCCGTTCATAAGTGAAGGGGCGGGCTGCCTCGCGCTCTACATGACGCACACTCTCCTCAAGAGACAGGGCTGCTGTGTCTCGAGCTGGTCTGTCTTTCAGAGCTGTGTTCCTCTTTTTTGGAAAGTTAAACGCACCGTTGATGGAAGAGCGCTAGAGACCAAACGCCAGCTGAAGCTGGGCAACCATGTGTGAAGACTATTAGTTCCTGTTCAGCAGCTGTGAATCGTAATCGGAAACATGCCACATCCACTTGTCTTTCTAGAAGATTGCCAACGCTGAACTTGGCGTTGTTGACGAGGACAAAAAACAGCGCGAGAGGTTTTATTACGAAGCTGATCAGTATTCTCTGAGCAAAACATTGTTCTCCTTACAGAATAATTTTCCACGTGGATCTTGGTGCTGAACTAGCTTTTTCTCCTAATTTCTAGATTTGTCACGAAGAGGCTGTAGTATCCATTGAAACATATTTTTATTGTAGAGAAAACTGATACAATTTGAGAAGCGAAAACGTTGCAATTCATATGGCTTCCGCAAACAAGCAAATGTCTGCTTACAAGTTGCCGCTGTTTTCGTTACGAAATACGGTTTACTGAAACATTTTGACTTCTGTTGTCGTACACTTTCACTAGAGTCAGTTTTCCCAATTTGCCAATTTTGACTATTTAAATGTTTGAACTTAAGCGTGTCGATATCACATCAGTTGGTTAGCTCATTACAGCCTTTAGTGTTAACATTCGTGTTTTGTCCCACGGCTAGTCTAGTTGTAGGTCATCTGCTCGATTAATGTCTGCATTGTTTTAATAACTCAGAAATAAGTTTTACTGATCTGAAACAAGTAGTTCATCTTAGCAACATTATTATATTTAGTATTATTCAAGTTCAATTTTATGTTATACAGAGCACCAGCTGAACTAACACGTCCGTGTTGCCCGTGTTAGTTCAGCTTCCGTCACCGTCTCAGTAGCCGGACGACAGCCACAGCACACGCTTCGGCAACACACGCAATACTCGTAGCTTATGTTGTCAGCTGCTACGTGCTTGGCAAATTACACATAAGCCGTGTCGGCTAAGTCTATGGGACTGATGACCTCAGATGTTAAGTCCTATAGTGCGCAGAGCCATTTGAACCAAATTTGAAGAAGCGTAGGAGAAGCAGCAAATAGCTAGTGACTTCCATTCTTTAAACTTGCATGCGCGTGTGCCTGTCTCTGCATTATCTGCTTGCGTCTTCAAATATGTTGGCTTCTTTACGGGTTTTGCAAAAGTTGAAACACAGGTGGCGTGTGCATGGAATGTTAGATTTTCCGAACAACTAACGAATCGTTATTCCGATATCAATGTTCAACTTCATTCATGTTAGGCTATTCCGCAGTTCCCATCTTCTTCACATGCTAGTACCCTGCTACTGGTATTTTAAGCAAGAAATGTTGTAAGGTGTCAGGCAAATCCAACACCTTCCACGAAAACCCTGACATGATAAGCAAATCCAGTAGTATGTCACATAGCTCCGAATAAATCGTGACATGAAATTAACCAAAGTAATACGAGTAACGAGTGAGCAAATGGAATACCACAGACTAACACAAGAATGCCTAAATGCATGTCATACCTTCCCACCGTGAGACAGACGCAGTTCCGAGGGGAGAAACGAGAACAGAAGCCGAGAGCAGAACCGTGTTAAGCTGAAGGCCCTACGACAAGGGACGGACACCCACGTCGCCAGCTAACCACTAGGACCATCCATCCCATGTTAAAAGCTAGAGCCCTCCAGAAGAACAGTATAGATCTTACGATAACACAAAAAGGGCCACACCACCCGCAAGTTTTAGCGTGAGACTTTTTCGTGTCTCTGTTACGTCAGGACCACCCCCAGCCCATGTTAAAAGATAGAGCCTTCCAGAAGAACAGTATAGATCTTACGATAATGCTAAAAGGACCACACCAGCGCAAGTTTTAGCGTGAGACTTTTTCGCGTCTCTGTTACGTTGCAAACTTTAAAAACACCATGAAAAGTATAACGTTTCTCATTGGATAGACAGAATTTTTGCAGGCGGAGCTTACGGTTAACATTGAGACCCTGATTGGTCAGATGAAAACAGAGCCAGATAGTTTTTTTAAACCAACTTCGGTAAATTGTAGTAAGGAGAAGTTAGGAGAGAGTTGCTTCCGAGACGGCGAGGTGAGCAGAGCTGTGCTGCCCGCCGCCCCCTGACGAACACCGACAAGGTAATGAATGAACGCGATGCCGCATAACAGCGCATAAAGCTTCACTCAGAACTGCAGAAGTCTCATCTGTTACAACCCCTTTTTGCGTAATACTAGTGTCGATCGTCAATTAAAGCTCATGGTGTTCACATTTGCCACTTGAAGTAAAAATCTGAAACACGATGATTTTTCTGTTATATAGTTATTGAGAAGCCACATCAGCCACTGTAATTTACCACAAGTTAGATAAGTAATTAAAGATAATTGAGGGTCACTGTAGACCATTTTGATAGTTTTCTCTTTTGTGAAACTTAATTTAAACCTTGATTATAGATGTGATATGGCATCGGTCATCTTTCGATCCATTGTAGAACTCGGAAACCCATTCAGGGAATATTCGTTCACATTTTCGTTGAACGCAGTTGGTTTTTACCATCCTGTATTAAAACATTTCCTTTTATCAATAGTGCAATTTATAAACAATGTTTTGTTAAATCTTACGAAAAATACATAAGTGTTCATAATATGTGAGAGCAAGAAAGTAACGACCAGGCAACAGTAGCTAGCAGGTCTGGATGGAATAGCTGTTCGGTTTACGAAGCGTACTCTACGGCATTGGCCCCTTACCTAGCTTGCATTTATCGTGAATCTCTCGTTCAGCACAAAGTCACAAACGACTGGAAAAAGGCACAGGTGCCTCCAGTGTATGTTGTTGTGGTCTTCAGTCCTGAGACCGGTTTGATGCAGCTCTCCATGCTACTCTATCCTGTGCAAGCTTCTTCATCTCCCAGTACCTACTGCAACCTACATCCTTCTGAATCTGCTTAGTGTATTCATCTCTTGGTCTCCCTCTACGATTTTTACCCTCCACGCTGCCCTGCAATACTAAATTTGTGATCCCTTGATGCCTCAAAACATGTCCTACTAACCGATCCCTTCTTCTAGTCAAGTTGTGCCACAAACTTCTCTTCTCCCCAATCCTATTCAATACCTCCTCATTAGCTACGTGATCCACCCACCTTATCCTCAACATTCTTCTGTAGCACCACATTTCGAAAGCTTCTATTCTCTTCTTGTCCATACTAGTTATCGTCCATGTTTCACTTCCATTCATGGCTACACTCCATACTAATACTTTCAGAAACGACTTCCTGACACTTAAATCTATACTCGATGTTAACAAATTTCTCTTCTTCAGAAACGATTTCCTTGCCATTGCCAGTCTACATTTTATATCCTCTCTACTTCGAACATCATCAGTTATTTTGCTCCCCAAATAGCAAAACTCCTTTACTACTTTAAGTGTCTCATTTCCTAATCTAATTCCCTCAGCATCACCCGACTTAATTTGACTACATTCCATTATCCTTGTTTTACTTTTGTTGATGTTCATCTTATATCCTCCTTTCAAGACACTGTCCATTTCATTCAACTGTTCTTCCAAGTCCTTTGCTGTCTCTGACAGAATTACAATGTCATCGGCAAACCTCAAAGTTTTTACTTCTTCTCCATGAATTTTAATACCTACTCCGAATTTTTCTTTTGTTTCCTTTACTGCTTGCTCAATATACAGATTGAATAACATAGGGGATAGGCTACAACCCTGTCTCACTCCTTTCCCAACCACTGCTTCCCTTTCATGCCCCTCGACTCTTATAACTGCCATCTGGTTTCTGTACAAATTGTAAATAGCCTTTCGCTCCCTGTATTTTACCCTTGCCACCTTTTGAATGTGGAAGAGAGTATTCCAGTCAACATTGTCAAAAGCTTTCTCTAAGTCTACAAATGCTAGAAACGTAGGTTTGCCTTTTCTTAATCTTTCTTCTAAGATACGTCGTAAGGTTAGTATTGCCTCACGTGTTCCAACATTTCTGCGGAATCCAAACTGATCTTCCCCGAGGTCCGCTTCTACTAGTTTTTCCATTCGTCTGTAAAGAATTCGAGTTAGTATTTTGCAGCTGTGACTAATTAAACTGATAGTTCGGTAATTTTCACATCTGTCAACACCTGCTTTCTTTGGGATTGGAATTATTATATTCTTCTTGAAGTCTGAGGGTATTTCACCTGTCTCATACATCTTGCTCACCAGATTGTAGAGTTTTGTCAGGACTGGCTCTCCCAAGGCCGTCAGTAGTTCTAATGGAATGTTGTCTACTCCCGGGGCCTTGTTTCGACTCAGGTCTTTCAGTGCTCTGTCAAACTCTTCACGCAGTATCGTATCTCCCATTTCATCTTCATCTACATCCTCTTCCATTTCCATAATATTGTCCTCAAGTACATCGCCCTTGTATAAACCCTCTATATACTCCTTCCACCTTTCTGCCGTCCCTTCTTTGCTTAGAACTGGGTTGCCATCTGAGCTCTTGATATTCATACAAGTGGTTCTCTTCTCTCCAAAGGTCTCTTTAATTTTCCTATAGGCAGTATCTATCTTACCCCTAGTGAGACAAGCCTCTACATCCTTACATTTGTCCTCTAGCCATCCCTGCTTAGCCATTTTGCACTTCCTGTCGATCTCATTTCTGAGACGTTTGTATTCCTTTTTGCCTGCTTCATTTACTGCATTTTTATATTTTCTCCTTTCATCAATTAAATTCAATATTTCTTCTGTTACCCAAGGATTTCTATTAGCCCTCGTCTTTTTACCTACTTGATCGTCTGCTGCTTTCACTACTTCATCCCTCAGAGCTACCCATTCTTCTTCTACTGTATTTCTTTCCCCCATTCCTGTCAATTGTTCCCTTATGCTCTCCCTGAAACTCTCTACAACCTCTCGATCTTTCGGTTTATCCAGGTCCCATCTCCTTAAATTCCCACCTTTTTGCAGTTTCTTCAGTTTCAATCTGCAGTTCATAACCAAGAGATTGTGGTCAGAGTCCACATCTGCCCCTGGAAATGTCTTACAATTTAAAACCTGGTTCCTAAATCTCTGTCTTACCGTTATATAATCTGTCTGATACCTTTTAGTATCTCCAGGATTCTTCCAGGTATACAACCTTCTTTTACACTCCTGGAAATGGAAAAAAGAACACATTGACACCGGTGTGTCAGACCCACCATACTTGCTCCGGACACTGCGAGAGGGCTGTACAAGCAATGATCACACGCACGGCACAGCGGACACACCAGGAACCGCGGTGTTGGCCGTCGAATGGCGCTAGCTGCGCAGCATTTGTGCACCGCCGCCGTCAGTGTCAGCCAGTTTGCCGTGGCATACGGAGCTCCATCGCAGTCTTTAACACTGGTAGCATGCCGCGACAGCGTGGACGTGAACCGTATGTGCAGCTGACGGACTTTGAGCGAGGGCGTATAGTGGGCATGCGGGAGGCCGGGTGGACGTACCGCCGAATTGCTCAACACGTGGGGCGTGAGGTCTCCACAGTACATCGATGTTGTCGCTAGTGGTCGGCGGAAGGTGCACGTGCCCGTCGGCCGGGGACCGGACTGCAGCGACGCGCGGATGCACGCCAAGACCGTAGGATCCTACGCAGTGCCGTAGGGGACCGCACCGCCACTTCCCAGCAAATTAGGGACACTGTTGCTCCTGGGGTATCGGCGAGGACCATTCGCAACCGTCTCCATGAAGCTGGGCTACGGTCCCGCACTCCGTTAGGCCGTCTTCCGCTCACGCCCCAACATCGTGCAGCCCGCCTCCAGTGGTGTCGCGACAGGCGTGAATGGAGGGACGAATGGAGACGTGTCGTCTTCAGCGATGAGAGTCGCTTCTGCCTTGGTGCCAATGATTGTCGTATGCGTGTTTGGCGCCGTGCAGGTGAGCGCCACAATCAGGACTGCATACGACCGAGGCACACAGGGCCAACACCCGGCATCATGGTGTGGGGAGCGATCTCCTACACTGGCCGTACACCACTGGTGATCGTCGAGGGGACACTGAATAGTGCACGGTACATCCAAACCGTCATCGAACCCATCGTTCTACCATTCCTAGACCGGCAAGGGAACTTGCTGTTCCAACAGGACAATGCACGTCCGCATGTATCCCGTGCCACCCAACGTGCTCTAGAAGGTGTAAGTCAACTACCCTGGCCAGCAAGATCTCCGGATCTGTCCCCCATTGAGCATGTTTGGGACTGGATGAAGCGTCGTCTCACGCGGCCTGCACGTCCAGCACGAACGCTGGTCCAACTGAGGCGCCAGGTGGAAATGGCTTGGCAAGCCGTTCCACAGGACTACATCCAGCATCTCTACGATCGTCTCCATGGGAGAATAGCAGCCTGTGTTGCTGCGAAAGGTGGATATACACTGTACTAGTGCCGACATTGTGCATGCTCTGTTGCCTGTGTCTATGTGCCTGTGGTTCTGTCAGTGTGATCATGTGATGTATCTGACCCCAGGAATGTGTCAATAAAGTTTCCCCTTCCTGGGACAATGAATTCACGGTGTTCTTATTTCAATTTCCAGGAGTGTATGATTTTAGATCCAAGTGTTAGCTATGATTAAGTTATGCTCTGAGCAAAATTCTACAAGGCGGTTTCCTCTTTCATTTCTTCCCCCCAATCCATATTCACCTACTATGTTTCCTTCTCTCCCTTTTCCTACTGACGAATTCCAGTCACCCATAACTATTAAATTTTCGTCTCCCTTCACTACCTGAATAATTTCTTTTATCTCGTCATACATTTCATCAATTTCTTCATCATCTGCTGAGCTAGTTGGCATATAAACTTGTACTACTGTAGTAGGCATGGGCTTTGTGTCTATCTTGGCCACAATAATGCGTTCACAATGCTGTTTGTAGTGGCTAACCCGCACTCCTATTTTTTTATTCATTATTAAACCTACTCCTGCATTACCTCTATTTGATTTTGTATTTATAACCCTGTAATCACCTGACCAAAAGTCTTGTTCCTCCTGCCACCGAACTTCACTAATTCCCACTATATCTATTTTTAACCTATCCATTTCCCTTTTTAAATTTTCTAACCTACCTGCCCGATTAAGGGATCTGACATTCCACGCTCCGATCCGTAGAACGCCAGTTTTCTTTCTCCTGGTAACGACGTCCTCTTGAGTAGTCCCCGCCCGGAGATCCGAATGGGGGACTATTTTACCTCCGGAATATTTTACCCAAGAGTACGCCATCATCATTTAATCATACAGTAAAGCTGCATGTCCTCGGGAAAAATTACGGCTGTAGTTTCCCCTTGCTTTCAGCCGTACCAGCAAAGCAAGGCCGTTTTGGTTAATGTTACAAGGCCAGATCAGTCAATCATCCAGACTGTTGCCCCTGCAACTACTGAAAAGGCTGCTGCCCCTCTTCAGGAACCACATGTTTGTCTGGCCTCTCAACAGATACCCCTCCGTTGTGGTTGCACCTATGGTACGGCCATCTGTATCGCTGAGGCACGCAAGCCTCCCCACCAACGGCAAGGTCCATGGTTCATGGACATGGTTCCAGTGTATAAGAAGGGTAAAAGAGCGAACCAGCAAAATTACAGACCAATATCCCTAAGTTAGGCTTGCTGCAGAATCCTTGAACATGTTCTCAGTTCTTTCTTGAGACTGAGAAGCTTACGCTTACGAAACACAGGCTTAAAAGGAATCGCTCTCAAATGATATATTTCTAGATTTGACATGGTGCCATATTGCAGGCTGTTAACGAAGGTAAGAGTTTATGGAATAAGTTCACAGACCTGTGAGTGGCTCGAAGACTTCTTAAGTAATAGAACCCGGTATGCTGTCCGCAACGGCGAATATTCTTCAGAGACGAAAGTATCGTCAGGAATGTCCAATGAACTGTGACAGGACCAATGGTGTTCTCTATCTACACGAATGGTTTGGCGGACAATATGGGCATCAGTCTGCGGTAATTTGCTGATGATGCTGTGGTGTACGGTAAGATGTCGAAGTTGAGTGATTGTAGGAAGGCACAAGACGACTTACACAAAATGTCTGTTTGGTGAGATTGGCAGATAGCTCTAAATATGGAAAAATGAAACTTCCTGGCAGATTAAAACTGTGTGCCCGACCGAGACTCGAACTCGGGACCTTTGCCTTTCGCGGGCAAGTGCTCTACCAACTGAGCTACCGAAGCACGACTCACGTCCGGTACTCACAGCTTTACTTCTGCCAGTACCTCGTCTCCTACCTTCCAAACTTTACAGAAGCTCTCCTGCGAACCTTGCAGAACTAGCACTCCTGAAAGAAAGGATATTGCGGAGACATGGCTTAGCCACAGCCTGGGGGATGTTTCCAGAATGAGATTTTCACTCTGCAGCGGAGTGTGCGCTGATATGAAACTTCCTGGCAGATTAAAACTGTGTGCCCGACCGAGACTCGAACTCGGGACCTTTGCCTTTCGCGGGCAAGTGCTCTACCAACTGAGCTACCGAAGCACGACTCACGTCCGGTACTCACAGCTTTACTTCTGCCAGTACACAGTTTTAATCTGCCAGGAAGTTTCATATCAGCGCACACTCCGCTGCAGAGTGAAAATCTCATTCTGGAAACATCCCCCAGGCTGTGGCTAAGCCATGTCTCCGCAATATCCTTTCTTTCAGGAGTGCTAGTTCTGCAAGGTTCGCATGAGAGCTTCTGTAAAGTTTGGAAGGTAGGAGACGAGGTACTGGCAGAAGTAAAGCTGTGAGTACCGGACGTGAGTCGTGCTTCGGTAGCTCAGTTGGTAGAGCACTTGCCCGCGAAAGGCAAAGGTCCCGAGTTCGAGTCTCGGTCGGGCACACAGTTTTAATCTGCCAGGAAGTTTCATATCAGCGCACACTCCGCTGCAGAGTGAAAATCTCATTCTGGAAACATCCCCCAGGCTGTGGCTAAGCCATGTCTCCGCAATATCCTTTCTTTCAGGAGTGCTAGTTCTGCAAGGTTCGCAGGAGAGCTTCTGTAAAGTTTGGAAGGTAGGAGACGAGGTACTGGCAGAAGTAAAGCTGTGAGTACCGGACGTGAGTCGTGCTTCGGTAGCTCAGTTGGTAGAGCACTTGCCCGCGAAAGGCAAAGGTCCCGAGTTCGAGTCTCGGTCGGGCACACAGTTTTAATCTGCCAGGAAGTTTCATATCAGCGCACACTCCGCTGCAGAGTGAAAATCTCATTAGGGAAAAATGAAATTAATACGGGTGAGTAAGAACAACAACCCTTAACGTTCCGTCTCAGTATTATTGCTGTCCTGCCTGGCACTGTAGAGGTGTTTAAATATCTGAGTGTAAAGTTGCAAAGCGATATGAATTGGGACGAGCATGTTAGAACTGTGGTAGGGAAGGCGAATTGTCGACTTCACTTTGTTGGGAGAATTCTAGGAAAGAGAGGGTCACCTATAAAGAAGACCGCATGTAGGACGCTGTTACGGCCGGGCGCTGGTACGGCCTGTTCTTGAGTACTGCTCCAGTGTTCGGTATCCGTACCAGGTCGGATAGAAGGAAGACATCGATGCAATTCATAGGCGCCTGCTAGATGTGTTACTGGTAGGTCTGAGCAACTTTTAAGTGTTAGGGAATCAAATGGGAATCTCTAGAGAGAAAGCGACATTCTTTTCGAGGAATTCTATTGAGAAAATTTAGAGAACCAGCATTTGAAGCTGACTGCCGAACGGGTCTACTGCCGCCAACGTACATTGCTCATAAGGACCATGAAGATAAGTTTCGAGAAATTAGGGCTCATACAGAGGCATATAGGCAGTCATTTTTCCCTCACCTTATTTGCGAGTGGAACGGGAAAGGAAATGACTAGTAGGGTCGCACAGGGTACCCTCCATCACGCACCATGCGGTGGCTTGCGAAGTTCTATAGATGTAGATCTTATTGATGACGTCTATACTACGTGTAACGGTTGGAGATTGTACTAGAAAATTGCAATAACGCCGAAATATTTTGCAAACACAGACATAATGTCTTATGGGATAACAGCAATCAGTGATTTTATAATGTTACTTAAAATCCGTCTTGATTGCAAATTTTTTATTCATATGACCGGTTTCGGTTCATTCAGAACCATCTTCAGGTCTGATATTTCAGTTACAGGAGTAACCCGTCCAAATCCAGCAACTTTCACATGCTACGTCACATTTGTAGGAAACAATTTTGGGTCTGGCTTTTCAGTAATGGCAATGTTATGTATAATGTAAATATACGCTTAACTCCATAATAACCATATGAAAAGTATTGTTTCAGAAAAAAATGATACCAAAATGATACCAAAAACATCGAAATTCCGCGATCGTAATATTTCCAAACAGTGTTTGTAATCTCGACTGTTGATTAAGACAGGTAATAGGGTTGATTAAGGAAGATACTAGGCTCGAGAAACATACAACTGCTCCACAACACAGACCCACGTGCTTTCCGTGAAGTGGCTTACGAAAATGTCTACAGAGATATGCAGTTCATATCATCAGAACACTCAGCACTCAATCACTCATGGTGAATACGAATTAAAGAAAATTAAGATAAAAAACGAATGAAAATTCCGACGAAATCCCCGCAGTATCTCATAAACGGATGTGACATTGCTGGTGATTCATCCACTGGATGAGGACGCTGTTCGGGTGTGTGAAATGTGTGTGAAATCCTATGGGACTTAACTGCTAAGGTCATCAGTCCCTAACCTTACACACTACTTAACCTAAATTGTCCTAAGGACAAACACCCATGCCTGAGGGAGGACTCGAACCTCCGCCGGGACCAGCCGCACAGTCCATGACTGCAGCGCCTAAGACCGCTCGGCTAATCCCGCGCACGCTGTTCAGGAGGAGCAGGCTTATGTACTGACACCAGAGTACACATTCGCCCTTCCGTCGTCATCAAACAACACAAATGTGAAATCCCCGTATACGCGGGACATTCATTAAGTGATACAATACATTTTTTTCTGACAGCATGTTTACTTTATTCATGATTCCAGTACACCATTTTATTCCCCACTCTTCTGCCTACGAAACCCTATTTTTAAACATAATCTCTGTTCAATGCGACGGCCTTACTCCACCTTACTAGGGAGCCTGTATGCCCTCATGGTACCACTCTACTGGTCGACGCTGGAGTCAAAGTCTTGCTGCATCAGTAACCTCCCCATCATCCACGGAGCTCACCCTTGAGTTGACCAAAGGAAGGTGCGAGATCTGGACTACTAGGTGGATAAGGTAGAACAAAAATTCCCATAAAGTTTTGTGAAGTCCTCTTGCGTGCGCAACTGTGTGAGATTTTGCCATAGGGAAGGAGAATTTTGTTTGCATTTTTGTGCTGATGAACACACTGAAGTCGTTTCTTTAGTTTTATGGGAGTAGCACAATACACTTCAGAGCTAGTGTTGCGCAGTAAGGGAGGACACCGAACAGACAAACGCGTTCAGAGTGTCAGAAGATCGTCGCCATGACGTTACCGAATCGGGTGCGGCTTTGAACTTTTTCTTTGATGGACAAGAGGTACGACACCATTTCATGGATTGCCGTTTTGTTTCCAGTTCGAAGTGATGAACCCATGTATAGCCCCTATGACGTTGTTCGACAAAAGTTTGTAACGATCAGGCTGGTAACGCGCAATCAGTTCAGCACAGATGGTCCTTCATTGCCCTTTATGGTCTTCCGTTAGGCGGTGATGAGTCCAACGGGCACACACGTTTGAGTACCACAGTAAGTGGACGAATGTGTCAGCACTATCAACAGAGACATCCAGTTGTACAGCGAGATGTTTGATTGTGATCTGTCCACCACCTCGAATGAGGGTATCCTCATGTTTCAAAATTGGAGGAGTCACGGCTGTGTGCGACCGGACAGCACGTGGGAGGTCCGACCGGCTTGCGCGACCTTGTTGCGATGATGACAGATGCCTCGCACAACGACTCATCGTTCTTTTGTTCACTCCCAGCACCTGTGAATATCTGCGATGCTCTGTTTTTCTGCTAAAAGAAATTCAGTGACTGTTCTCTGCTAGGAACGCACTTCCGTTACGGAAGACGCCTTCCAGGCCAACTCCTCCTTACTGAAAAGATGGCAGCCAAAGATGTGGCGATGTCACACTGACATCATGGCGGAAAGTTCAAGTTCTGGCTAGAAAATAGGTGATTTGGGCTACGTCCACTAACCTAGCTCCAACCCACTCCCCCCTTCTACCCCTGCCCACTCACCCCCTCCCCTCTCCCCTGCACTCCCTCTCCCAGCTGGAAATTGTGGTGGAAAAATGGCTGAGTCTGTGCTAGGCTACTGGATAGCATGGAAGTAAGTCTTTATTTTATACAAATTGCGGTATATTGTTTATTTAAACAATCTGAGTTGTCAAAGACAGCGCATCCATCCAGTGTGTTCACCTTGAGGTCTGGAGTCCAACTGACCTAGTTCACAACACCACAACCAGAGGGTGCTATTGACCCTCCCACACCCCCACCACCCCACCTGTGATGTAATCCAGATAGCAGGAGAAATTCTAAAGGTTTCCAAGAGGAC
Organism: Schistocerca cancellata; assembly: GCF_023864275.1. Taxonomy (NCBI): domain Eukaryota; kingdom Metazoa; phylum Arthropoda; class Insecta; order Orthoptera; family Acrididae; genus Schistocerca; species Schistocerca cancellata. The sequence goes on along the minus strand of NC_064626.1, from coordinate 634,642,642 downwards.
AAACATAGTTGTTTACTGTGTGTTATGTCTTCAGTGGATGAGATGTCTGTGCTGTAAGAGAAGGAATTGGTGAATGTGTAAAGAAGGCAAATACATTTAATCAAATAATGAAGATGCAGCAGGATGGGGCTAAGTTACACTTCACAACTCATGTTGATAAATGCATGTGCTGCAACTGTACATCATTCCATAAATATTCATTCAGTCTTCTGAAGAGCAAGAGGCAAGACATTCACCTGCTCTGGCACAAGCATCCATGTGCACAATAGAGTAAATGTTGGTGACGAGCAGAGATGAATTTAATAAGTGTACTACATGTAAACATATGCCTGAGGACTATATCCGTAGCCCCCTACACAATGAGTGCAAAGAAAAGATAATGGATCAGATTGTGGTGAATACTTTTCAACAAATAATGACAGTGTAGCAGATGGTGTGAAGGTGCATTTGAGAACTCACACAGAAAGATGCTTTTTATGGAACTGCCTACCTTTTTTGAAATTGAATAGCACCCCACTTCAACTTTGCCCTATTCCACACCTATTCCACCATAGGTGTTTGTCTCAAGGTTTGGAAAAAAAACCAGCCTAGTTCACAACACAGTCACACTCTCAGCTCGCCACCCACTCCCCTTCTGTGATGTAATCCAAGATGGCAGTTCAGGAGAGAAGGGTGGGAACGAATAGGCTTCAACCAATAGGATGCAGTATCTGGTGACATTGTTGGAGGTAAACCCAGCAGCTCTGAAGACTCACTCTCACTCAGTCAGCCAGCAGCACCAGAAGAATAAGAACTATGAATCATTGATCGAGATCCAGCACAGCTTGGCAGAACAGGAAGAAATGGAAAAGAAAGTATCCCATATCACTTCTTTATCTGTAGTTAGAATTATTATTATTGGTTGTTTCCGTGTCTTGGTTTGTATGTAATACTTCTTCCTCCTTGTTCAGAAGTAGCTTTTGAGGCTTGCATGGGCGAGCACCAATATGTTGACTTCTCCCACATTCACATCCACAGGAACCTCAACCGCCATCTTGTTGAGACCTGCATTTATTATATATTAAAAAGTTTTACTTTGGAAATATTGTACAGGTGTGAAGCAGACAACTAAATAGTCTAAGGATTTTATTGAAATACTGGATCCTATGTATGAAATTTAAATTAATAATATGTTTATATAACCTTAAACTTGTTTGTGTTTTTTTATCCACAGCATCTGCACTTTGTCTCTGCACCATCACAGGAATGTACTGATGGGATGGGTTATATGTCAGTGACTAATACTGACCTCCATCTGGCTGTTGTTTAGGACTACCAGCACCATTTGAAACATTAGGAATGGACCAGCCAATCTCATCACCCAAACTGATGAGTGGGATAGACAGTAACAGCTTCTCTCTGTAGAGCCATCATGGATAGGGGACATCAGATGGTTAAGTAACTGCCAATGTCAATGAAATTCACCAAAAGCCATGTATCTTAAGATGTTATTTTACTTTATTTTGAAGACTACCAGTTTCAGCATTTCACCATTCCATCTTCAGGTCCCATATGCATCTCTCCAAATAAACATAAATGTCATATTGAGCCTATCACATGACTGGGTTCAGTGTTCCTATTGGTTCCCACCCTTTTTTCTGGGCCACCATCTTGGATTGTATCACAGAAGGTGAGTGGACTTAGGCTGAGAGCACCCTCTGGTGACTGTGTTGTGAACTAGGCCAGTTGATCTCCAAACCTCAAGGTGAAAACCTATGGTTCATTGTGGAATAGTGCAAAATTGCTGTGGGGTGTTAGGTAATTTCAAAGAAGGTAGGCAGTTCCAGCACAAGCATCTATCTGTGTGAGTAATGCATCTTCAAACCATCCTGCTGCAGTGCCATTAATTATTGAAAACTATTCAAAACATGTTCACCCATTATCTTTCCTTTCCACTCACTGTGTTGGAGGCTATGGATACTTTCTCAGCTGTGTGTTTGCCTGTAGTACATTAAATTCGTCCCTGCTCATCACCAGCATTTCCTCTATTATACACATGGATTCTTGTGCCAGAGTAGGTGAACATCTTTCCTCTTGCATTTTGGAGGGCTGACTGGACTTTTATCGAATGATCTACGGTTAGCTCCATCCTGCTACGTCATTATTTGATGAAGCACATCATTCTTTCTCCTAAATTCACCAAATATCATTGCTTTCCAAACATTGTGCAGGTGGCTATGGACACAGCCCTCAGCTGCATGATTACAGCTAATATTCTCATTAAACCCTTCCTTTGCCAGCAGACATATCTCATCCACTGATTACATAGTACACAGTAACCGATTATGTCCATCTTCTTGGAAATCTCGGCACAGACTGAGCGAATTTCCCCCACCATTTTTCCCCAGATCGCCATCTTGGATTACATCATGGGAAGGCAGGGGGAGGACCAAAAGTGCACTCTGGAGGTTCTGTTGTGAACTATATAAGTTGGACTCTAGTCCTCAAGGTAAATACACTGGATGGAGCTATTGTCTATGACAACTCAAATTGTTTAAATAAACAATATACTGCACTGTGTACAAAATACTTACTTCTGTCCTGTCCAGCAGTCCATCACAGATTGCGTCTTTTTCTGATCAATTTACAAATGGAGGAGAGAGAGAGGGGCAGAGGGGAGGGGAGGGTAGTGGAATTAGGATAATGGAGACAGCCCAACTGGCATATTTTTTTGCCAAAATTTGAACTTTCTACTATGACAGTGCGCTGTTGCCACATCTATGGCCATCTTGGATCCACCATGTTGAATAAATATGGCAACAGTGCAGAGTGATGCCGCACCCCCTTTGTCTCACTACTCTACTGATGCTCTTTTGTGGATGACTGTCTCCCATAACTGCTATGGCTGCAGACAGAACAGAGTGATGTCTGATATTCCTCCATAATTGGCCTATATCCATTGGGTAGAGTCTCCTCTCTGTACTTGAAAACTACTGGTTACATTGTTGAATGTTAATGTATATCATCCAAGTGCAATGTACTTGCATTTTAGTCATAATGTCATTCAACTTCGAGTACGTAATTCTCTGTTAAAAACAAATGAGGAAACCAGCTTCAAGTTAGCATTCCTATAACTGTACAGTGCCTGTTCAATCTCCTCAATATGTGTCTGTCATGATCAGGAGAGTGTTATGCGTAATTACATAATGTGGGACTCACTGAATTCTATAGTGGAAAAGTTATTGGTGTAAATTCCTTGATGTCCTATACAAGAAATTTTATATGAACTTACTTTAGACTGAACAGTTCAATTTAATATTTTTTGTTGCCTCGTGTCCTGTATAGAACTGTGTCCATATCGGTCCAGGCAAATGCTGAGAATGCCGCCGATTGCCTTCCCCATCCTTGACACACTCCAATCTTATACTCTGTCTCTAATGACCTCACTGTCGATGGGACTTTAAATCCAATCTTAGTTCCTTCCTTCCCTGAATAATTTAGAAGTTGGTTAAATAAATATTTCATTATTTCAGGTAATATATTCTGTTAATTCTTTCTCTTATTTTTGGCATTGTAACAGAAAATTAATAGTTTTTTTATAGATAACGTTATTTCACAGCGTACTTTTACGGGATACACAACGTTCTTACTCGGAAAGCTTTGAAAAAATCAAGATAACCCTCTAAACATTGTAAAATGCGCTAAATACACGTTGCTGTTATATAATACCCTCTGTATTACTTTATCATACATAGTAAAAGGCATTAATATATTGTATCAAAGGAATACAAAAATTATTTGTACTTCCTGCGAAATTATGAAATTCTTTGAGGGCGGTCTTCAGTTGTTTGTGACCTACGGCCACTGGCTGCCTGGCAATTGCCTTATCGCACTCCCCATTGCACGTCCGTTATTGGCAGCTGCCTGATACTGACTGAGTTGAGAGACTTCCTGAAAAGAAATTCACATGCGATAGTATTGTACATGACACAGATTAATATATGGCGACATCCTGCCGCTGAGTTAAATTCTTAATCCACAGCAGTTGCTTGCTTTATTAAACCCGTTCTTTTTCCGTTCGCGACAACACTGCGCAGTTAAAAAGAAGCAAGGGATGCTTGTGACGGGATTCAACGGATTAGTTGGCAGCGTCATAAACATTTCAGGTACTTTACGTCGTTCGGGGAAGGGGCGTATATTAAACGTCATGCTCGGCTCGTATTTCTTGGCAGAGATAATAAAGAAAGGAGCTGCATTCCAGAGTGGCGCAAGAAACGAATTCCCCAGGTGGGGAGACGCCGTCCCTCTGTGACCCCTTCGCCTTTGTCACGGATTGGCCGGTCCGGGCCAGACGCCCGACGCCTAGCTTCGCGTCGCGCGCCTTCATCAGCAGCCAGTGGCCAGCTTTGAAGATGCGCCGGCCTCTATCCACAGCACCGCCGTGCCGCCAGCGCGCGCTTACGGCGTATTTCAGGTGCAGCGTCGCCGTAATTGAAACGATGGCCGCCCTAAATCATGAACCGCCGGGCCGCCTAACTCACTGATTGCTATTTACGGCTTCACGCCCGTCGTTCCGCTGCAGCCAGAATGGCGCTAGCCTCTGCGTCCCTGGTGAAAGCGAAACGGCACACGCACCGCATCGAGCCGATACTGAGCACCAACTATATGAATCTAACTTCGGTGAAAGGTAATACACGCTTCTGAGATATAGCAATATGACCACTTGTTCAGTAGCGTGATAGTCCACCTTTAAAACAAAATATAGAAGCAGTGTCGTGTCACGTGAATTCGAAAATCCTTAGTAGCTGCCCACGGTGTGTGGCTCCAGATGTCTATGCACAAACCACGCAATCCCCGGAAATTACAGGCTGAGGACGTGTGTCCCTTTGGGTACAGATTAGGCAAATTTGTGGTCGAGATATCAGCGTAGGTTCACTATCATGTTCCTGAAACCACTGTACTACGATTTTGGTCTTGCGACACCCCTTCACCTGTGTCCATGGCGCACTGCATGTTACGAGCAACCCTTCCCCGTTGACGACATAATCGGGCGAGCCTATCGGCCATTTGTAATAAGAAACGTGATTCATCCGACTAGGTGACACTCCAGTTTAATCGTAATTGACGCTACGCGGGTCAACTTAGGAAGACTTAGGGGTCGTGCACTGAAAAGTGTACTCCCAAACATTTGAGCCTTGTCGTCTGTCGATCCACTACAAAATGCTTTACAGGCCGTGCAAGCCTCCTATCACCAGCTTCTGTGATGAGGCGTGGACATCCAAGACCTAATCATTATTTCCCTCATCTTTATTTCCACAGATTGTCAGGACAGCAGAGAGCGAAATGCCGACCAGCGTCGCTGTTACCGACATACTCTTCTCCAGGCGCAGAGCGACACAATCTGCACTTTGCCAAATCGTACATGCCAGCCACTTGATGATGATGTTTGGTTTGTGGGGCGCTCAACTGCGAGGTTATCAGCGCCCGTACAAATTCCCAACCTTTGCTCAGTCCAAACTCGCCACTTTCATGAATGATGATGAAATGATGAGAACAACACGAACACGCAGTCATCTCGAGGCACCTGAAAATCCCTGACCTCGCCGGGAATCGAATCCGATGCCAGCCACTTGTGGCCCGTATCGTCGCTTGAACGATTCCTCATTCGTCTCCGCTCCGCTTATCTGATGTGCAAAACTTCGCATGATGTGTCATTGCCGAGTAACCTACTCGGTGAAACTTAGATAATACGAAGAAAGAACTGCTACAGTATAGTAGAGAAAGTAAGTGAAAGAAATGCGCATTGAAACGAAGAGACATGACACTTTTATTCGAAGACAATAATTACATGAAAGTCACTATGAATTATGGTGTTTACGGCATTCGACGCCCCACATATCGTCAACCATTCACCCACAATATTGGGTCTTAATGGCAGAAGGGGGCTTGACTGGGGATATCCAGTAGTGAGCACAGCATGAGGTTACGGAGCGTAGTTGAACAGGTTAACCGACGAGTGACTCACAACAGTGCTTCAGTGCTAGTGGTGTTGATACAAAGCACAGAAATGGCGAGTATAAACAAAGCATACATTATACACACATCAAAAAGTTTTGCATCACCCCATTTCCCAGAACTCCTGAAGATAGATGCTGACTGTGGATATTGCATAACAAGCACAGTCCCTTTTACTGTTCAGAAATGTCACTTAACACGCCCAAAGATGTAAACAACCATGCATGAGCAGCGCCTATTCAACGGAGGAAGTCCGACAGCGGATAAGTTCCAGTCATTCCACCAGGAAGGAGGTACACGGATCGTGTTCTGTGGGTCAACCGTGCCTAGACGGTCAATACCACGGTTCGATCGCGTCCGCATTGTTACTTTGTGCCAGGAAGGACTTTCAATAAGAAAAGTGTCCAGGCTTCTCGAAGTGAACCAAAGCGATGTCTTTCGGACATGGAGGAAATACAGAGAGAGACAGGAACTGTCGATGACATGCCTCACTCAGGCCGCCAAGGAGCTACTACTGAAGTGGATCACCGCAACCTACAGATTATGGCTCGGAGGAACCCTGTCAGCAACGCCACCATGTTGAATAATGCTTTTCGTGCAGCCACAGGATGTCGTATTACGAGTCAAACTGTGTGCAATAGGCTGCATCATGCGCAACTTCTCTCCCGACGTCCGTGGCGAGGTCCATCTTCACAACCACGACACCATGCAGTGCGGTACAGATGGGCCCAACATCATGTCGAATGGACCTTCAGGTTTGGAATCACGTTCTCTTCACCGATGAGTGTCGCATATGCCTTCAACCAGACGTGTCTGGAGGCAACCCGGTCAGGCTGAACGCCTTAGACACACTGTCCAGCGAGTGCAGCGTGGTGGAGGTTCCCTGATGTTTTGGGGTGGCATTATGTGGGGCCGACGTAAGCCGCTAGTCGTCATGGAAGGCGACGTAATGGCTGTACGATACGTAAATGCCATCCTCCGACCGACAGTGCAACCATATCGGCAGCATATTGGTGAGGCATTCGTCTTCATGGACAGCCATTCGCGCCCCATCGTGCACATATTCTGAATGACTTCCTTCAGAATGATGACATCGCGCGACTAGAGTGGCCAGCATGTTCTCCAGACATGAACCCTATCGAACGTGCCTGGGATAGATTGAAAAGGGCTGTTTATGGACGAAGTGACTCACTAACCACTCTGAGGGATCTACGCCGAATCGCTGTTGAGGAGTGGGACAATCTGGACCAACACTGCCTTGATGAACTTGTGGATAGTATGCCACGACGAATAAAGCCATGCATCAATGCAAGAGGACGTGCTACTGGGTATTGGAGGTACCGGTGTGTACAGCAGTCTGGACCACCACCTCTGAAGGTCTCGCTGTATGGTAGTACAACATACAATTTGTGGTTTTACATGAGCAATAAAAAGGACAGAAATGATATTCATGTTGTATTCTATTCCAATTTTCTGTACAGGTTTGGGAACTCTCGGAACCGAGGTAATGGAAAACGTTTTGTGATGTGTGTATCTACAGCAGTAGTTGCCGGTCTACGTGCATCCTTGTTGCAACTACAGGATATATCAAGATTTCCCCTCACATATTATGGAAATCATGAGAAAAATGAGTCAGGGTCGTTCGTCCCGAAACAAAAACTGTTTCTTACCTTCTCGGCAATCATTTTTGAGAATCAAATAACTTACGGATCGATGTCATTCTTTACATGAAGGCCGGAAGGATCAGTTGTAGAGATGGATATGAAATACTTTAATTTTCCCTCTGCTATATCACATTCACCCGCGTTATTTTAACGTATCAGATAAACTTGTGCTATTTTCATTACTCAGAATAGCGTTTTTGACTAAGCATCCTTCGCAACTGATAATCACTCATCTTCTGTGGTCATCTGTTCACCTGATGGTCGAAACTATCTCCTCTCAGAGTTAATACTTTTCCCTACTACTCCTCATTAATTTTGTAAACACGTCTAATTCTCTCACTACCAATACAGATGTAATTACGTCATAACACATATTTTTGTGAACAACAGTCTCAGCTGAAGTTTAGCTCTCCATAAGGAAGTCAAAATAGGCACGCAACGCAGAACACACAACAAAACACTAAATTTTCTATGTATTTGTGGTGTGGCTAATGTTTTTGATACACTGGCCATAAATATCAATATTTCGAATGAGGTGTCGACTAAAGGCACAACTGCGCGTTGAAATAATTCAACGGCCAAAGTTGAAAACTTCCGTCGGCTCGAGACTCGAACCCGGATTTCCAGCCTAGCGCAAGCGGTGTCGCCTCATAATCTGGCTGTCCAAGCACGACTCGTAACCAGACCCAAACTTCCATAAGTCGCCAAACACGACTCTACACCCTGTACTCCTACATACATTATGTATATTCCTGTACAGGAGAGACATTTTTCTGGAAAGTCGCCTGCTCGGCAGATAAATGCGATATTGCAGTGCCTGTTTTATTTCAGGTTACGATGTAATAATCCTTCAGATATGCATGCATTCCTAACAAAGGAACCTCCCCATCGCACCCCCCTCAGATTTAGTTATAAGTTGGCACAGTGGATAGGCCTCGAAAAACTGCACACAGATCAATCGAGAAAACAGGAAGAAGTTGTGTGGAACTATGAAAAAATAAGCAAAATATACAAACTGAGTAGTCCATGCGAAAGATAGGCAACGTCAAGGAGGACCTGAGCTCACAAGCTCCATGGGCTCGTGGTTAGCGTGAGCAGTTGTGGGATGAGAGGTCCTTGGCTCAAGTCTTCCCTCGAGTGAAAAGTTTACTTTCTTTACTTTTGCGAAGTTATTATCTGTCCGTTCGTTCATTGACGTCTCTGTTCACTGTATGTTTAGGGTCTGTGTTTTGCGACCGTACCGCAAAACCGTGCGATTAGTAGACGGAAGGACATGCCTCTCCAGTGGTAACCGAAAACATTTGATCGTAAGGTCATAGGTCAACCGATTCCTCAACAGAAAAACACGTCTGATATATTCTATACGACACAGGTGACGGCATGTCCGTCACATGACAGGAATATGTTGTCGACCCACCTAACTTGTACACTTCGCGACTGGGTAAAAAGATTCTTCTACCTTGCACGATTCAGCTTTTCTTGTGGATGTGATAATCACTCCCAAAAAAGTAATGAAAACATAAGAGTTGTCACATAAACTACAACAAATGAATGCAACAGTTTCACAGTCGCACAGTTTTCCCTGTGCTCTGTCAAAACATATGTTTTTAACGTTTTCAAATTTTTCCTTATGCAGACCGTCAAATGCTGCATATGTCCAAGCAAATCTGAATATGTCCTGGAATTTTGAAGAGCGAAGTTGATTATGTGTGAGTCCCTGAACTTCGATAATTGTCTGAAAATAAAAATTAAACTTTTCACTCGAAGAAAGATTCGAACCAAGGACCTTTCATTCTGCAGCTGCTCACGCTAACCACGGGACCACGGCGCGCCTGAGCTGACATTCTGCTTGATGTTGCCTATCTTACGCATGGACTACTCAGTTTGTATATTTTGCTTATTTTTTCATAGTTCCATACAACTTCTTCCTGTTCTCTCAATTGATCTGTGTTCAGTTTTTCAAGGCCTATCCACTGTGCCAAATTATAACTAAATCTGAGGGGGGTGCGATGGGGAGATTCCCTTGTAAGTATCATTACACCGTTATTCGGAATAACACAGGCACTGCAGTTTCGTATCGTATGCATATATGCTGTATCTGTAAGCTTCACTGCTATGAAATCCTCAATTTGAATGCACAATAGGATCCGTACCTCTTGCTGGAATGCTGGAAACGCGTCAAGTAGATGATGTAAATGGACAGGGTCGATACTTAGTAGTGTGCGGTCAAGTTGAGAATTTGGTTCGGACGGCCGTAGTGCTCGAATAGCGGAAGCGGTTAAGGCGACGCGTAAAGAGAGGCATCCGTGTTCGAGTCCTCGTTAGCATAAGTTTTCAATTTTCGCCACTGCTTTATCTCATTAACCAATTGCGGCTGACATCAATATCTCCCTCGAAACTAAATTTTCTCGTTATTAATTCTTTTCTTCTTAATTAACAGGTTACCGACCAATTTAACGTTTTATATCGTCTCTTTCTCTGCCTTTCACCTTACAGCTAGTGCTATAACTCATCTGTTCTAGGGGCCGTGATTTTACAGATCCCTTCCTAACAACCTACGGGGTAGTTGGTTTTGCAGACTTTCTCCTCCTCCTCCTCCTCCTCCTCCTATTCTGCGTAACAGTTCTCCATTATCTTGTTGTACCTCTGGCCTGTCGTCGGTTATTGTTCCAGATTGGTGCCTCAGTGTTTTCTCTGTATCGCATACTTCGTTTTCATAAATTTACTAATTGCCAACACGCTCCTTTTTTATTATTCGTTTATTGTTGTGCAACAGCAACTCCACACCGTCTAGTATGTTTCCTGTTTACACACTGTCAGAATCGCACGAAGCATGTAATTTCTATGAACCACATTACCATATTTTCAGCTTTGTGTCGTCTGTTATTTTAATACTTCCACTGGGCTTTAATTAAAAGCCACTTTTAGGTAGATTTACCTAGATCTACCAGACCACTACACAAGGACATAAAGTGCAAATTGTGACAAAAATATATTTTTATTTCTCGTGGATCTTAGAGATTGCTTAACTTGAACACAAATATTTATTTGTACTACATGGTCAAATAAACATTACAAAGTGTTTGAAGACATCCGTAGTACAGTGTGGACATGCTCCATTTTGTATGAACCGGTATAATCTCCTTTAGGCGACTGTCAGGATTGGATCATTGCCCTGTACACCTAATTATTCATTGGACTCTGTGTGGAATGGACCCTAATAGCCCCACCTTAAGCTGTGTTAGTATTTCTTATGGTTTTATCTAAAGGACAGAGTCTTCAGAGATGCACCTTCAATACTCCTGAATCTTTCTACTGTAATTTACAGAAAGAACAAGCCAGTCAAAGTTCTACATACACATTGCTGCAGAACGAAAGCGCTATGTAAGCCTTCCTTATTAAATTTCAGGTTGCCTGCTATAGTATAAATATGACACACGAATCTAGCAACGAGTATTATGTCGTGGTAAACAAAAACTTTTAGCACCTATTTGTGCCATCCTGTATTTGTTCCAACGTTCTTGTTTCGCGCTGGGCGCGGTATGGTGAGGTAGTAAGCTCCGCTCCCTCTGAAGCCCAAAACAGTGACAGCCACACGGAGAGTGGTTCTGAAAGTGATAAGTGATGGGACGAGAGGGGATGGAGAAAGGGACAAGCTGGGATGTTCATATGGCTCTGAGCACTATGGGACTTAACATCTATGGTCATCAGTCCCCTAGAACTCAGAATTACTTAAACCTAACTAACCTAAGGACAGCACACAACACCCAGTCATCACGAGGCAGAGAAAATACCTGACCCCGCCGGGAATCGAACCCGGGAACTCGGGAAGCGAGAACGCTACCGCACGACCACGAGCTGCGGGCAGCTGCGATGTACTCGCGTAGTGCTGGCACTAGGCACGTGCTTTTTGCTTCGACACTACACTTCACGAAAGTGGCTCCGTAATAGGTTGTGTTGTGGCGCGTGGTGTAACTGCGTGTGTTGTGTTGTACAATTTCAGCACGATTACAATAAAACAAGTTGTTGTTGTTGTTGTTGTTGTGGTGATCTTCAGTCCTGAGACTGGTTTGATGCAACTCTCCATGCTACTCTATCCTATGCAAGCTTCTTCATCTCCCAGCACCTACTGCAACCTACATCCTTCTGAATTGTTTACTGTATTCATCTCTTGGTCTCCCTCTACGATTTTTACCCTCCACGCTGCCCTCCAATACTAAACTGGTGATCCCTTGATGCCTTAGAACATGTCCTACCAACCGATCCCTTCTTCTAGTCAAGTTGTCCCACAAACTCTTCTTCTCCACAATTCTATTCAATTCCTCCTCATTAGTTATGTGATCTACCCATCTAATCCTCAGTTACTTATTATTATTGTAAGATAAGGTTTTATTTAATCACTGCTTTTCCCGGCTAATTATCGTTATTTTGTTAAAGAATTCCCCACGTGGCAGCGTGTAGCAGTGTTGTCTGTCCAGCAGTGTAAATGTCTCTAAGTTCCTTCACAAAATTAATAATTTATAACCAGCAAACAAGCTAAATGTATGATAAGTAATATGAACTAAACAAGAGTAATGACTTTTAGAAATATCAATGCTGTTGTTTAAAAGACTCTTTGCTAGCTGCAGAAGGTTTATCGAACTTAACGCCACTGTTATTCGAGTTGGCAACACTTTTCTTTAAGCAAAATGAACAGTTTTGTCACACACTAATGTATTTTCCTGTCAAAGTATTTCATAAAAGATGTTATAAAATAACGAGGCTTCATACATCACCAGATAAGAATTTATATGTAAGATGAAGTTTGCATTTATAGAAGTTCAATATATTCAGTCTAACTGGAAATTGGGTCCTCGGCCATCTATACACAATTATTATCGCAATTATGACCAACAACATTTATGTCCGTATAAAAAATCAATTTAAAATTGCCGCTGCAATATTTCACTAAGATGGCGGCTAACATAAGACAATCACTTATCGGTTCTGTTTCAGGCTGTGTTTTACTCCTAATAAATAATATGTATATACAATCTTTTCGCACCTTCACTGTATGCATTAACATTTGAAAATACTTCTCAATGTTACAAGACTTAATATTCACCCTTTACTAATAAACTGCGCTGTAGATCAATAGCACTAGTGGCTGCGCTCTTTGATAGCTGAGCAGAAAACTTACATTTATATAGGACGAGGATTACAATGAAATAAAACTCCAAACAAAGAAGATTCATTCCAATAACTCATAAACTCTATTTTTAAATATCAGTTAGCAAAAATGGTTCAAATGGCTGTGAGCACTATGGGACTTAACTTCTGAGGTCATCAGTCCCCTAGAACTTAGAACTACTTAAACCTAACTAACCTAAGGACATCACACACATCCATGCCCGAGGCAGGACTCGAACCTGCGACCGTAGCGGTCGCGCGGCTCCAGACTGTAGCGCCTAGAACCGTCGGCCACTTCGGCCGGCTATCAGTTAGCTACTTAACAGTACTTTTTTTTTTTTTTTTTTTTTTTTACAAACCTCTGTTTTACGAGACATCAGTAGAGTAGTTGGGACAAGAAGGAAGATTTTTCTACAAAAATCATAGGTAACAAAAGATTGAGATTTTCATTATCATTTTATATGGGTATTGTCTGAGATATAATTTTTCACAAAATTTAAAATTATGTCATTGACAATAATTATTAATTTTATCAATATCACCATAATAGGATCAAAGTTTAGTCACATTCCACGTACAATGCTGTTGTGAATATTATTTTGAATAAAATATAGGCGTGGATATTACATTGCCTGTTGAGCTGAGAAAAAAAAATCTAGTTTATGTATTAAAGCATTAATGTCTTGCATAATTTCTTTTATGAGACGACCATATCCACGTTGCTTGTTGTTCACTTTCACTTCATTAACATACTGTTCTCTCAGATATAACACATGACACAAACAAGGCTGTCGTGAATATTATTTTGAATAAAATATAGGCGTGAATATTACAGAGTACATACAGGTACTGTAATTTTAGATGGTCAAAGTAGGCAGCGGCCGAATAAAAACAGTTCCGGTACGAAATCAAGCGACTCCCACCGACCTCGGGTAATCCAGAACTAAGGAGACCTCGGTCAAGACTTCGACAACAAATAGTAACGGAAACACAGGCAATAGTGCGGACTTAAGGATACATTATTATATTGGCACGTTCATAGTAAGTAATCTAAAACGTGCCGTATATAAAATTGCTGTAGTTTCTTTAGTTTTACTGCACTAAACCGAAATAACTTTAATAACTAGACTATGAAGCTTTACAGTTAATATCTCAAAGATGCGATTCGATGCGATTCCTGACCCAATAAGATAAGTATCTGCAATGATTGGGGAACAGTGGGCTAGAGTATGGAAGCACATATCAAATATATATGAGTGAACATAAACGCCATTTAATTTCTGTTTGGCAATTAGGCTGCTGAAACGTATTTCAACAGTAACACAGAAATTATAATCGACTTAATTTTTACCTGTCAACAACTTTTAGAAAGTGCATTCTGGGATAAGCAGTCATTACAAGCACCATCATGGGGTGTCTTTTCCAATACATTCAGCATGACTCTAAGCGGAGCGGCCAACACAGCTGCACCTCACTTCCCCACAGACTGAGCATAACTAATACTCATTAGGTACGTGTTGGCAGCGATTTCACCGCACCTGTGAAATGGTTACCGTAATAATCACCATAGTCGTCATTGTAACTGCAGGAAACGTCCGATATTCCCGAAGACTCCGGTGTTTCCTTCTTACTTCTGGTTTTCTTTATCTTCTTTTGTAGCTGCTCAGTAAAGCACCAGAACACAGCTACAGCTCTCTCTCTCTCTTTCTCTTTCTCTTTCTCTTTCTCTTTCTCCCCCCCCCCCCCTCTATCTCTCTCTCTGTCTCTCTCTCTCTCTCCCTCCCTCTCTCTCTCTCTCTCTTCCCCTTGTGCGTGAACACCCGTTCTCTTGCAGCGCAGCAGTGCCACAGAGTCATATTAAGCAACCGGGATCACATTCACCGTGTTAAACTGTTATTTTTAGAAAATAAAGCCATGTAATGAAACTATGAACTACAGGTTTTCATAATATTTTGAGATAAAAGCAAAAGCAAATTAGTAATATATGTATTATTACCATCTTATTTTCTGCCTGTTGAAAATAACAAGAAAGTGGCCTGTTTTATTTCCCACGCTCTTACGCATTCCATAGCTCAAATAACGCCCGTGCTCTCGTTCCTGTTTGTTGCTAATAGGAATCAGAAGAGGGCAGCAGTGGTCGGAAATTGTCACTTTTACCGATAGCTTCAAATATTGAATGCGTACGATTGCCCGCTGTACATCAGTTACGCGTTTCTCTGCAATATCATCCTGTAACAGTTGAAACAAAAGCAGACTAATAAGAGTCTTTAACAAAGAAAATGAAATTGGAAACTGTATCACATGTTGTAAGGCGTTGATTAATTCCGTATCGTATGGTGCAGATGTTAGTACGGCAACTATCCTCGCAGAAGTGCTACGGCGGGAGCTGCGGTGTAGTCTCGTGTAATGTAGTGCAGGGTGGAGCAGGGAACGTCCGGCGGGCACCGAGCGGGCTTCCCGTGGACCCGAGCAGCGGAGGATCGCGTTACACGGCAGCCTCATGTGCGCGAATACGTGCGTGCCACGAGCGCACGCAGCCGCCGTGCGATGACGCACCGGTTCACCTTACGTTAGTCGTCAGCTGCGGTAAGAGAAGATACCGCAGACTAACGGCTCGGAATATCGCAAATGTAATCCTCCTCAATCGACACAACTGCACGTAGAGTTTCGAAAATAGAGCTCCGTAATCCTTGTGTGACCTCTTCCCAGCGAAAACAAGGGAAGCGGTTGGTAGAATCAAATGAATAAATGCGGACTACACACTAGCAAAGTTATATTTGTGTTCTACACGTTGTTCAATTTGAAACACGAAAGATATGATGGCCTTACTTGGTTAATGGCGTACGGCTTTCCACATAAAAATTAAACAAATAGAATCGTCGCTAGGTGCAATTAAGATTGTGTGGATAGCGAATAAGCAATTGCCCAATTAAATAAGCTACTGTGAAACCAAAACCAATAATCTAGTCCCAGCTATGCATTGATATTGAAATTTATCAGTAATGCTGCTTCAGCCTCCGCAAATCTTTTCATTAAATGTGAGCAACATTTGCGCAATGTCAGTGTTTCAGTCGCGAAAACTGACAAGAGTTGAAAGCAACGTAAACGTCCAAGTTCGCATTGTGACAGTACGTCACATAAATGGACATTTGGAGACGTGTGAATTATAAATTATTTCAACAATGTGTACGTGTGCGTGATGTATAACATATAGTAAAGAACGTAAGTTATTATTATGAGAACACAAATATCGATGTAATTAAGAAAACACAGTTTTTTGGTATAATCTCTGTGTAACATAGGCCATGAAGATCAGAGACAATGCTTTGATTGAACCAGCTCTCCTGTTTTTGTTTCGTCTAGAGGTTGGCCACCATTGTAGCGCTGGATAATATTTAATGTAAGTTTGGTTGTAATTTAGTAAAATATACTTATAATTGTTATTGTGTATTATTGACTTAGTTGTTACATCTCATGACCACAACCATTAATTATAATTAACAAAGTTTTTACCGAACTTCGTAGTGTAGGGAGCTCATCTCCCCTAGCAGGATTTAGTCAGCCATGACGCTGACAATTCATGTTATTAAATGTAAATGCGAGAGACTTCTCAATTTTGATCTTTCATTAATTTCAAAGTTAAAAAGCGTAGTAATAAATTTCAGTTACTAAAATTCACAGCACTGAATGAGTTCAGTATGTTTCAATTTGGCCGCCTAACAGCACATGAGATTGTCTCCAGTTTTGCCTTGCAAATAATGAACAAGAAACATCGAAAATTATTACATTCCGCAACATCTCAGTTAATCTTTGTGTAGTTAGGTACATAATTAACCAGTAGCCCCTGAGACCCATATTAATAATTACAGTTTGCGTAAGAATATTCATATTTTCTTTTCTAAATAGCAGCTATTTATTAGAAGGCGGTCAGTCGCGCGTTGTATTTAAAAAGTATTATATCGTACGTACTTCGGGCAGCCGATGTCCGTACGAGTGTTATTGCGGTATAAGTTAATTAAAAGTCTCATGCTAGCCCATAATATTTAAAGCCACCCCAAACCAAAATCAAAAAATATAAAAATAAAAATATATAATTACCCCGTGATAAGTGCCCCCCCCCCACATATATCATCATCATCATCATCATCATCATCATCATCATTTAAGACTGATTATGCCTTTCAGCGTTCAGTCTGGAGCATAGCCCCCCTTATACAGTTCCTCCATGATCCCCTATTCAGTGCTAACATTGGTGCCTCTTCTGATGTTAAACCTATTACTTCAAAATCATTCTTAACCGAATCTAGGTACCTTCTCCTCGGTCTGCCCCGACTCCTCCTGCCCTCTACTGCTGAATCCATGAGTCTCTTGGGTAACCTTGCTTCTCCCATGCGTGTAACATGACCCCACCATCTAAGCCTGTTCGCCCTCACTGCTACATCTATAGAGTTCATTCCCAGTTTTTCTTTGATTTCCTCATTGTGGACACCCTCCTGCCATTGTTCCCATCTACTAGTACCTGCAATCATCCTAGCTACTTTCATATCCGTAACCTCAACCTTGTTGATAAGGTAACCTGAATCCACCCAGCTTTCGCTCCCATACAACAAAGTTGGTCGAAAGATTGAACGGTGCACAGATAACTTAGTCTTGGTACTGACTTCCTTCTTGCAGAAGAGAGTAGATCGTAGCTGAGCGCTCACTGCATTAGCTTTGTTACACCTCGCTTCCAGTTCTTTCACTATGTTGCCATCCTGTGAGAATATGCATCCTAAGTACTTGAAACCGTCCACCTGTTCTAACTTTGTTCCCCCTATTTGGCACTCAATCCGTTTATATTTCTTTCCCACTGACAATACTTTCGTTTTGGAGATGCTAATCTTCATACCATAGTCCTTACATTTCTGATCTAGCTCTGAAATGTTACTTTGCAAACTTTCAATCGAATCTGCCATCACAACTAAGTCATCCGCATATGCAAGACTGCTTATTTTGTGTTCACATATCTTAATCTCACCCAGCCAGTCTATTGTTTTCAACATATGATCCATGAATAATATGAACAACAGTGGAGACAGGTTGCAGCCTTGTCTTACTCCTGAAACTACTCTGAACCATGAACTCAATTTACCGTCAACTCTAACTGCTGCCTGACTATCCATGTATAATAGACATTTAATTGCTTGCAAAAGTTTGCCTCGTATTCCATAATCTTGTAGAACAGACAACAACTTCCTCCTAGGAACCCGGTCATATGCCTTTTATAGATCTATAAAGCATAGATACAATTCCCTGTTCCACTCATAACACTTCTCCATTATTTGCCGTAAGCTAAAGATCTGGTCCTGACAACCTCTAAGAGGCCTAAACCCACACTGATTTTCATCCAATTGGTCCTCAACTAATACTCGCACTTTCCTTTCAACAATACCTGAGAAGATTTTACCCACAACGCTGATTAAAGAGATACCTCTGTAGTTGTTACAATCTTTTCTGTTTCCATGTTTAAAGATTGGTGTGATTACTGCTTTTGTCCAGTCTGATGGAACCTGTCCCGACTCCCAGGCCATTTCAATTATCCTGCGTAGCCATTTAAGACCTGACATTCCACTGTATTTGATGAGTTCCGACTTAATTTCATCCACCCCAGCCGCTTTATTGCACTGCAATCTATTGACCATTTTTTCCACTTTCTCAAATGTGATCCTATTTCCATCATCATTCCTGTCCCATTCTACCTCGAAATCTGAAACATTACTGATCGCATTTTCACCTACATTGAGCAACTCTTCAAAATATTCCCTCCATCTGCCCAAGGCATCCACAGGATTCGCCAGCAGTTTTCCTGACCTGTCCAAAATACTTGTCATTTCCTTCTTACCTCCCTTTCGAAGACTGCTAATTACACTCCAGAATGGTTTTCCAGCAGCTTGACCCATAGTCTCCAACCTGTTTCCAAAGTCTTCCCACGATTTCTTCTTGGATGCTGCAATTATCTGTTTGGCTTTGTTTCTTTCTTTAACATAACTTTCTCTGTCTACCTGGGTTCTGATATGTAGCCATTTCTGATACGCCTTCTTTTTCCTTTTACAGGCTGCCTTGACTGTATCATTCCACCAAGCTGTTTGCTTCTTCCTACTTTTACACACTACTGTTCCAAGACATTCTTTAGCCACTTCTAGTACTATGTCCCTGTACCTTGTCCATTCATTTTCCAATGACTGTAATTGGCTACATTCAACTAACTGGTACCTTTCTGAGATCGCTGTTATGTACTTGTGCCTGATTTCCTTATCCTGAAGTTTCTCCACTCTTATCCTCCTACATATGGACCTGACCTCCTGCACTTTCGGCCTCACAATCCCAATTTCACTGCAGATTAAATAATGATCAGTGTCATCAAAGAATCCCCTGAATACGCGTGTGTCCCTCACAGCCTTCCTGAATTCCTGATCTGTTATTATATAGTCAATGACAGATCTGGTTCCCCTGCCTTCCCAAGTATACCGGTGAATGTTCTTATGTTTAAAAAAGGAGTTTGTGATTACTAAGCCCATACTGGCACAGAAATCCAAGAGTTGTTTCCCGTTCCTGTTGGCCTCCATATCCTCTCCAAATTTACCCATAACCTTTTCATACCCTTCTGTTCGATTTCCAATCCTGGCGTTAAAATCACCCATGAGCAGAACACTGTCCTTGTCCTTTACTCTAACAACTACATCACTGAGTGCCTCATAAAAACTATCCATCTTATCTTGATCTGTCCCTTCACAATGCGAATATACTGACACAATCCTAATTTTCTTGCTAGACACTGTCAAATCTATCCACATAAGTCGTTCGTTTACATACCTTATTGCAACTACGCTGGGTTCCATTTCTTTCCTGATGTAAAGCCCTACACCCCATTGTGCTATTCCTGCTTTGACTCCTGACAGGTAGACCTTGTATTCTCCCACTTCCTCTTCTTTCTCACCCCTTACTCGCATGTCACTAACAGCTAAAACGTCCAGCCCCATCTTACTTGCAGCCTCTGCCAGCTCTACCTTCTTCCCATAGTAGCCCCCATTGATATTAATAGCTCCCCATCTCATTACCATTTGTTTGCCAAGTCGTATCTTAGGAGTCCCTGGTTTGTCAGTTAGAGGTGGGACTCCGTCACCTCCAAAGGTCCGAGGCATTTTGCTCTGATTGTTGCCAGCATCATATTTAAAGTACCAGGGAAGCAGGTTGCTAGCCTTACTTGCCCCGAGTCCCATTGGGTTTTACCCCTAACGGCTGAGGGACTAACCGGTGGATTTGGTAGTCTTTGCCGTATGAGCACAAAGGTGACCACGACTCAGAATATGTCCGAGATGCCCAGCCTTATTCCAAAGTAATTGGTATCCCGACTGTCGGGACCACTTACTTGGCCACTCATACGTTGCCCGTGGTTCATGAACTAGGACATGACTACAGGAACCCACACCATGAACCACCCCCCCCCACATATATATATATATATATAGCTATACAGTGATACCATGTGCTACTAAAAATTCCACCACACATAAAATTTTAAAGTATTGAAACTTGCGGCTGGCCTGCCACCCACAGACGAAGTTCATCTCCTGAAGCCAGCTAATATCTGCTCTAGATGCTAACCTGACAAAGACTCACTACTCACTGACTGCCAAAGGACCTAGGTAACAGAATATGCAGCACACGAGTGCCACCAATATAAAACCTCAGGAAACCCTAAACGTTAACCATGTTCTCAATTTCTTACAAATTTCCATTAAAATGACCATAATTTAAATGACATTACACAATGTATTGAAATGAACGCCTACCAACGCGAGTCACTTCCGACTCTACAAGTACTATCAAATACACAAAGTGCTCTAAAATTCCCCTTACGAAGTTCTAGGGCTTCTAAAAGGGACTGAGTAGACAATATTTTGATTCGGAACCCACGTCCGGAAATGTACTGTGTGCATGCTACAGCCGTTTGAAAACTTGTTTGCTTGGTAGATATGCAACAAGATGTCCAAGGGCGTCTCAGGTGTATACAGCCTCATCCACGTGTCTGTGAGTGTTAGAGCAACATGACTGAGAGTATATGTGTGCAGAATACACCGACATGATCCCTATGTACGGCGAAGCTGACGGAAATGGAAGAAGTGTTCGTCGCATTTATCAGGATCGTTATGCACAACGTCCGACTCCATCGCATATTCTTTTCGCCTCAACTACGCAACTGTTTCGCAGAAGGGGTACCTTCACTATCAGCAGGCGTGACTGTGGTGCTCCAAGGAGACGCCGCACACCCGAACTGCATCACGTTGAAGAGAACCCGCCCAAGAGTACATGAACAAATGCGGGTGCAACAGATGTTGCTCCCAGCACCGTCTGGTCTCTACTGTACTGTATGACTAACAACTACATTCATATTACTTCAAAGGGATACCATCACTAATGCCAGCCGGTTTAGCGTCGCGCGTTGAGTTCTGTACACACTTTCTGTGTCGCTGCATCAACGAGATCCTAGTGTTTCCAGGACGCATATTCACTTGGCAGATGAATGTAACCTTACTACGGATTGTGTTATCAGTTCTCAAAACAACCATATCTGGGAAGACGAAAACCCATATGTTACGCATATCCAGGGATTCCAACATATCGGTGCGTGGGCAGGTACTGCGGGTGGTCATGTGATTAGACTGTACATGCTTCCACCCAAGCTCACGGGTCACATCTGCTTGACCTTCCTACAACAAGTATTGGGCATGTTGGATGCTGCGCCATTGAACGTTCATCAAGACATATGCTTTCAGCATGACGCCGCATACGCTCACTTGTCACGTCATGTTCGAGAAGTTCTGGATGAATGATTCGGACACACATGGATAGGCTGAGGTAGACCAATCGCAAGGCCTCCACGATCACCAGGTTTGACTCCACTGGACTTTTTCCTCTGGAGTCGAATGAAGAATTTGGTTTATGAGACTCCTGTGGAGACAGAAGAAGATCTGGTGGCACGAATCGTAATCGCTGCAGGAGAGACTGCTGAGACACCAGGTGTGATAGAGCATGTGTACTTTGACATCATTCGCAGGTACAGTGTGTGCACCGAACCTGGTGGTCACCACATCGAACCTTACTTGTAAAGGATCAGGATGCTAATGCCCCTTTGAAAATGACAAAAGCGGGTTAACTGTAAACAAAAGTGTTTGCGAAAACTGATTAAGATTCATTTTTGGTTCTTTGCTTAATAATGAGCGGAATTGTAAAGGAAGTGATGTACCGTGTCACATGCAATTAATTACGTGTAGAAATGATCGTTACCAACATGTTTTCAAATGGCTGTGGCATAGAATGCTACATTTCCGGACATATAAGTCATAGGAGATTGTAAGCGGATTTGTAGAGCACCCTGTACATTATGATAAATATCGATAAAAACATTACATATTGTCATCATGTAAATATGTTAAAAAGAAGAATAAGAAGTAAATATTAGTTTTGTGTATCAGGTTGGAGCATATGTTAGTACTAGGGCAATGGCGGCATCACCCCATGTTGCAGGTCGCCCACACTCAGGGGCAAGTACACATTAAGGGGAAAATCTATTGTTCTATTCTGACTGACAGGCCCTTAACCTATTGTTCTACTAAGAGGATTATGACCCCCTGGGATAATCCATCCTTTTGACTGACACGTCCGTAGCCTATTGTTAGACTAAGTGGTTTTCCAAGAAACCTCCATCCCTCCCCCCTCTCCACCTCCTCCTCCCCCTCCTCCACCATCCCTCTGGGATCTCCCCTCACTGATACAAGCACACTTTTCTTAAAAATTTGACGGACTAGTTAAGTAAATTGATCAGTTAATGAACCCTTCCCCTTCTGCAAAAGGTCACAGCCCTACCGCTCCTCTCCCCCTCCTCCATCTGGAAATTGGGGGAAAAAATGACATTTCACTGGCCATTTGGTGGGAAAACGTTTGCAGTGTTTGGAATATTGTTTAAACAATTTTGAGAATGTGTGGAATATTGCTTATTTAAGCAATTTATAGGATACAAGACCATGTAAGGAATATAGTTTATTTGCTTAGTTATTTACTTGTTTAAAGAACTCAGCGGGAAATCTATTTCAGTTTATGGAATATTGTTTAAACAATTTAGACAATGTGTGGAATACTGGTTATTTAAACAATTTACGAGAAAAAGGTGGTATATGGAATAATGTTTATTTAAAGAATTTGTCAGGAAATCGATTGCAGTGTGTGAAATATTTAAATTTTTTCATTCCGATCATGTAAGGAGACACGTACTTAAAACGTCACAGATTGCTTAAACATATTTGAAAATCTTTCTCTTGGAGCCACCAGTGTCCATGCCAGACAGTCCATGCAGCAGTGAGCTAATCCCTCACACTTCCTGTCGGTTCCACCTCCATCTCAAGTGGTCTGTCTGCATGAACCATCTTGGCAGATACGATTACATGCGAGACACCTTCCTTCAAAAGCAAATGCCTGACTGTGAATCGATCCGGAAGTACCGCTGAAGTTAATAAGTAATTAATTTCAGGGCACATGATCGTAACATAGGGGATAAAAGGCAGAGGCAGTAACTATTCCACATACACATGAAAGGTCTCTGTTGGATTCTTTCATGTTAATTTCTTAAATCTGTTGTCATTTACAGCATAAATTCCACTTCTAAATTTACTGTAGTGTTTCTGACTCTATTTTGGGAGGATACTGAGCAGTGGAACGTGTTACTTTTACACATAATGAAGAACGATCTGTCATACTACTACACTTTAAAACACAGCTTATATGTAATTGATATCACACAGTCTCATACAGAACCTATATCCACTTACTTTAATATACTGTATATGATAAGATACTGTCATCCCCCTTCCCTTCTGTGTGAAAGGATGAATGATCAAACGTATTTCTACTTGTATGCTTGATGGTAGCAGACAAACCTGTCTGCTAGAGAACAGTAGGACCAACGTCGGAACAGGTAGCTTCCGTTTCTAAAGGCAAAGAGGTTTCTATTCTTGGTATGGTCCTGTCCATCCCTTGTCATGTTGGTATAGGAAGCTGCCTCTCTGGTCACTTCCGTTTGTATCTGTGAAGCACCCTCGATAGGGGCCCATGCCAGTCTGTCAGCGGCAAGCGTCTGAAGTGGTAAGATCTCCGGCTAAGCGCATCTCTGCTAAGTCCGTAGGACAATAGATTTCTTAAGTTCAGCCTAACTGAAAATTTAATCACCTTTATTTCAGGTTTAGATCTAAAATATCTTATGTTAACTTAAATTGCAACGCAGTGTTATTTGAGTGTGAAGTTCAGAATATCTTCCAGTAGTTGCTTTGTCACTACTTTGTGAGTAAAGTGGAACTACGTGTTGATGAACCGTAACTCTAACTAAGATCATCAATCTTAAATTCGAATGTGTGTGAGATTATAACGTCTCGTCTTGACAATATTTTTCGATATAGCAACTTTTCTTTATGTTCAACCCACATGGGGTGTACTTTGTGAGACCAGTACCATGTGCTTATACAATTGTTTGACCCATCCAGTTAACAGTAAGATGACAGTAACCAGTTCGAGGTTCTTCTTGTGTAAATTGCATTTCGATGTAATTTATTTTAATTATCAATATGATTGTGGAGTTACACTCAGTGTAAACCAAGTTGACCATGTGAAACATATGGTGTAATCATCAAAGTAGCCCTCAGCTATTCTTTTTGGGAAGATTTCACAGAGAGTTAGTATGAATTTCGTATATCAGTGTGTGGTAATTTCATGACGGACAGGATTGCACTACGAATTTAACTTCTTTGGGTGAAAATTGAATCGGTTGGTTGTGGTTAATTTCCTCTTGCATATGTTTCAACGTTCTTCATGTGTTATTTTATGAATGCAGTGTTGTATGCAGTCTCCCAATCTTGACTCCATATTTGATGTGTTCCATAAGATTACAAACTCACATTTTCACATTCCTAAATAAGGCTCCAGTTTAGTTATGAATCAAGTTTAATATGCTGAAATTTTAACGGAACAATAATCAATGTTAAAATAAATGTCCAAATATAAACTGATTTATTTCTTTTTATTTAAATTCTCTTTTTATGTATATATCACCAGTTGTCGTAAGATGACTATTAAAAGATTATAATTAATGTTATTCTGGTTGGGAATTTGGTAAGCTAGACTGGATACCTGGTGAAACAGTTGCTCAGTAATGCAAGGTTAACTTCCCCAGACAGCTCACAGCTTTTAACCCGCTTTTATTGTCTTGAATATCAGCACCGCTTTCAGAACAACTTAATGCATCAACCTTACACACAAACTAACTGACGAGGTCACAAAAATAGTATCAGGTTACTGGAAATACACTTAAAAAAAAAGATCGTTGTATGCAAAGAGAGAGGGGGAGCTGTAGTTTGGTTTGCAGATGATACAGGAACTAGCATGAGATATTTCAATGCGCCATGGACTCTAACACACTTTTCTTATGGTACACTTCACAAACTGCTTCAGGAGTTATTAAATCTTCTGCGGAATAGCGTATCTTGAAAGTGACACAAATATTGCTTTGGAAGATGTGCCACAGGAAAAATTAAATAAAACGTTAATATAGCATTTAAACAATTTGATTCAAACACATGAAGTTTAAAACTACCCGAAACAAAAAAAAAAGACTGACACTGCACAGTTGTTTGCATGCATGTTTTTTTAACGAGAAATTTCATTAAACAATCCAAACATATCACAGTTTGAAATCACAACTGAAAGTGGTGATGTATAAAACGATAGTTGGAATTTCAAATTTCGACGTGAATTTATACCGTCGCGGTTATGGAGTTCCCGACCACTGCAGGTCTGCTAAGTGTATTTTCTTTTTTAAAAGTACTATACAACCCCTAAGTTGATTGGTTCTCTCAGCTACATTGTGAAGGGGGGAGGAAAGGGTCTACCATGTGGTAAGGTAGCAACAACAACAAATTATACTGCGATGTATTAAGAAACATGATCCATTCATGGCTAGATGCCTGAGATCGCTGAAAAGACTCTTACATCCCAAGTACTCACCTTCCAGACGTCCACACACAGTTCCCTGCTGACGGAGTACAACGTCAGCAATCAGAGACAAAAGAAAACTTACCGCTGTAAGCGTAGTAGATGGCAGCAGTCCGAAAGTGCGTGTCAGCCAGAGAGAGGCCTGCCAGTGGAGACTACTCCCCATGTGGAGCTGAGAGGTTGGAATTCGAATGCTGTCAATACTCACAGGACCAACACTCGTCATATTAAATCTCCTCAAATTTCCATGCAGTTAACTTGTAACACATGCAATACTGGAGGCTCGATGCAAACTGTGTATTAGTTCACTATTCACCTGTTGAAGTTCTCTAAGGCTGTAGATACTGCAATAAAAAATAGGGCACTAGGCAGTACAGTTGGAGAGGAATGGACATCTCTAAAAGAGAAATCAGAAGTTGGAAAAAAAACATAGGTACAAAGAAGGTAACTGCAAATAAACCTAGGGTAACGGAAGAAATACTTCAGCTGATCGACGAAAGAAGGAAGTACAAAAATGTTCATGGAAATTCAGGAATACAGAAATACAAGTCGCTAAGGAATGAAATAAATAGGAAGTGCCGGCCGGAGTGGCCACGCGGTTCTAGGTGCTACAGTCTGGAACCGCGAGACCGCTACGGTCGGAGGTTCGAATCCTGCCTCGGGCATGGATGAGTGTGATGTCCTTAGGTTAGTTAGGTTTAAGTAGTTCTAAGTTCAAGGGGACTGATGACCTTAGAAGTTAAGGCCCATAGTGCCCAGAGCCATTTGAACCATTTGAACAAAATAGGAAGTGCAGGAAAGCTAAGACAAAATGGCAGCAGGAAACATCTGAAGAAGTCGAAAAAGAAATCAGTGTGGGAAGGACTAATGCAGCATATAGGAAAGTCAAAATCTTCGGTGTAATTAAAATCAAGGGTGGCAGCATGAAGAGCGCAATGATAATTCCACTGTTATATGCAGAGCAGAGAGAGGATAGGTGGAAAGAATACCTTGAAGGCCTCTATGATGGGAAAGATTTGACTGATGTGGTAGAAGAAGAAATAGAAGTCGATGTAGGAGAGATATGGTATCCAGTATCAGAATTTAAGAGAGCTATGAAGGACTTAAGATCAAATAATGCAGAATGGATAGATAACATTCCACCAGAATTTCGAAAATCGTTGGGGGAAGTGGCAACAAAACGAGTATTCGCGTTGGTATGTAGCAAGTATGAGTCTGGCGACATACCATCTCACATTCAGAAAAATATCATCCCCATAATTCCGAAGACTGCAGGAGGCGACAAGTGCGAGAAATATCACAGAATGAGCTTCACAACTTCAGCATACAAGTTGCTTACAGCGATAATACGCAGAAGTATGTAAAAGGAAACTGAGGATGTGTTACATTACAATCAGTTAGGCTTCAGGAAAGGTACAGGAACCAGAGAAGCAATTCTGACGTTGCGGTTGATAATGGAAGCAAGGCTAAAAAAAAATCAAGACACATTCATAGGATTTGTCGACCTGGAAAAAGCGTTAGAGCATTGGAGCAAGATGTTCGAAATTCTAAGGAAATAGGAGTAAGCTTCAGGACGAGATGGGTGATGTACGAGAGCCAAGAGGGAATAAAAAGAGTGGATGACCAAGAATGAAGTGCTTGGATTAAAACGGCTGTAAGATAGGAATGAAGTCTGCCGCCCCTACTATTCAATCTGTTCATTGAAGAAGCAATGATGGAAATTAAAAAAAAGTTCAGCAGTCAAATTAAAAATCAAGGTGAAATGATATCAATGATATGATTCGCTGATGTCTTTGCAATCCTGAGAGAAAGTGAAGAAGATTTACATGATCTACTGAATTGAATGAACAGTCTAATAAGTACAGAATAAGGACAGAGAGTAAATCGATGAAAGATTAAAGTAATGAGAAGTAGCAGAAATGCGAACAATGAGAAACTTGACTCCAAGGTTGGTTGTCACGAACCAGATAAAGTTAAAGAATTCTACTAACTAGGCAGCAAAATAACCAGTGATGGTCGGAGCAAGGAGGACATCAAAAGCAGACTAGCACTGGCCAGAGCGGCATATCTGGCCAAGAGAAATCTACTAATAACAAAAATAGGCTTAATTGGAGGAAGAAATATCTGAGAATGTACGTTTGGAGCACAGCATTGTTTGGTAGCGAAACGTGCAGTGGGAAAACTGGAACAGAGGAGATCAAAGCATTTGAGATGTGGTGCTATAGACTAACGTTGAAAATTAGGTGGCCTGAGAAGGTAAGGAATGAGGAGGTTGTGCACAGACTCGGTGAAGATAGGGATATGTGGAAAAAACTGACAAGGAGAAAGGACAGGATGATAGGACATAAGACACCAGGGTCGCAGGTTCGAATCCTGCCTCGGGCATGGATGTGTGTGATGTCCTTAGGTTGGTTAGGTTTAAGTAGTTCTAAGCCTATGAACCGATTACCTCAGAAGTTAAGTCCCATAGTGCTCAGAGCCATTTGAACCTTTTTTTTTTTTTGTCCCGTGGAAATACGGTCATTTTGAATTTTCTCTCATGCAACGCATACATCCACTTCTGTTGCACTCACCCAGCATACTCGAACTTCTCCAACTCTTGCTGCCGTAGGCAAGATTAGGCAGGTTGGCACATTCTTTGTACCTGACCACCCATCACAGGCTGAGCGAATCCACGAGTTCAGGTCGCCAAAGCCATTTGATCACTTCTGCCGACAGCTGTAATGCACAGTGAAACAAATACCAACAGCTGCAGTGCACTGCGAAACATTCAGCTGCGGCTTGGATGAATGCAGTAGTTCTAAGCAATTTGACTCTGACAAAGACCCACCAGTTTAAAAAATCTGAGACAGCGGTGTTGTTGACCGTACACCTCGAAATGTTTCAGATGAAATGTAGATTTATCCTTTTAATACGAGTTTTTTTCGAAGACAGAAGAAATCGGGACGTACACGCTTTCTCACACGAGTAAAGTACTCGTCATGAAAATCCTGTAACAGTATGGCACAGGCTATATTTCCTATAAATATATTCAGATAAAGAAATATCTTCTAATTTTGGCCCAGGCAGAGTGTTAAGATCTATTTCTATCACAGGATGCCTCCCCATATTCGAATTCCCTTAGTGTAACTAAATGCCTCGCCACATACGACGTCTCTTAAGGAACAGCACCAAGATGATGTAAATATAAGCTTCATACTACTTACCACTTTTAAAATTCGATAATACATCTGATTTTATTATGATGCTCGTCTTTCCCTGTGTAGGAGAGAGACTGAAATTTCGTTAAAAGATATCACCACAGCAACAAAAACAAAATACTGATTACCATTCTAAGTGATGAATCGTATCTGATTTTGAACTGATAGACTAATTAAATAAATTGATCATGAGGGTCACTTTTCATGGAGAACAACTCTTTTTCAGCAATCGAATTACACTAAGCAGCGGTCTAAGGCGCTGCAGTCATAGACTGTGCGGCTTGTCCCGGCGGAGAGAGGTTCGAGTCCTCCCTCGGGCATGGGTGTGTGTGTTTGTCCTTAGGATAATTTAGGTTAAGTAGTGTGTAAGCTTAGGGACTGATGACCTTAGCAGTTAAGTCCCATAAGATTTCACACACATTTCAACATTTTTTTACACTAAGCATATACAACGTGTAAGGCCAGAGCTAAATGAAACTGTCTTGCATCGAAGGTAGTAGAAATGACAGCAGAAGCAGTTACAGGAGTTGGATGAGGATTTTGGTACTTCGGTGCAGTGCGTTTCCAAATTACTTGCAGGTACTGCATTCTGAAGGACATCTGAACCCCTCAGGGTGCATTCGTGTCTGTCACCCAAAAATTCTCCCTATCATCCAACAGAAACTACAAGCTATAAAAGCTTCTCTAACTTCATTCAATAGACAATTCGATAAGATTTTACTGCATCTCTCTCTTCTGATGCAATAGGAAACATGTACAATCTGTGTGCTGGCATCAAGCATACGTGGCGACCCCATCAAATGTACAGATGTTTATTCACTCAGTTTTTGAAGTCGCTTGCACAGACCAGTGCAAAGTTTCACCACCTGGACTGTGGGAGGACCATATCCCACAGACTATCAGTCACAAGTGAGGGTCGCTGTGTTCTTATATGATACACTCTCTTTTTTTCTGCTGTAACACATCCAAGCAGTGTGTGGCCACACCTTTGTGCACTGGCATACAGTTTGTTTTTTCCAATATGATTTCAAGGTTTGTCTCAGCTTCTAAACTGTTTTCCATAATCTTAGCACCAACCAATGACACAGCAAAAAAAATGGCTCTGTGCACTATGGGACTTAACATCTATGGTCATCAGTCCCCCAGAACTTAGAACTACTTAAACCTAACTAACCTAAGGACAGCACACAACACCCAGTCATCACGAGGCAGAGAAAATCCCTGACCCCGCCGGGAATCGAACCCGGGAACCCAGCCGCGGGAAGCGACAACGCTACCGCACGACCACGAGCTGCGGACATGACACAGCAGCATGCTTCCTAATTTCTGCATCATTACTAAACCACCCCTCTACTACTTTGCGAGTACCAATGCTAATGGAGGTTGATGACTGTGCTGTACATCCATTCATTGTTAATTCTCGAACATATATGTACCAAAGTCTACCAGACAGCATCCTATACCAATCTGCATGTTTCTAGGACTTCTATCACAGTGCATTAATTTACAGTTATGATTGCCTATCTTTCCTTACGTGGCTGGCAGTCAGACAGCATTCTCGCATTCTTAGGATAAAGTTAGAGACTGAAAGATCTCTTTGCCACCAGCCCTCCCTACAACACTGTCACCTATTTAATTTGCTGCTGACCAGAAGTAAACTGCCACATTCCATGTCTCATGAAGGAACAGAGTGAGCTGAGTCCATAACCGCCACTCAACGAAGACTGTTCCACACTAGTCTTACTCACAGCGCCCACCAAGTCAAGAAGATCTCACCAGATGCGCACATGTTGAGGAGGTTGGCACCCCGTTATCGGTCGTCGTTGTGTGACTAGGGCCTACTATTGCGCAGACCGTTCGCCGGGTGCAAGTCTTTCGATTTGACGCCACTTCGGCGACTTGCGCGTCGATAGGGATGAAATTATGATGATTAGGACAACACAACACCCAGTCCCTGAGCGCCTCTTATTGGTGTATATTAGATACGAAAGTGCTGTGATGATATAACAGATGGTCATGAAGAAGAAACGTGTGGTTCTTATGCATGATGGACATCCAGATGGATGGAGTTTGAAGCATTTTATGAAAATCAAATGTGTTATCAATTCTAAAGTACTATTCTAGTGTCAGGGGTCAGTACCAAGAACGTAATGGCCAGAGAGAAATGATCTTGTAACATGAACACATACATTTCAAAGGCTACACCATTCTGCACTTAAACATGCTGTAATGGTAGAGAGATGTCGTTTCCGACCTATTAGTCATGTAGAATGTACCACTGTCAACATTCCAATGTTATAAATATATCCCCAGCGCATGGCTTACGGTTTCCCTGCAAGTTTCTCTACGATGAACTACGGTGAGAAACTGTAAAGTGATTAAACTACTATCTTGCACACAGAAGAAAACATCGATTCTTTGTAACACAAACAGTACACAGGTTTCCTTAGGAGTATGATGCCTGCTGTTTATGAAGTTCAAGCCTGATTATGGTTCAGAAATTATGATATACTCAAAACCGTCCTATAAAATGATCATCAAGAGCCGAAAATGCATACGAAGGAACGGTGACATCTTATGAGGAAATAAACACCAAGATCAATAGCCAGAGGAGATGTAAAAGTCTTACCACAGTTTACCACCGCCCCGGGTAACCTTCCTCTTGCATATATAAGTCACGATACGACGTTATGTTCTGTTGCTCATGCGCAGGATAATATAGCTGTTTCGTCTTGACGCCACATCTCTAGAATTCCTCCTCTCTCCACTATTAAGGCGTGTATATGTAGTTTCAGTCTACTCTCCTCCACCAGAACACGCAATTTTATTCATTTTGCTCAGTCTCTAATTTTATGTATTTTCAGTCAATTTCTGTCATTTTACTAGGTTTTCTCGAGTTCCCTCAATGTTTACTTACCTCATACAAATTTTTTGTGATTTCGTCAGGTTTCCTCGAATTTTATCGATTTTATGTCATATTTGTTCCAAAGTTTTCCGTAAGTCATATTGTTGACATACTGATGTGCTGTTTGATTTTTATTAGATTATTTGGGTTTACACCAAATTACTAAAAAATCCTAAGACTTACCTTCACCCCGATGATCCACATGCATGCATTTAAGATAGGACGAACATGAAAAGTATAGTAAGAGTCGCTTCGTAGCTACATGAAACTGAAGACTCGATTTAGGTCCAAGATGTGGCAGAGAAATGGACTATGTAAGTAGCCTGTTTGTATGTTGGCAGCGCTATAGACTATGTTAATATCGTTGACAAGGCTCTGAGCCCTTGGCAAGAGATTCTGTGGTTGGACGGACTAATAGTTAGCGAGTGGATAGGAAAGTGTATCGATATGATATTCTTAGTGGAGACTCTGTGTTGGTAGGACATGCATTGTAAAGTGAGATAAAATGATGTGCAAGAAAGTACGCAAGGAAATGTATGAGGATGGTTGTTGTTGATAATATTTTGGTACTGGAATTATTCGACAACTGTATAATTTTTGGATCTGGATGCCACATGAATGAGGTAAAATTTTCTAAATACATCGTTTGTTCTTCAAAAAATCTTTCTTTTTGCTAATCATATGCCTCTTAGTAGTTAGAGTGTATAGTAGTTACAATCTTTTTATTTAGCTGGCTGTTGTTGCTACTTGCTGTAAGTGCTGTAGTTCGTGTTATGTAGATTTTCTGTGAGGTAAGTGACTTATGAAAAAGAATGGTGTTTCCAGTATCGGTATTCGTGATTGATATGCGTTTAGGGAATTAACAGAGTTGGAGGTAGTTTCACATTTCTTTAATTTCATATTTTTTGGATTTGTATTATTGTTAGGTTTTCTTGCAGTTCAGGGCCATTCTTCTGTGTTAATTATTGGCAGTCATGTTGTGGATGTATAGCAGTCAGATTGCGTTGGGCTTGTGTACTGTGGGTAATAAATGAATTGGTTAAGTTTGAGTTGTCCTTGGCGGGGAAAATTCTGTAAGTCAGTGTTTAATAAAAAAATAATTTAAAAGACAGTTTCAACTACTTCATCCAAAACAGGATGGACATTTTTCATGTTGTGTAAAGTGGTCTGCAGTTAACGATCACGGGTAGATAGTGCTCCAAGTCACACACAGAACATAGTTGTGTACGAGTCGATAGCAGTGTATACCATACAACTGATACGATACACCCTGACAGAACACCGGAAAAATAGTGAAATGGGTGATAAATGAACTGCAGCAACATATCCCTCTCTCCCACTCGATTGATTACTCCATCTACTCTCTATCGTCCTTTAACGCAGGTCCACGTCAGTTTGGAAGTAGATGGCTCTCTTTTCCAGGAAAGCATCAAAGACAGACAGTATAATGTTGTTAAAAAACTGTACAGCTGACACTGCGTTATTGTGATTGATGAAACGTACAGAGAAGCACACTGTAAATAATAAATACTCAACAGTTTCCCCGGTTCCCGGTGCTCCTATGTCAACTTTCCCTCGTATTCTTCTCGTTGTCAGATACTCGTTTCCACGTACATGAATTTTCGTGTACCAAGCAGAAGACATTCAAGTACTCCTCATGCCCCTTCAATTTCCTCGCACTTTGGCCTAATTTTTTTCCTGGATTTATATGTATTTTCCGTAATTTTATCGATTTTATGCCACTTTTGCCCATGCGATCATATCACTTCTCACTCCATATTCTAAATTTGCTTTTAAATGTAGTACAGTTTTCAGCACGGACAGCATATATAGCACTTGACTCAAATGAATCCAGTCGCCTTCAACCACATATTCTACAGTTGCAGTTCATTTTCTGTTTTCTGCTTGTCTGTGTCAATGCAAGAGGGTGGGTTATCCCCAGGAGGTCATAATCCTGTTAGCAGCACAGTAGGTTAAGGACCTATCAATCAGGTTTGTCCCTGAACGCATACTTGCCCCTGAATGTAGCCAACCCGCAATGTGGTGCGACGCCGCCATTGCCTACTGCTATTATTCTGCTCGTTTCTGTGATCCTACTGGCTTTTATGTATCACTCAGAAAATTTTAATTACTGCCAATTTAATTGGAGCACTACTTCAAAAATGCTGAATAATGCTAAAATACATTTCGAGTAGTTTTAATCAAAATGTCTATATATTCTGGATCCAGTAAATCACAGACAATCTGAGTGAGTGTGTAGTTTCCGTACTTCACAGCTACTGTTACATGTGTTGTTTACCAGCAGCCTAATTTAAACTGTTTTGTAATCACGCCATATAAAAATCGTTGTCAGATAAAAATTAGAGTTTTCACAGGGGTGGAATGCTGAACAGAGCTCGTGATGACGAGATGCACAATATGATGTCCTCATTTACTGTTTAGATCTATTGGAATTAATTTTTGTATTTATCTGCCTAGTATTTGCGAGTAATATTTTACCGCTGGAAGAAGACATATTAACAGTCGTCCACTCACTCGTCGCTGGCATGGTCATCAATGCCACTCCTGGAGATTCCACGTCGTTACCTACTGTGCTCTGCTTCTTTTCCCCGTCTCCGTGCGCTGACCAATCCCACTAAATTCCTAGAAACGCTCGGCCACACTGGCCGGCAAGAGTGGTAGTGTACTGTGTTCGTGTTGTTGGTAATAAGTATGAATGTAAAACAAAGTAACGTATGTTATCAAAGTTCAAATGAAGCGACAGGAAGTTCAGTTCGTTTGCTACAGGCGACACAATTGATTAGCTCAAATAGAAAAATGAAATTGCCAAAATAAGCTCCATACCGAAGACAAAACTGATATAACGATGGTGTTTCGATGTGGATATGAAGCAAATGACAGCTCCATCTGCAGCCATCAACGGTCCATCGTTTCCCCTTTGCAAAAATTAAGTATCTTCTTCTTCTAGTCGGATAATACGCATCAGTTTATTTAACAACTAAATTTCTACTTCGCCGTATAAAGTGTCACATTTGAGCTAGATGTGTGTGTGTGTGTGTGTGTGTGTGTGTGTGAAAAGAGTTGGAGGGGTTTTGAGTTCCCCCAAAAGCTCGGGAGTATTACAGCAGTGCTGTTACGTGCGCGATCAGTTCATTAGCATGCAGAATCTCTCTCTATGTGCTACGTTGGTTCAGCAAACATTGCTCGTGCCGATCACAACACCGGCCTGCAGATATCAAAGTGCTCATGGTTAAATGCAGCTTAATGCTCGTCTCTGACAGCCACAGGCGTCTGTGTGGCGCACGCGGTACCCATTTGCTCCGTGGACAGCTGCTTAGATAATAGGGTCGCCACGTAGGTCCCTACGTAACTCACGAGAATGTTGCAGCTAAACTACGCGTTGTGAACTGCCACAACCACTGCATTCAGTGTATTTGTTGCAGGAACACCGTAAGGACTAGTGACCAAAATTCAGGAAAGAGTAAATGGAACATTTAGCCACAGAATTAAAATAGGCAAAGAGGGGAAGATGTGTAGCACATCATTCCCGGAGGCGCGTTTTAGCAGTCCTGTCCGCTATTCCAAAAACCTTGGCAGAGCTACTCTTGTTCATCGGTCTTTTGACTGGTCTGATGTTGCCCGCCACTACTTTTCTACCCTGCGACAATCTCTCCATCTCACAGTAGCGCTTGCACTCTGTGTCCTCTATTATTAATTCCATTCTCCCTAATGCTTTTATCCTCAACGACCAAGGAAGTTATTTATTTTGTCTTAACATACAGGGGATGAGCAAAAATATGGAATTACCGAAAATAAAACACATTTCCATGCCTAATATAACGACGCCATTCCAAACAGCTTCCAGCCGTCTCTGAATGGATAAATACAAGGAATCTTATACCATACTTCTTGCAAAATACTGTTAAGGTCAGGTAACAGTAACATAGTTGTATAGCCATGATGCACCCTTCTCCACAATGTCGACCACAGAGGCTTAATAATATTGAGACCTTCTGACCATACTGGCCAGGAAAGTTGCGAAATTTCATGCTCGTGCTCAAAAATCCAGCTCTGGACAATGAGAGCTGTGTGAACACAGCGTCACTACTAGGAAACAAACATTGTACCACGGGATGGACCTGATCATCCAAAATTGTCATATATTTCTTAGAAGTAACAAGATTTTGCAAGGGACCATGCGCCCATAGAATGACACGCTAGGCTGCGCAACCGATCAACGAACCACACCATGTTTCAATCTTGGGACCTACACTCGGCCACATGTTGCAAACATGTGAATCAAGGCTCATCTGACCAAATGATTTTCTTCCGCTGTTCCATGGCCCAGGTTTTATGGCTTCGGCACCACGTTTTCCTGTGACGGGCATTCGCATCACTGATGACTGCATTTCAGATTCGGGCTCGCCCTGCAGTTCCTTGTTTATGGAGCTCTCTTCGCGTAGTTTCGGTGTTGACAGGGTTCGCGAGGGCGACATCCAGTCCTGCAGTAACTTACGCAGCTGTTGTCCTCTTAGTTATCGCCACAATCCTCTTCAGTAATCGTGTTTCACCATCACTCAACACACACTTTCGTCAGCGTTGTGGCTTAGCGCGTGATGTTTTTCCGTTTTATCTGTATGCGGTATACGATACGGTTCCTCTCGAAACACCAAACACTTCTGCTACCTTGGCTGAGGAAGCAGCCATTATAAGAGCACAAACAATTTTCTCACGTTCGAAATTCACTTAACTCTATGTAATGTACTCACAAATAGAGATAACACTTGTAGGGTAGTGAGGACGCTGCACAGGGTCCGTTCGCGATCAAATATAGCAGTGCAACCTGCAGACCTGGCTAGCCTTTGCGTTTACATCTACATTTACATGGTTACTCTGCAATTCACAGTTAAGTGCCAGCCAGAGGGTTCATAGAACCATTTTCATAATATTTCTCTACCATTCCACTCTCGAAAGGCGCGTGGGAAAAAGGAACACCTAAATCTTTCCGTCAGAGCTCTGATTTCTCTTATTTTATTATGATGATCATTTCTCCCTACGTAGGTGGGAGTCGAAAAAATATTTACGCATTCGGAAGAGAAAGTTGGTGATTGAAATTTCGTAAATAGATCTCGCCGCAAAGAAAGACGCCTTTGTTTCAGTGACTGCCACCCCAACTCGCGTATCATATCAGTGACGCTCTCACCCCTATTGCGCGATAACCCTAAACGAGCTGCCCTTCTTTGCACTTTTTCGATGTTCTCCGTCAATTCTGCCAGGTAAAGATCCCACACCGCTCAGCAATATTCCAGCAGAGGACGGACAAGTGTAATGTAGGCTGTCTCTTTAGTGGGTTTGTCGCATCTTCTAAGTGTTCTGCCAGCAAAGCGCAGTCTTTGTTTCGCCTTCCCACAATATTATCTATGTGGTCTTTCCGATTTAAGTTGCTCGTAATTGTAATTCCTAGGTATTTAGTCGAATTGACAGCCCTTAGATTTATGCGATTTATCGTATACCCAAAATTTATCGGACTTCATTTACTACCCATGTGGATAACCTCGCCCTTTTCTTTGTTTAGTGTTAATTGCCACTTTTCTCACCATACAGAAATTCTCTCTAGATCATTTTGTAATTCGGAATTGATCGACTGATGCTTTTACTAGACGGTAAATTACAGTGTCATCTGCAAACAATCTAAGGGGGCTGTTCAGATTATCACCTAGATCATTTATGTAAATCAGGAACAGCAGAGGGCCTATGACACTACCTTACGAAACACCAGATATGACTTCTCTTCTACTCAATGATTTACCGTCTATCACTACGAACTGTGACCTCTCTGAGAGGAAATCACGAATCCAGTCACACAACTGAAACGATACTCCATATGCACGCAATTTGATTAATAGTCGCTTGTGAGAACGGTATCAAAAGCCTTATGGAAATCTAGGAATATGGAATCGGTCTGAGATCCCTTGTCGGCAGCATTCATTACTTGATGGAAATATCGTTCTTGTGTTGCACAAGAACGATATTTTCTGAATCCGTGTTGGTCACGTATCAATAAGTCATTTTCTTCAAGGTGATTCATAAAGTTCGAGTACAGTATATGCTCTAAAATCCTACTACAACTTGAGGCCAGTGATATGAGTCTGTAATTCAGTGGGTTACTCCTATTTCCTTTCTTGAATATTGGTGTGACCTGTGCTACTTTCCAGTCTTTAGGAACAGACCTTTCGTCAAGTGAGCGGTTGTATATTATTGCTAAGAAAGGCGCTATTATGTCTGTATACTCTGAGAGGAACCAGATTCGTATACCATCTGGACCGGAAGGCTTGACTTTCTTAAGTGATTTGAGTTGTTTCGCAACACCTAAGATATCTACTTTTATGTCCTCATGCTAACAGCTGTTCTGGTTTCGAATTCGGGAATATTTACTTCGTCTTCTTTCGTGAAGGAATTACGGAAAACTGTATGTTCAAGCATGCATTTCTCGCAGTCTTTCCATATTTTTATCCACCGGCTGTATGTGCTATCATCCCGCCCCTTATTCTTGTAAAAGTTTACCCATGTTTGTCACCTCATTGATTCTGTAGAGATTATTATCTCGGTAAATTGAAGGGGGAGTGAGGAGAAACGCAAGGGAAGAAACTGATGATATCAGCTGCATCGGGACTTTATGTGGAATCGGCAGCGACTAATGAAAACATGTGCCTGACTGGGAGGTCGTCTCCTTAGTAGGCTGTTGCATTAACTTCTCCACCAACCGGACACAGTGTTAAGCGCAATTGCGCGGACAGTCTCCGTCAATTCCTGGAGCCTTTACTGCCCGTAGATGAATACTGATGATGACTCTGCTTCTTAATTCAAGCAGCTCCTCTCTATCTGCATGAAGTACGTGGGCTGACTGCATACTGTAATTCGCGCCCGCCCCTTCTAATATCTTTAAATATTTGCTTCTTTGGGGATCAACTATAGGCTATAGAGGAAGCGAAAAACGTAATAAACGAAAACGCAACACTTCACTGTAACACAGACTTTACCGTTCTAAGAGAACTCATATAGAACACAGAACAGGGCTACACACACACACACACACACACGCACACGCACACGCACACGCACTGAAAATCGTTCCAACCACTCCTCCATACAGACAGAGACATAAATAAGGAACAGAAGTCGTCCGAACTCCCGATACAATTTTCGTAATCTTCTTGCATTATGCGATGCAATTCTTGCGATACACGCGGACAAAAAGATGGTACAATGTTTTGGGTTACGAACAAGGTGTGATAGTTATATTTTTCTACATCTAAAAGTAGCTGCAAGCCGTCCAAATGTGAGCACATGACAAACTACGTAACAACCTAGTACACGTAAAAACTGTAACCACATCTCTACCGCAATCCCAATTGTATAACTCTGACGTACATAAGTTCACGTTTTTGTATTTGTTTACTAACAACCATTCATACAGTTGCAGATAACATGATGTATGCCGGGAAAAACAGCAACAAGGAAACGCAGAAAATACACCTTAAACAGCGGCAAAACTAGCAAAACCATACTGTGACGTATGGTAAATAAGGTATTATGAAATTATTCACAGAAAACAATATTTGAAACAAAATAGTACATATTTAATAATATTTTACAATATTTTATAAGTATGCCATTTCTGCCTGTTTATCAAAGAACCCACTGATGATGGCGATATTTGTCGCTGAAACTACTTTGGGAAAAAATAAATAAAGAAATAACAATAATGTTTTGCATCAAGGCAGACTCATAATCCCATATTGTTATATCGATGCACGCCGCGATTGTAGATTTCAGCAGACAGAGGGTGACAAGCATATCCTTTTCAGTGAAACAGACATGAAAATATAATAAATAAAGTTGTCATTACGTCACAAACTTGTAGCTGACGTCCGCCATGTTAGTAGCCCGAAACATTGCTTACTGCTGGAAGTGCTTTGATCAGAAATGTCATCATGCGTCATTTATGGGTGAACTAATCGTCCCTGTTATAGGTATCTAAATGAATCGAGCTCCACTCGCAAGTGGACACGTTCAAGTGATATCTTTCTTCATATGCATGAATTTTGGTTGCGCTGTTTACTTTTATTGTAGCGATTTGTTGTGCGATTTGAATTTACACTTACTATCAATTCAAACCGAAAATCTCTGGGTGAACTCTGTGAGAAGGAAAGATTGGAAACCGACTAAGCATAGCAAAATATGTCCTCAGTTTTTTTAGGAAGAGAATATAGACCGAACATCAGTTTCGTCAGCACGTGTTAAGAAAAATACTGGATTACAAAAGCTGCCTTTTCATTTCAAATACTTCCCTTCCCGGTTATTCGAAGCGCGTAACAAAAAGAGAGTTATATTAACCAGGTGAAATGGTCGTATTACTCGATCAAATATTCACTTAACACCAGACAACCTCCTGAAAATGCCTTC
This sequence comes from Schistocerca cancellata, assembly GCF_023864275.1. Lineage (NCBI taxonomy): Eukaryota > Metazoa > Arthropoda > Insecta > Orthoptera > Acrididae > Schistocerca > Schistocerca cancellata. The sequence goes on along the minus strand of NC_064626.1, from coordinate 634,602,167 downwards.
CTGACGCTGTGTTATTCACAAAAGCTTTAAAATTTTCTGTTTAATATAAATTATGTGTGCACACGACAGAAATCAGAAACGAGGAGCAATCTTCTGCTAATATTTTGAGGCATCTGACATGGCCGCCATCGGAGTCCATCTCCCGTTACTGTGCCTCCACAGTAACAGACTGGCGAACTATTGTCTGTCGTACCACAAACACATTGTATTAAAGGTTTGCGAAACGTGCAGCTTTTCCAGGTACATACACACATCGTCCGAGTAAAAAGTTTGGAGACTGATTTTATTCCTGGCTTATAAGCGACGTCAGCGCAGTACCTACAAGGCAGCTTGAACCAAACTGCAAACATACGACCACCCCATTGAAACAAGTGTTGAATACATGTGGTCTGTGAGCACATCTAACAAAAGAACTTCACAGGACATCCTGACCAAAAAAATCTACAAGTTAACCGAATAAAATATCGTCTGCAAGCGGAATTTTACTCACACTTCCATTTCAATGAGACTATTCAGTCTAGATACAAATACTGACAAAATTATTAACAAATATCAAATGGATACACTGAACCACGTAGCGGCCCCTTGCAAATCCATTCAGAGAGTGTCTAAGTGTGTGACCCACCATGAAGGAACTATCCGAATCTGACGGAAATAGGTAGATGCGATGTACATGTATAGACAAACAAATCATCACAATCTCAGAAAAAATGAATTTTTTATTCGCGAGAGAGAGCTTCACAAATTGAGCAAGTCAATGACATGTTCGTCCGCCTTTGGCCCTCATGCGAGCAGTTATTCGAAAAATCCATAGTTTCTTTGTAAGTTTTGGGTTGAGAAAATTTACCGTTTAATTCGTCTGACGTTGGATGAGCTCTTGTGTTGGAAAGTATAGAGAGGGTAGAATACAATACATCTTGAAAAGCAGCGACAGGTAGTCGGAGCTTATTGCATTACTTTGTTCAAAAATGTTCAGATGTGTGTGAAATCTAATGGGACTTAACTGCTAAGGTCATCAGTCCCTAAGCTTACACACTTAAGCTTACACTTAATCTAAATTATCCTAAGAACAAACACACATCCATGCCCGAGGGAGGACTCGAACCTCCGCCGGGACCAGCCGCAGCAGTTATTCGGCTTGGCAATGATTGATAGAGATGTCGGATGGCCTCCCGAGGGATATAGAGACAGATTCTGTCCAGCTGGTGTATTAGCTTACTTACAGACCAACAAATTTATTGTTGTTGAGCACCATCTTTTCATTGATTTCAAGTCTACATATGACACAATAAATCGGGCTAAGACCAGGGGATGGGTTTTTCTGTTTACTCTTCAATTTGGCACTTCGAAAAGTCGTACGCGAGTAGGCTATTCAGACAAGAGGTACCATCTACTACAAGCCTGTACAATTAGTGGGATATGCAGATGATTTGGACCCATGAGTAGAACATTTACATATCTACAAAGTGCACTTTCAGTTCTACAACTGAGTGCAGAGAAGATGGACTTGAAAATAAATGAAGGAAAGACCAAATATAATTGTAGAAATCAACTCTCACAGCCCAAAATAACCCTTCATGGAATGACTTTCGAGCGAATTGAATGTTCCACTTATCTGGGCGCTAAGATAACAGCAATCGGCAACAATTCGACTAAAATTATGGCCCGCATAATTACTTTTAATGCATATTGTTTTGGAACACTGCGACATTTTAAATCCAAGCTTCTATCAACGATAATGATGAATCCGGGGCTCTGAATGCCTCCCTGGCGATTGCTCGATCATCGCGTTCTGTCGGTTCTCTGTATCAACGGCTTCCTTCATGACGCCGTGCACAGCCATCACTCACCCATTCCTGAGAACATCGTCCATTAGTGGCATCGCTCCCATTCAATTGTCGAGTGATTCGCCGATTACTCTAGCCGGCTGCTATGAGCCCAACTCCATGCCCTCTCTCAAACTGCGACATCTGCATATAGCGTTCACGCGCCTCTCTGTGAGGCACAGTTACTATCCCACAAAGTGCACGGAATAAAATATGGAAAGATTTTATTTCCTCGTATCGACATGTCCCGTGGTCGCTACTCTTACGAACTGTTCGGTGACATTGCGCTGCAGCATCACATAGTCATCCATCGGCCACCAAAGTTTAGTTCTGCATTTTTCTTCCGTAGCTGTATGAAAATCAGTTTTTGACCAATTTGTGTAACTCCTACTTAGTGTTCAGCCGCTGCCCGCCTATCTCAAGTAAAACGTGCCACATGCCTCTCATTCTATTCTGCACAAAGTAGACTGAGCTAATTTTGTTTTAATTGTATTGACTTTGGGCCTTAACATGTGTCTCAGAACTTCAGTCATCTAAAAACTAATTTAACAGAAACATCAGGCGATGAAATCGTAAACTACATATATTCCAATTTTTTTACAACAGTCTGCATTTCTACTTCTTTTTGGGGTCTTTTTCACTTTAAGCTTTTTATATCTTTTAATTACAAGTGCTGTTTAATATTCGTTACTTGATGCTACCTGTTTTAAAATACCTAACTCATTTTTGACTTCATTGTCTTCTAACGGGTGCCTTAACACTCTGTGTAAAGAGTTACCGAAAATAAACTTGTACTGCTGCGGATGGCATTGTTTCTCAGTCATTGAAAAATCTGTACACATAGGTTTCCAACAGGTTGTACTTTAGGTAAGTATGTAAGAATACCAAAGACACAACTTTCTGAGTGGCAACACTTGTCGAAATCGTCGTTTTGATGAATGGTGGGCTTCCGGATGTTCAAACGGGATATTTTTTTCCGTTTTATGTCCAATATTTCATCGACCGACCCAGCTGTTTCTTCAGGAAACACACCATTAATAAATCACGTCGACACAACGTGAGACATCACGCCATTTGACGGTACATGTAGATGTCCACAGCGTATCCACGCTGGATAAGCACCAACACAGGATAGATCGATTTCTCAGGAGACTGACCTTCTTAATAAGGTTCGAGATGAACAAGTTGTACCTTCGTTCGCCAAAATTAGACATCATATGAGTCCTAGATTACTGAACCGCCGTAAAATTTACGATAGCAGCTGAGTGTAAAACAGGACATTTTGTACTTGATTTGGTATGTAAGATACCATTTGATATCTAATAGTGGTAATTAACTAATGCATAACCCATAATTTATGACTTCCTTTTAATAAAATGCGGATCAGTAAATTTTACAATGGTTTAGTAGCAATCTAACATTTTCCCCCTTTAGTTTTCTAGGGTTAAGGGCGTAATGGGCCTCGAGAGCCGAAATCACCTGTAAATAAAGGCCCGCAAGTAACAATAGTTCAGCCTCGCTGGAGTTCAGAGAGTACATATAACAGCACAACTCACAGAACAGAAAGGAAACAAATATGGTGCATAAAAAGGAAACAACATCTGGGAACGACGAAATTCGGAACGAGAAAATCTCAGATATCGTTGTTTTGATATCAGAAAGCGTTTCGTTTTTTTTATTTATCTTGTTTCTTGTCGGAAGGAGAAATATTTTCGTGTTGGTTCACGTATTTCTACATTAAGTGTTTTAATATTTAAACTCGAGTTATTTAACACTTTGCTCTGATGACTTCGCAGTTGGGATCGTTAAACTTCCATTAGCAATATGGTCAATTTAAATAGGTCGGTCAATGACATGATTAGATCTATTGTTGTTCCTCAAGGAATAAAACACACACGAAAATAGGCTCGAACTCCCTACAGTACATATACTTTAAAAGAAGCATTAGTCGAACCTTGTGAGACAAGTTGCACCTTCCAACGTTATACAAGAAGTACCTTACCGGACTTTACTTACTCATTGTGTACGTCGCTCCTTGCTGTTCGCCTGATTACAAAATATCGCTGTATCGAATTGAAAGTACCGTTACTCGTCAAGTCACTGCAAGTAATTTGTGCACGCGTTCTGTGACGCCGAGATGTGTAATATTGTCCTGCTGACAGCGGGAATTGCTGTGTGGATGCGCAGCGGAAATGTAGTGGCGCTGGGCGACGCTTACTGCCGCCATACGTTATACGCGACTTGTCACTTGCTTCGGGGCACATTAGTTATCTCCCTAGACTTGGGATGGGCCGCGCCCGGCCGTTTGACGTGCTGAGGGCTCGGGCGTTGTTGGACAGGGGCGAATTTCACTGGATGTTCTTCCTATTTATTGATACCATCAGTCTCTCTCTTGGTTCAGTACCGTCCTCTATTCTTCTCATCCATGAAAGATTCTGTTCATATTTGCTCACCTATAAGCGCTAATACACTGGAATGAAAAGGTTTATACTTCTGCCAAGGTCACGAAGTCTCATTACACCTAATAAGTATAGCGCTGGCCAACGAATTTTAGCAGTAATCACCGATGATTTCGATTGACAGCATTTGAGTTGGGCGAGAGGTTAGGTCGCGATCTGCGCTGTTAATAATCAAATTAATATGTCGCAGAACTTATAGTTGTAATTTAACAAATACTCTAGACATATTAAAGAACTTACAGTTTAAGGGGAGTTAGAATGGAATTTTTTTCTCATTTTCGGATTTTTATCTCATTATAAAATTTGCAATTTTCCGAATAAAGTGATATATATATATATATATATATATATATATATATATATATATATCGGAGGTGGAATGTTAGATCCTTAAATCGGGCAGGTAGCCGGTCTTTGTGGCCGAGCGGTTCTAGGTGCTTCAGTCTGGAACCGCGCGACCGCTACGGTCGCAGGTTTGAATCCTGCCTCGGGCATGGATGTGTGTGATGTCCTCAGGTTAGATAGGTTTAAGTAGTTCTAAGTTCTAGGGGACTGATGACTTCAGATGTAAAGATCCATAGTGCTCAGAGCCATTTTGTGAATTTGGGCAAGTAAGTTGGAAAATTTAAAAAGGGAAATAGGTAGATGCAAATTATAGTGGGAAATAGTGAAGTTCGGTGGCAGGAGGAACAGGACTTCTGGTCAGGCAAATACAGCGTTACAGTTACAAAGTCAAATAGTGGCGATGCGGGAGTGTTATTAATAATAAATAAGAAAATACGAATGGGATAAGCTACTGTGAACAACATGGTGAACACATTATCGTAGCCAAGATAGATACGAAGCCCCCACCCACCACAGTATTACAATTTTACTTGTCAGCTAAGTCCACAGATGATGAAGAGATTCAAGAAATGTGTGATGAGATGAAAGAAATTATTCAGGTAGTTAAAGGAGACGAAAATTTAATTGTAATAGGAGCCTGAAATTCGACAGTAGTAAAAGGAAGAGATGGAAAAATAGCAGGTAAATATGTACTGACGAATGAGAGAGGAAGCCGCCTGGTAGAATTTTGTCCAGAGAATAATCTGATCATCGCTAATAGTTGGTTTAAGAATAATGAAAGAAGGTGGTATACATGGAAAAGACTACGAGACACCGGAGGGCTTTAGACTGATTATGTAACGGTGCGACACGGATTTGGGAACCAGATTTTAATTTGTGAGACATTTCCAGGGGCAGATCAAAACCCTGACCACAATTTGTGGTTTACGAACTGCAGACTAAAACTGAAGAAATTGGAAAAAGGTAGGAAATTAAGGAGATGGGACCTGGATAAGTTTAAATAAGTTTAAAGAACCAGAGGTTGTTGAGAAATCAGAGAGAGCATTAGGCAACAGTTCACTAGAACATGGGAAAGGAATACAGTAGAAGACGAATGGGTAGCTTTAGAAATGTAGTAGTGAAGGCAGCAGAGGATCAAATAGGTAAAAAAAGAAGTCCTAATAGAAATCTTTGGATAATACAAAATATACTGAATTTGACTGACGAAATGATAAAATATAAAAATGCAGCAAATGAAGCAGGCGAAAGGGAATACAAACGATTAAAAAAATCAGATTTGCAGGAAGTGTAAAATGGTTTAGCAGGAATGGCTATTTCACTAGGGGAAAGATAGATACCGCCAATAGGAAAATTAAATAGGCCTTTGGGGAAAGAAAAGCTGCTGTATGAATATCAAGAACTCAAATGGTAAACCGGTCCTAAACAAGGAGGGGAAAGATGAAAAGTTACAGTAGTACTTAAAGGTCCATACTAGGTGGATGAACTTGAAGGCAATATTAGAGAAATAGATGTGGACGTAGATGAAGATTATATGGGAGATATGATACTGCGAGAAGATCTTAACAGAGCTCTGAAAGATCCATGTCGAAACAAGGCACCGGAAGTAGACGATATTTCGTTGCAACTACTTAGCCTTGGGAGAGCCAGCCACGCAAAAAAGCATAGCCATATATGGAAGTGAAAGAGGAAATATAAACAGTTTAGACAAGAAGAGAATAGAAGCTGTCGACATGTGGTGCTACAGAAAAATGTTGAATATTAGATGGATAGATCGCGTAACTAATGAGGAGGTACTCAACAGAATTGAAGAGACAAGAAATTTGTGGCACAACCTGACCAAAAGAACTAACAGCTGATAGGACACATCTTAAGACGTCAAGGGATCACGAATTTAGTATTGGAGGGAAGAGTATGGGGAAAGAATCGTAGAGGGCGAACAAGAGATTAATACCATAAGCAGATTCAGAAGGATGTAGGTTGTAGTAGTTATTCGGAGATGAAGAGGGTCGCAGAACATACAGTAGCATGCAGAGCTGCATCAAATCAGTTTTCGAACTGAAGACCACAACAACAACAACAATATGGGTTTATATTGCTTGAACCTAGTGTGTGAGTTTGTCCTGTATACTTGTGCTAAACATTCGTAGTAAGTTAATAAATTCCAGCCGGCCGCCGTGGCCGAGTGGTTCTAGGCGCTTCAGTCCGGTACCGCGCTGTTGCTACGGTCGCAGGTCCTGCCTCGGGCATGGATGTGTGTGATGTCCTTAGGTTAGTTAGGTTTAAGTAGTTCTAAGTCTAGAGGACTGATGATCTCAGATGTTAAGTCCCATAGTGCTTAGAGCCATTTGAACCATTTTTTAATAAATTCCAGTTTGTTGATTTGTCTTCAATAGTTTTAGTTAGGAGGAGGAGGTTAGTGTTAAAGTCCCGTCGACAACGAGGTCATTAGAGACGGAGCGCAAGCTCGGGTGAGGGAAGGATGGGGAAGGAAATCGGCCGTGCCCTTTCAAAGGAACCATCCCGGCATTTGCCTGAAGCGATTTAGGGAAATCACGGAAAACCTAAATCAGGATGGCCGGAGACGGGATTGAACCGTCGTCCTCCCGAATGCGAGTCCAGTGTGCTAACCACTGCGCCACCTCGCTCGGTTCCATTAGTTTTAGATTGCGAGGCTAACTGTGCCACTTTTCGTCTTTAGTTGAGAAACGTATTCTTATTTTATGTCGGTTAAAGACATTGGGTAATGTTTTGTTAAATGTTTTGCCTAAATATGGGATACATGGCCAAATACTGAATGTTTCACGTGACTCCGAGGCAATGGGGCTAAGCAAGCTGTGAAGCATATGTATTTAACACAGCCAAATAATACGAAGACGCAACCATCATAGAACAACGTAACACTGTCCTGGATGATGTTTTGCTCTATGTCAGTTCTGCACATTCTGCTTCCTTAAGTGTAACGTATCCCGAGCAGTCACAATGAAAACTTCTAACTCGAGGTCTGCGCCAAATAATCCACTGCTGGGAGACATCTCATGACGGTGAATGTGTTGAGTTCCATGGCTGCAGTTTGGTTATACGGAAGTGATAATTTTATTAAAAATTTGTGCCTATTTCACGGATTTCAGAAACAATTATAACATACGCTAAAGAGCCAAAGAAACTGGTATAGGCATGCGTATTCAAATACAGACATATACAGTATAACCAGGCAGAATACGGCGCTCCGGTCGGCAATGCCTATATAAGACAACAAGTGTCTGGCGCAGTTGTTAGATCGGTTACTGCTACTACAATGGCAGGTTATCAAGATTTAAGTGAGTCTCAACGTGGTGTTACAGTCGGCGCACGAGCGGTGGGACACAGTATCTTCGAGGCAGCGATGAAGTGGAGATTTTTCCCCACGACCACTAGACAAGTGTACCGTGAACATCAAGAATCCGGTAGAAAATCAAATCTCCGACATCACTGCGGCCGGAAAAAGATACTCCAAGAACTGGACCAACGACGACTGGAGTCAATCGTTCAACGTGACGGAAGTGCAACCCTTCCGCAAGCTGCTGCAGATTTCAATGCAGGGCCGTCAACAAGTGTCAATGTGCGAACCATTCAACGAAACATCATCGATATGGGCTTTCGGAGGCCCTCTCGTTTACTCTTGATGACTACACGACACAAAGCTTTACGCCTCGTCTGGGCCTGTCAACACCGACATTGGACTGTTGATGACTGGAAACATGTTGCCTGGTCGGATGAGTCTCGTTTCAAACTGTGCGGATGGACTTGTGAGACGTGTGGAGTTTGAGTGATATGGGATCCCTGATACGTAAACATCCTGTCTGATCACCTGCATCCATTCGTGTACATTATGCATTCCAACTGACTTGTGCAGGACAATGCGACATCCCACAAGTCCAGAATTGTTACAGAATTGCTCCAGATCACTCTTCTGAGTTTAGACACTTCCGCTGTTCATCAAACTCCCCATACATGAACGCTACTGAGCATATCTGGTATGCCTTGAAACTTGTTGTTCAGAAGAGATCTCCCCCCCCCCCCCCCCTCGTAATCTCAGGGATTTATGGAGAGCCCTGCAGGATTCGTGGATGTCATTTCCCTCTAGCTCTATTCAGACATTAGTCGAGTACATACTAGGTCGTGCTGCGCACTTTTGCATGCTCGCGGGGATCCTACACGATAGGCACGTGTACGTTTCTTTGGCTTTTCAGTGTATAATGTGTATTATTTAATGAAACTGACGTTTGCAATCGACGTTTGCATCTATCTACGAGAGACTTTTGATGAGTAATCCAACACACTCTTTTTCCCGGCCAATTTCGGTTGAAAAATGAAGAATTTTTTGTGGGACATCGTGGAATATTCTCGCTTCAACCCCTATAGTTTCCTGAAGTTCCGACTGATTCCCTTCCAAATGGCGTCTGTAACGGAGGTACCTTCCAAACAGAGAACTGTCATTGAGTTTCTCTTGGTGGAAAACCAAAGCACCGCAGATATTCATTGCCGCTTGTAGAGTATCTATAGAGACCAGGTAGTAAACAAAAGCACTGTCAGTCGTTGGGCGAAGCATCAGTCATCATCGCAACAAGGTCGCGCAAACCTGACAGGTCTCCCGTGTGCCGGCCGGCCAAAGACAGCTGTGACTCCTGCAGTGTTGGAACGTGCGGACACTCTCATCCCAGGTGATCGACGGATCACAATCAAACACGTCCCTGGTCAGCTGGACGTCTCTGTTGGTAGTGGTGACACATTCGTCCACCAGTTGGGGGTACTCAAAGGTGTGTGCCAGCTGGCTTCTTCGCCACCTAACAGAAGGCCATAAAGAGCAACGAAGGACCATCTGTACGGTATTCCGTGCGAATTACGATTTTGATCGTGACAATATTATGTCGAAGATCGTCACAGACGATCGAACATAGGTTTATCTCTAGGAATTGAAAAGAAAATGGCATCTAAGAGGTGGCGCCACATCATCTCTCCTTCGAAGAAAAAGTTCAGAGCCGCACCCTTAGCCGAGACAGTCATGGCGGCGGTCTTCTGGGACTCTGAGGGGGCTGTTCTGTTCGATGTCCTGCCTTGTTGCGCGACGATCAACTCTGTTGAAGGTGCTACCCTCAGGAAACTGCAGAAACGACTTCACCATGTTCCTTGCCTCATAAATGCAAACGAACTTCTCCATGACAACGCAAGACCTCATACAAGTGTGCGCACCCTGGAGGAGCTCACAAAACTTCATTGGACTGTTCTTCCTCATCCACCCTACAACCCGGATCCCGCACCTTCCGACTTCCATGTGTTTGACCCAATGAAGGCTACACTCCACATAAGGCAGTTGGTGGATGATTGAAAGGTTACTGATGCAGGATGTTGGTTACTACGTCCACTATTATACTGGTACCATGTTGGTGTATAGGCGCTCCCAGGAAGATGTCGTAAGGCCGTCTCTTTGAACGGAGATTACGTAAAAATAGGGCGTTGTAGCCTAAAGAGTGTGGAATAATATAGTGCATTGGAATCTTGAATAAAACAAGCATGCTTCCAAAAAAACTGTGTTGTAGTAGTTATTGTACGCCCCTCGTAATTTCATATGAATATCAGTAACAATGGATGCAATATCCTAGCCAGAACGAAGATTATTCACGACAGTTGTATTTGAACAAAGCATCTGTGCGAGAAAGAGGAAAGTAGTTATCCCGACATTCAATGCGTATTACTTTTACCAGTTATACCCATGAAATCTGATGTCTGCTTGGGGCAGTGCATTTAAAAAAACCAGAGTTGCTTCAGTATTTCGTGTGTGCACCACGTGGCAAAGTACCTGACTCCTTGCATCTACATCTACATCTACATCCATACTCCGCAAGCCACCTGACGGTGTGTGGCGGAGGGTACCTTGAGTACCTCTATCGGTTCTCCCTTCTATTCCAGTCTCGTATTGTTCGTGGAAAGAAGGATTGTCGGTATGCCTCTGTGTGGGCTCTAATCTCTCTGATTTTATCCTCATGGTCTCTTCGCGAGATATACGTAGGAGGGAGCAATATACTGCTTGACTCTTCGGTGAAGGTATGTTCTCGAAACTTTGACAAAAGCCCGTACCGAGCTACTGAGCGTCTCTCCTGCAGAGTCTTCCACTGGAGTTTATCTATCATCTCCGTAACGCTTTCGCGATTACTAAATGATCCTGTAACGAAGCGCGCTGCTCTCCGTTGGATCTTCTCTATACCTTCTATCAACCCTATCTGGTACGGATCCCTCACTGCTGAGCAGTATTCAAGCAGTGGGCGAACAAGCGTACTGTAACCTACTTCCTTTGTTTTCGGATTGCATTTCCTTAGGATTCTTCCAATGAATCTCAGTCTGGCATCTGCTTTACCGACGATCAACATTACATGATCATTCCATTTTAAATCACTCCTAATGCGAACTCCCAGATAATTTATGGTATTAACTGCTTCCAGTTGCTGACCTGCTATTTTGTAGCTAAATGATAAAGGATCTATCTTTCTGTGTATTCGCAGCACATTACACTTGTCTACATTGAGATTCAATTGCCATTCCCTGCACCATGCGTCAATTCGCTGCAGATCCTCCTGCATTTCAGTACAATTTTCCATTGTTACAACATCTCGATACACCACAGCATCATCTGCAAAATGCCTCAGTGAACTTCCGATGTCATCCACCAGGTCATTTATGTATATTGTGAATAGCAACGGTCCTATGACACTCCCCTGCGGCACACCTGAAATCTCTCTTACTTCGGAAGACTTCTCTCCATTGAGAATGACATGCTGCGAGGAACTCCTCAATCCAATCACACAATTGGTCTGATAGTCCATATGCTCTTACTTTGTTCATTAAACGACTGTGGGGAACTGTATCGAACGCCTTGCGGAAGTCAAGAAACACGGCATCTACCTGGGAACCCGTGTCTACGGCCCTCTGAGTCTCGTGGACAAATAGCGCGAGCTGGGTTTCACATGACCGTCTTTTTCGAAACCCATGCTGATTCCTACAGAGTAAATTTCTAGTCTCCAGAAAAGTCATTTTACTCGAACACAATACGTGTTCCAAAATTCTACAACTGATCGACGTTAGAGATATAGGTCTATAGTTCTGCACATCTGTTCGACGTCCCTTCTTGAAAACGGGGATGACCTGTGCCCTTTTCCAATCCTTTGGAACGCTACGCTCTTCTAGAGACCTTTTGACATAAGACCAAGATTTCTTAGGATTTTCTGCCAAGTCAGTACATAGAACTTTACTTTCGAATTCATTGAACGCCTCTCGCATAGCCCTCCTCACACTACATTTCGCTTCGCGTAATTTTTGTTTGTCTGCAAGGCTTTGGCTATGTTTATGTTTGCTGTGAAGTTCCCTTTGCTTCCGCCGCAATTTTCTAACTCGGTTGTTGTACCACGGTGGCTCTTTTCCATCTCTTACGATCTTGCTTGGCGCATACTCATCTAACGCATAATGTACGACGGTTTTGAACTTTGTCCACTGATCCTCAACACTATCTGTACTTGAGACAAAACTTTTGTGTTGAGCCAACAGGTACTCTGAAATCTGCTTTTTGTCACTTTTTCTAAACAGAAAAATCTTCCTACCCTTTTTAATATTCCTATTTACGGCGTGTCAATACCCGTCAAAAATTCTGTCCCAATGCCTTCACACGTTGGGGAACTATTCGAGGTGACCGCTTTGCCCTGTATAAGTTAAGAATTTTTTGCTGTGAAATTGTCTGCCTTGGATGTTCACAGATTAACGCACCTATTATCGGATAATATTATTACCATGTACGTCATTCCTCAGTGCCGTCCATGCACTCTGTGGGTCATTTCACTAATTAAAACATGTAAGGTTTTTCCGTTGCTTTCTTCCGTGAGCTCTGGCTTCTCACGTCGCGAATTAACTGCGGCAGCGGCCTAAATACCTTCATCTACATAATGTACAGTTCGCGTGCGACTAATTCCGCGCCGCTGTCCTTGCCACTTTCCATCCCGCCACAGTGTTCTCCTCGCTTCAGCGTCGCTTTCCAAAAGGCTGGAAAGTACGGATTCACGTGTGTTTGGTACTTGCATCCTGTAAGTTGTTATACACTCACTGTGAAAAACACCTTCCATATATGAAACACCACTTACGAACTTCGTATATCGTGTAATGTGGAAAACATACTGTTCCTGTGTTACAAGTAATTTGTGGATTGGTACATCAACCTTTTAACAAAGACACAACGATAATAGAACCTACATGTCAGAATCACATGGGTAAATTAAAGAAAAATAAGAAATCTTTCATAGAGAACAAGTCCACGTTTCCAAAACGAGCTTAAAACGCAACCCTGAGAGAGCGTTCCTTAATAGTTTAGCAAAAATTTATTATTTCAGTCCACAAAATATTCCAGTAAATTTTAATTTCAGTTTTAACTAGTAAACGAAAGACAACAATGTGAAGGGTGAAAGTTGATTTCTGTGCTAAGAAACTGTCGCATCAGATCGTTGCAAGGGGTAAAATTTATCAGTGGATTTAATAGATTGCAAGAGAGAAGCCACACTGCAACCACGAGAGTACTGAACCTGACGGACTCCTGTCACATATTATATTAACGACTCAGCAGAATTTTCTTCAGGCCGTTATTCAGCGAAGATAGTCGGAGCGACAGAACATTCCATTTAAACGGAGCAGGCGGTGAATGTGCTTAAAGAAACATGGTAATATAGATACTTAAAATTATAGATTCGTGCCCCCAAGATGATTTGTTAAACCATCATGGAACCCTTTTACTTTATTACACTGTGAATTTCAGAAAAATGAACTGTAGAAACCGTTACAGATTTCACGATCTGCGATCGCATGAAGCACAACTCACCGCGACTAACAGGTCAGTAATCTAACCTCTAGAAACAACAAAATTTTAAAAAATATTCATGAATTTTCTAGTGTTTAAAAAACTGTGACTGATGGCAGCACACAATAACACTAAACCGATGGGCTGCTAACAACACAGTGCGTCGAGACTAGCAAAGAGCCGGCCGGTGTGGCCGTGCGGTTAAAGGCGCTTCAGTCTGGAACCGCCTGACCGCTCCGGTCGCAGATTCGAATCCTGCCTCGGGCATGGATGTGTGTGATGTCCTTAGGTTAGTTAGGTTTAACTAGTTCTAAGTTCTAGGCGACTGATGACCTCAGAAGTTAAGTCGCATAGTGCTCAGAGCCATTTGAACCATTTTTGAACTAGCAAAGAGTTGCAGCAATCGGATTAACAAGGTATCCCTGTACACAGTCTACTTCCCTGGAACTATAGCCACAACGAACCTCCGGCTGGCAACACCACTAATGTGCCACGAACGTGGAACTTGAAAGAATCCTCATGAAACAAATCGAAATACATGGCGTTTATGGATCACTCATAAAAAATAAATATCTATTTGTCTAAAGGGTAAATAACTTACAGAAATACACCAATGTATTCGCAGTTACAATCATCGATAACCATCAGCTGTATAGTGGAACGACGACAATGAAAATTTGTGCCGGGACTTGAACCCGAATTTTCCGCTTAACGCAAGCGGTCGCCTTCCAATTAGGCTGTCGTAGCATACCCACACCCAAACTTCCACACGTCGTCAGTCTTGTTAACCAACCAAAATGTCTGCCCTGTACGGGAATATTCATAATGGACGTAAGAGCACAGGCTGCAGACACATGGTTGACGACGTATAGAATTTTGGATCTTGCTGTGAGTCGTACTCGAGTAGCCTAATTAAAAGGTGACTGACCACGATAAGCGGGAAATCCGGGGTCCAGTCCCGGTCCGGCACAACTTTTCACTTTCATCATTTAACTGCACAGCTGATGGTTGTCCATATTCGCAGTTCATGTATTTCATAACGGCGCAGTGTCTGTTCGTTCGGGCATGTCTACAAGCCCGAAGGAACTTTGCATTGGAATTCATCTATATCTACATCTACGTGAGTACTCTACTATTCACAATAAAGTGCCTGGCAGAGGGTTCAATGAACCACCTTCAAGCTGTCTCTCTACCGTTCCATTCTAGAACGTCGCGCGGGGAAAACGAGCACTTAAAATTTTCTGTGCGACCCTGACTTCTCTTATTTTATCTTGATGATCATTTCTTCCTATGTAGGTGGGTGCCAACAGGATGTTTTCGCAATCGGAGGAGAAAACTGGTGATAGGAATTTCGTGAGAAGGTCCCGTCGCAACGAAATGCGCCCTTGTTTTAATGATTGCCACTCCAATTTACGTATAATGTCTGTGACACTACCTTCCCTATTTCGCGATAATACAAAACGAGCCGCCCTACTTTGAACTTTTTCCATGTCATCCGTCAGTCCCACCTGATGAGTATCCCACATGGCACAGCAATATTCTAGAATAGGGCGGACAAGCGTGGTGTAAGTAGTCTGTTTAGTAGACCTGTTGCACCTTCTAAGTGTTCTGCAATGAATCACAGTCTTTGGTTTGCTCTACCCACAACATTACCTACGTGATCTTTCCAATTTGGGTTATACGTCATTGTAATTCCTAAGTATTTAGTTGAATTTACAACCTTCAGATTTGTGTGACTTACTGCGTAATCGAAATTTAGTGGATTTCCTTTATTACTCGTGTGAATAACTTCACACTTTTCTTTACTCAGAGTCAATGCCACATTTCGCACCACACAGATATATTATCTAATTCATTTTGCAATTCGGTTTGGTCATCTGATGACTTTACAAGACGGTAAATGGCAGCAGCATCTTCAAACATTCTAAGAGGGCACTCAGGGTGCCTCCTATGTCGTTAACATACATCTGGAACAATAGAGGCCCTATAACACTTCCTTGGGGAAAGTTGGATATTATTTCCGTTTTTCTCGATGACTTTCCGTCTATTACTACGAACTGTGACCTTTCTGACAGGAAATCACGAATCCGGTCGCACAACTAAGGCGATATTCTATAGGCACGCAGTTTGGTTAGAAGACGCTTGTGAGGAACAGTGTCGAAAGCTTTCTGGAAATCTACAAATATGTAATTATTTTCTGAATCCCTGCTGACTATGTTTCAGTAAATCATTTTCTTCGAGGTACTTCATTATGTACTAACACAATATATGTTTTAAACCCTGCTGAAAATTCGGGATAACACAGGCAGGCACTGCAGTATCGAATTTGCACAAATGTTTGATACAGCACAGAATGTAGTATATCTTCGAGTTTTATTGCTGCCTAACCCTGTTAGTTCTTGGTGTTCCCTCTACGGAGCATAGGCGAATAACGTATTCCAACGGTCATCATGCAATCGTATGACGGTGGAGATAGTGCGCAGTGCAGTTTATGGTTTCATGAATCCAAATCCAATATTGCACTTCAGAAACAATGCAGGACTAAATATCACAAACCACCATCTCAAAGACAAACTTTTATTAATTGGAAAAATAGCGTCACCAAAAATGGCAGTGTATCACATAGAACGCTGGATCATGGTTGGCCAGCAGCAACTGAATAAGTTCGGCAGTCTTACATTCGTAGTCTGGATAAATCAACAAGGACTGCCAGCTTCGAATTGAATGGCAAGTGTTACTGTGTGCAAAAGACCGTCATCCTATCCCTACAATCTGAAACTGTTGCAAATTCTAAGAGAAAGTGAAAAGAAAAACTAAATGAGTTTTGTGTAGAAATATTTGACAAAATTCCGACTGCAGATGATTTTCTGAAGAAACTTGTGTCCAGTGATGGAGTTACCTTTTATACCAGCGGCAAATTGAATGGACATACTGTTCGGAAACGGGGGTGAGCAAAAACCACGTCATGTAATCGAACATGTACGTGACTCGTCTAAGACAAAATGTTTTTTACGCTGTAAGCTGTAACAAGATTTGCGGCCATTTCATGTTTGCTTATTCAACTGTAACTGGCATATCGTACCTGTACATGCCAGGACATTATCTAATACTTCAGCCACAACAAGACACGGGCTCAGACTTTATTTAAATGTACTTGTTGCGTATCTCCGTAGGAATGTGGCGACTTGAATTGGACGTGGTGCAACAGTATTCTGGTCATTCCGATCACCTGATTTAACCTCAATGGACTTCTGTGTATGAGGTTACATTACACTGTTCCTCAGCTTCTGGGAAACGTCGACGATCTGCGACAACGGATAACACAAGCAGCTGCCACCATAAATCAAGACTTGTTTCGTAGCACTTGGCTGGAAATTGGTTACACATGGAACATTTGTCGTGTTACAAAAGGTAGTCACACTGAAGATCCGGAAACAAAACTTGAAGATGTACTGCATTCCGTACTCTATCTAACATTTCTGTAAGTTGTTTAGCCGGCCGGGGTGGCCGAGCGGTTCTAGGTGCTACAGTCTGGAACCGCGTGACCGCTACGGTCGCAGGTTCGAATCCTGCCTCTGCATGGATGTGTGTGACGTCCTTAGGTTAGTTAGGTTTAAGTAGTTCCAAGTTCTAGGGGACTGATGACCTCAGCAGTTAAGTCCCACACTGTTCAGAGCCATTTGAACCATTTTGTAAGTTGTTTACCCTTTTCACAACGAAAAGCTAGTTCTCCGTAACTAATTTATAAACAATATGTATTTTCTCTTTTCGTGAATTACTAATTTTATGTTAACTTTTTTTCTCTTGTATTATTTATTTTATGTCGTAACTGTGTCAAAACATGTAAATTGCACAAATTTAAAATGCTGAATTAGCTATATAAAATCCATACGTAACAGTAAAATTTACCAAAAAGGAAAGAGGTAGCAGACAGCGCGACACGGTCTTGCAAGCGAGACGTGGAAGGTCGGCCACAGAACACGTGGCCACCCTCTGATGAACATCATCACTGCCGACTGAAGAAGAGCAACCTATGTGGCATAGTGCTACGCTATTACAGCCCGGTGTATACCACTTTTATGACATTACCCCCTGACTAACTGGTGTTTCACCTTTCATGTGTCGAACAAAAATTGAGAATCTACTAGATGACCATCAGTTTAGCTTTAGAAAACCTGAAGGCGCCACAATGGCTGTCCTGACGCTGCGCTTGACAATGGGAAGACACAACAGAAATCAATACGGGGTCATTGATTTTCTCGACAGAG
Organism: Schistocerca cancellata; assembly: GCF_023864275.1. NCBI lineage: Eukaryota > Metazoa > Arthropoda > Insecta > Orthoptera > Acrididae > Schistocerca > Schistocerca cancellata. The sequence continues at coordinate 634,584,400 of NC_064626.1, read as the reverse complement.
AACATGCGTTCTAGAATGTAAAATGATGCAAGACAGTTACGACCGTGTAAAAAGCATCAGGTAGTAAATTATGTGCTGCATTTAAGGAAAACTGTTAGATACAAAGAAAAACAACTAACACAGAAGTGAATACATATTAAGGTAAGACTGTAAAATTATACACGACTTTCCCGTTGCTCAGAAAAATCGATGTAAGCTACAGGGTAACATACAATATACAAGAAAGAATGCTGAATAATAAGAATGCAAGACCAAGAACGAAATGCTAGGGTTTGAAATAACATGGGACAGGATGTAGCCTTTCGCCCCTACTATTGAATCTATAGGTTGTTAGGGATATGAGGAGAGATATTTCTATTGACGACAGAGGACAGTATACCAAACACATTACATCAGTATTTACTTCATTTGCAGACTAATAATTACAGCTATTACAGGTAGTATGTTTTTAGGTTGGTTAGTATCTCCAAACGGCAAAAGTAAGTCTTTAATGTTTATTTTCACCTGGGCAGCAAGTCAGATATTCAAGTACGAACACATGGACGCAAAATGAATTGTTTATACTGACAGGCATAGTCCATTTCGTGGCACATTTACGACCGAGCACAAAACTTCAGGTAGTAAATTACGTCTTGTGTTTCCGAAAAGACTGTCAGATACAGACAGAAAACAACTAACACCCTGAAATATATATATATATATATATATATATATATATATATATATATATATATACAAAATTAAGTATCAAAAATCACAATAACTGTGCCCATATCCCTACCACCCTGCATACATCATAAGTAGACCACGGATTTTTAGGCCGTAAAAATGTGTTTTAGGCACTTAAAATAGGCTCCTTCAGTAGTTTATTTAGGCTACACAAAACCTAAAATAGTCTCTAATAAAAATGATGCAGAGAAAATAATAATAAATTAATATACACAGTGTTGACACTATGAACATCTTATTAGTCATTAAAACAAGGAGAATGAATATTTACACAGCTACAGAGCACAGCAATCTACAACATTAATGTTGAACGAAACTCCAATACTTTTGAGTTCCTGCAAGATAAAGATCTCCGTAAAAAAATGTGGCCATGGTTTAATTAATACATTCGTAGTTTCACATATTCTGACCATAGTTGGCTTCACAATAAATAACCAAAATCTTTTCTAGGTTTTCTAGTGACAAACTGTGGCGCTTGTCAGTCAGAATCAATTTATACGCTGAAAAAGAACGACGTTCTACATCAACAGATGTGTCAGGGGCGTACTTCATTTTCGGCACATGTTGGACAGGAATGCTATAGTCAGGAGTGCTGGATTTTCCACTAAGTATGTCGGCAGCTGCACACAACTCCTTCAGGCGAGTGTTCTTCTGCAAAACCGTTTGCATTTTTGCCCGTACTTTTTCCCCTACTTCACCTGGCTCTTCATTAATTTTCATTTTAACTTCTTCAAGCAAAGAAATATTGTCGTAGATAGGTCTCCTTGAGCCTTCTAATTGTGAAATTATTCTTGCCATAAATGTGTAGTGGCCCTAATGTAAGATAAGTCCCGTTTTAAAGAAGAATCTTTGAGTAACTCCATTGCTGCAGTTACGGATGCAGCATCCTGTGGTATATTTTCAACCACCTTCTGGACAGCTGAGAGATGCGTACTATAGTATTCTGCTGCTATCTGCCACGTGCCCCAGCGGGTGACAACAGGCTCTGGAGGCAATGGGACATCTGGAAGCTGTTCTTTGAATGCCTGTATTCGTGATGATGCCTTAAAAATTTTCTTCACCATAGATATTACTTTATTTACTTTAGGAAATTGTAGCCTTACTTGCTCTGCTATGCGGTTGATCCCATGCACTACATAAGTTACGTGCAACATCAATGGGTAGAATACTTCTAATAGTTGAGCACCTTATTCTCATCCACTCCGTTTCGGTATTGCACCTTCAGCCCATTGTTCACAAACTGTGCTATTGTTTGTTGGTTAGTTGTTGCAAGCTGTTTTGAGTAAATCAAATGAGCCCTGGATGGAGCATCTGGATCTAGCTTGCCAATAATCAGGTTTGCAATGTAACGGTCAAGACTGTCAGTAGTTTCATCCACAGAAATCCATATACAAGATTCTCCAACGTCTTCTCGGATTCTGTGCAATGCAGCATTGTAAGCTGAATCCACATAATTCTTACGTAAAGTTGACTCTGCAGGAATAGACTGATGGCAGTACTTCTCAAGAAAATAGGGTTTCCCAGTTTCCGAAAGGGGATGTTTGCTGCAACAAGTGCATGACACAAATCACTGCAGAACTGTTTTTTTCCGGAGGATTCACCAGATTTATTGGTTAAAAGAGTTTGCTTCAATTTTGACTTTCGTTCAACGTTAGCTTTATGTGCGATTCCATCTGCATGCTGAGTTAAGTGAGAGTTCTTAACACTCGAAACCTAATACGAGAGAAAAGGGAAATGCAGTTTAGAATCGCATATAAAGAGTATTCCGTATTACTAAAGGATAGCGATAAAAAAGAATCCTAAGTGACAGGAAAATAAGAAGTCTAAGAAAAACAATAACTAACCTCCTTGTTGCATGCTTGGCAGAAAATAATTTTCCCATCTGTTGTATAATACGGAAAATCTTGCAGCCACTGCCTTATATGAGTAGACTTTGAACTAGCTGTTTTCGGCATGGCGTAGTATTCTCACACAGAAACTAGAATTTATTTTGCACTTAGCACGTCAGTAACACCTAACACGTCGGTCGCTACACAATGTTCTGATTTGATTTCGCTGGGAGAAAGTGAACGATGACCTGTTTATTTTTTTTTTTTTTTTTTTTAACACTGCGGGTGCATGGGAGCGGTAGGGGAAGTACCGTACTTGTTGCTGGACATATAGCACCTGACAGATGGCCGCCCCTTCTGAACAAGCGAATGGAATCTACCGGTGCTTCAGATGAAAACATCTCACTACTGGCAAATTATTTTTCGAACCTGAAAATTTACGTATAATACCTTTCACGAAACAGTAATTTGATAGGACTGCCCGTAGACAGCAGCGAGAAAATGCGCGAAGGGCAGTAATTTAGCTATAGAGGGCGCCTACGATTAACATTGTGATTTTTTAAACCATGCTCAGCTTAAAGCCTATGAAACTTTCTTTGCGAAAATACACAGCTGGCCAGAATCCTACGAACGAAATATTTTCAAATATAACATTTAGTACTCCCACGTTCGATTCTAATGTATAACTCAAATCTTTGACCGGTTCCCATTCGCTCAACGAAGTTAAGCACTGTCGGGCTCGGCGCGTACTTGGATGGATGACCATTCAACAGTTGTGCTGTTGGTAGTAAGGTAAACAAAGGAATTGTAAACAGTCTCTAACGACCTTCGCCTTTGACGAGACGTAAAGCCCTAAGTTTACTTCCTTTTTCTAATCTTTGAAAACACAAGAAGTCTATGTCAGATTAACGAAATAGGTACTTTTTAGGATTTTGATGCCGAAATAGGCAAAATTAGGCGTCAACGTCGAAATACGCAATTTTAGGTCCTATAGAACTAACGGTATTCAGTTTAGGTAGTCATGAAAAGCATAAGTACCAACTTATATGCAAATTGGAGCTTAGGAAAAAAAATAGGTTTCAACCTAAAGATCCGTGATCTATTTTTTACATATGAATAATAAAACACCTATAAAGAGTATTTGGTATGAACAGAGATAGCGATATAAAAAAATAAAAAAAGACCGAAGTGTTAGGCAAATACGAAGCATGAGCGAATATGAACTAGCCACATTGCTGCACGCTGGGCAGAAAATATTTTTTCCATATGTCGTATAGTGTGGAAAAACTTGGAGCCACTGTCTTATATGATGCAATAGGCACTTTTTGGGATAAAGCCGAAATAGGCAAAAATAGGCGCTAAAGTACAAATTTTTATGCAAATAGGAACTCAGGAACAAAATAGGTTTTTACCTAAAATGCGCGGTCTAATCATAAGCAATAACGGAAATTTAAACAAAAGGTGTAAAATTCAGATTAAAAGGTTGTTGTTGTTGTGGTCTTCAGTCCTGAGACTGGTTTGATGCAGCACTCCATGGTACTCTATCCTGTGCAAGCTTCTTCATCTCCCAGTACCTACTGCAACCTACATCCTTCAGAATCTGCTTAGTGTATTCATCTCTTGGTCTCCCCCTACGATTTTTACCCTCCACGCTGCCCTCCAATACGAAATTGGTGATCCCTTGATGCCTCAGAACATGTCCTATCAACCGATCCCTTCTTCTGGTCAAGTTGTGCCACAAACTTCTCTTCTCCCCAATCCTATTCAATACTTCCTCATTAGTTATGGGATCTACCCATCTAATCTTCAGCATTCTTCTGTAGCACTGTAACGCCGGAAATGCATATCCTCCTATTTCCATCTATTGTACTATTTTTTTTCCTTGCTTTGTTACCTCAAGATATGACATTTCTGTCTCTTTGTATATTGTAATTGTTTTACTATTTGTATATTTATGCATTTATGTCGATGTATAATTGGTTTGTTTCGTAAATATTATTTGTATTTTTACGCTGGGTCTTGCCTAGGGAAAACTGCTATCGAACGATTACGTCGATAGGTCGTGTGAAGAATCAAAGTGTGTAGGATCTTTGGTAGTGTTAACTCTGCCGCGTGGAGCGCGGGCTGAGAGAAAGAGTCTGGCTGGAGTAGCGAGTGGAGCAGGTGTGTTGTGTGACGCTCCCGCGAGTTGCCGCGCTTTCGGGGTTTGGCAGCATGTAATTGCGCTCGACTTGCGATGATAGTTTCTGACATGGTGTCGCGGACGGGAAACATTAACTAGCGCACATCAAGAGCCCGTTTCGTCTGGTGACCGTGTCGAGAAGAAGGCGCGCCAACATCCAGCTTCTGCAACAGCGACGGCCGACAATGAGTGACTGTCGCCACCTCCTCGACCGACGGCTTCAAACCTTCAATCAACCGACAAGGAAGACTGGACGCAAGTAAAGTTTTAGAACTGTATGGCAGACCTCAGCTTTTCAAACTGTACCATTTTCGTAACTATAATTACAGCAACTTAGCATGAACCTTTGTTGCTCATTGTCCCAATTGCATTGTACCTTCCTTTTCCGAAATGAACCCGAGTGTCGTTGAAATTTAAACGCCAGCACTAAAGTAATATAGCTAATTCTATTTCACTGCTTTAATCTCAAAGGTATTCATAGCTGGCTTCAATATTCAGATTACACAAGCACAAATTAAGAGTGCGAGTTTTGTTATCGTATTTTAGCTTACCTGTGACTGCAGCTCAGCTTGGTACGTACTAAATTTTACTATTGTTAATTGTTCAGAATCATTTAATTCAAGTTCAAAGTTAAATCTCTTATTTCTAAATTGCGTAGATTCAAGTAGTTTTTGAAATGATTGTTGAGGTAGTCCAAGACTAACCGTATTTTACTGAATTTCGATGTGCTTCAGAAAGAAAGCTCACTATTAACTTCAGTCACTAAATTAACTTTCGATTTTCCGGTTTTATTAATTCTTTTGCTAAATTAAGTCAGAGTATAGCGAAATTTATTACTTCTGACAAACTTTCAGTTTTCACACTACACGTGTCAACCTTCAGTTGCCACGCTTCTAGTGCTAATTATATGTGTAATAACCTTTCTTTTTCAGTTACTATAGTAATTGTCCTTAGGACTGGCGACCGTGATTTCCCCCAAATCTCAAATACCTAATTACCGCTAGTTATTTGTTAACGTAACGGCTGCACATTTACTTTCTTTATTAACTTTACCCCTTTTCAAAATTAATTTCCACCAGTTTCATTAGCACATTTCCTTTCATTTAGATGTAACCCTTTCCTCCCTCTTTACCGACAGGTTAACTTCGGTGACGATTGCTTTTCCAAAACTCCCATTAGGTACACGCGGTTTCATTTTTCACTGTCATTAAGGTCGGCAAGTGAGGGGGAGGTTACAGCACCACATTTCGAAAGCTTCTATTCTCTTCTTGTCCAAACTATTTACCGTCCATGTTTCACTTCCATACATGGCTACACTCCATACAAATACTTTCAGAAATGACTTCCTGACACTTAAATCTATACTCGATGTTAACAAATTTCTCTTCTTCAGAAACGCTTTCCTTGCCATTGCCAGTCTACATTTTATATCCTCTCTACTTCGACCATCATCAGTTATTTTGCTCCCCAAATAGCAAAACGCCTTTACTACTTTAAGTGTCTCATTTCCTAATCTAATTCCCTCAGCATCACCCGACTTAATTCCACTACATTCCATTATCCTCGTTTTGCTCTTGTTGATGTTCATCTTATATCCTCCCTTCAAGATACCATCCATTCCATTCAACTGCTCTTCCAAATCCTTTGCTGTCTCTGACAGAATTACAATGTCATCGGCAAACCTCAAAGTTTTTATTTCTTCTCCATGGATTTTAATACCTACTCCGAAATTTTCTTTTGTTTCCTTTACTGCTTGCTCAATATACAGATTGAATAACATCGGGGAGAGGCTACTACCCTGTCTTACTCCCTTCCCCACCGCTGCTTCCCTTTCATGTCCCTCGACTCTTATAACAGCCATCTGGTTTCTGTACAAATTGTAAATAGCCTTCCGCTCCCTGTATTTTACCCCTGCCACCTTTAGAATTTGAAAGAGAGTATTCCAGTCAACATTGTCAAAAGCTTTCTCTAAGTCTACAAATGCTAGAAACGTAGATTTGCCTTTCCTTAATCTTTCTTCTAAGATAAGTCGTAAGGTCAGTATTGCCTCACGTGTTCCAGTATTTCTACGGAATCCAAACTGATCTTCCCCGAGGTTGGCTTCTACTAGTTTTTCCATTCGTCTGTAAAGAATTCGTGTTAGTATTTTGCAGCTGTGGCTTATTAAACTGATTGTTCGGTAATTTTCACATCTGTCAACACCTGCTTTCTTTGGGATTGGAATTATTATATTCTTCTTGAAGTCTGAGGGTATTTCACCTGTCTCATACATCTTGCTGACCAGATGGTAGAGTTTTGTCAGTACTGGCTCTCCCAAGGCCGTCAGTAGTTCCAATGGAATGTTGTCTACTCCGGGGGCCTTGTTTCGACTCAGGTCTTTCAGTGCTCTGTCAAACTCTTCACGCAGTATCGTATCTCCCATTTCATCTTCATCTACATCCTCTTCCATTTCCATAATATTGTCCTCAAGTACATCGCCCTTGTATAGACCCTCTATATACTCCTTCCACCTTTCTGCTTTCCCTTCTTTGCTTAGAACTGGGTTTCCATCTGAGCTCTTGATGTTCATACAAGTGGTTCTCTTATCTCCAAAGGTCTCTTTAATTTTCCTGTAGGCAGTATCTATCTTAACCCTAGTGAGATAAGCCTCTACATCCTTACATTTGTCCTCTAGCCATCCCTGCTTAGCCATTTTGCACTTCCTGTCGATCTCATTTTTGAGACGTTTGTATTCCTTTTTGCCTGCTTCATTTACTGCATTTTTATATTTTCTCCTTTCATCAATTAAATTCAATATTTCTTCTGTTACCCAAGGATTTCTACTAGCCCTCGTCTTTTTACCTACTTGATCCTCTGCTGCCTTCACTACTTCATCCCTCAAAGCTACACATTCCTCTTCTACTGTATTTCTTTCCCCCATTCCTGTCAATTGTTCCCTTATGCTCTCCCTGAAACTCTGTACAACCTCTGGTTCTTTCAGTTTATCCAGGTCCCATCTCCTTAAATTCCCACCTTTTTGCAGTTTCTTCAGTTTTAATCTACAGGTCATAACCAATAGATTGTGGTCAGAGTCCACATCTGCCCTTGGAAATGTCTTACAATTTAAAACCTGGTTCCTAAATCTCTGTCTTACCATTATATAATCTATCTGATACCTTTTAGTATCTCCAGGGTTCTTCCATGTATACAACCTTCTATCATGATTCTTAAACCAAGTGTTAGCTATGATTAAGTTGTGCTCTGTGCAGAATTCTACCAGGCGGCTTCCTCTTTCATTTCTTAGCCCCAATCCATATTCACTTACTACGTTTCCTTCTCTCCCTTTTCCTACACTCGCATTCCAGTCACCCATGACTATTAAATTTTCGTCTCCCTTCACAATCTGAATAATTTCTTTTATTTCATCATACATTTCTTCAATTTCTTCGTCATCTGCAGAGCTAGTTGGCATATAAACTTGTACTACTGTAGTAGGTGTGGGCTTCGTATCTATCTTGGCCACAATAATGCGTTCACTATGCTGTTTGTAGTAGCTTACCCGCATTCCTATTTTCCTATTCATTATTAAACCTACTCCTGCATTACCCCTATTTGACTTTGTGTTTATAACCCTGTAGTCACCTGACTAGAAGTCTTGTTCCTCCTGCCACCGAACTTCACTAATTCCCACTATATCTAACTTTAATCTATCCATTTCCCTTTTTAAATTTTCTAACCTACCTGCCCGATTAAGGGATCTGACATTCCACACTCCGATCCCTAGAACGCCAGTTTTCTTTCTCCTGATAACGACATCCTCTTGAGTAGTCCCCGCCCGGAGATCCGAATGGGGGACTATTTTACCTCCGGAATATTTTACCCAAGAGGACGCCATCATCATTTAATCATACAGTAAAGCTGCATGCCCTCGGGAAAAATTACGGCCGTAGTTTCCCCTTGCTTTCAGCCGTTCGCAGTACCAGCACAGCAAGGCCGTTTTGGTTATTGTTACAAGGCCAGATCAGTCAATCATCCAGACTGTTGCCCTTGCAACTATTGAAAAGGCTGCTGCCCCTCTTCAGGAACCACACGTTTGTCTGGCCTCTCAACAGATACCCCTCCGTTGTGGTTGTACCTACGGTACGGCTATCTGTATTGCTGAGGCATGCAAGCCTCCCCACCAGCGGCAAGGTCCATGGTTCATGGGGGGGATTAAAAGGTTATCAATGATAAAATTCGCTGATGATATTGCTATACTCAGTGAGAATGAGCAGGACCTGTTCAATGGAATTAACTAACTGGCGCACAGTACACAGTGAGGGTAAACCAAAGAAAGGCGAAAGTAATTGGGAGTAACAGAAATTAGGTTCTCGATAAACTTAACATGATGTTAAGGATAACGAAGGAATTCTGTTATTTTAAAAGAAAAACTACATATATGAAGCTAAGCGGCACAAAATTTCGACCATCACAAGGAAAGAAGACATTCTTGGCTAAAAGAAGGCTACTAGTGTCAAATTTCTCCCTTAATTTGAAGAAGAAATTTCAGAGAATGTACTTTTGGAGCATAGCATTATTATATGGAAATGTATCACTGGTTGTGGGAGAACTATTAAAGAACAGAACCGAAGCGACCGAAGTCGGGTGTTACAGAAGGATGCTGAAAACTGGGATGATTGTTTGAGTAAGAAAAGGGGTGTTTCTCTGCATAGTCTGAACGTGTGGAAACATTGACAGGAAGGACGGGCAGTATTATAGGATAAGGCCCAAGACGTCAAGTAGTAACTTACATCGTACATAAGAGAGCTGTGGAGAATAAAAGCAGGACGGTAAGACAGAAGTATAACAAGCAACTGATTGATGATTTAGGATGCACGTGCTGCTCTCGTGGCAGGCCACATCAAACCACAAACCACACAAACCAGTAAGAAGATTGTTGAACTACTCCAGCAACCTCCCCCCTCCCCCCTCACCACGCACACACACAAAAATCTTCAATACGATAATACCCAGTGTATCTTAGAGTGCTTTGCTGTTAAAAACCTGCTATTTCCAGTGCCCTCCAACACTTGTCGCTCAGGTAAACACTCGCTGGCCACGTCTTCGTTGTATGTCTCGGATAACGGCCTCGCGGGCCTGTCTGCTACGCCTTTTCAGTTACTCTTCAAGTATTCTTAGCATTGTGCTGTAGCTTTTCTGGCTAACAGTCACACTCAGCAGGTAACAGACAGAAAACTTTGCTCTGTTGAAAATTTATGTATGATATAAGGAAAATACTGTCTACGGTATTAGAGTGTAGACTATTCTAAGCCACATAGGACAACAAAACGCTTTGTAAAAGATTTTAATGTATTAAATCAGTGCCCCTGTTGGCGCAAACCGTTCAGCTGAATGTAGCACTAGCATAATATGGGACAGTTCTACTGACCTGGCAAATGAAATGCCACTTTTTGTAATGTGAACGGAGCCAACGTTTTCTGTTGATAGCGGGAGTCACCTGCTTCATGTAATCAGTGATATTTGTTCGAACTGTCTCCATCTATACATTGTACAAAGGAAATTGCAAATATCTGCAGAAACGGCCGAGATAATGTGCATATCGACATTCACTTGCGACGCTCGGTACAAAGTTCGCGCTAGCGGCGACATACAACGGTGCCGCTGGCGGAGTCATATGTACTTTATTTTTTTGATGGTGCTCTCGACAACTCGTCAGGATGTGAAAAAAGTGCCAGTAGGTTCACAGATAAGATATACTTTCCCTGTGAAAACGTGGTACCATGCTGGTCACTTACATAACTGGATTTTTGTTTTAACCTTAATCTACAGCATAATCTGATAAATGTAACCTAGCCTCATACAAACTATCTATTCAGAATTTTATCAATAACGTATAAGGAATTTTGAAGTAGAAATGATTTCAATTTGTTCTTAACACTTTCGTTGTATGCGGCACCTTTAACTCACAAAAGAAGCGATCAAGTACTGTTATGACTGCATACTTCGTTCATTTGGGTGCAAGAGTAAGGTTATGTATAGCAGAGGCTATTTTTCTTCCTAGCGTTTTATTTATGAAGTCTGCTAACAATTTCAAACTGGCCGACTTCCAGCATGCTGGAGTAGCTTGAATCAGCAACTTCTGTTAATCAGTAGAACGAAAAACCAGTCCAAGTTGCAAATTTTTATCTTTTGTTCATTCAATGACTAATCTCAGGTCGAGACTCATTTCCAAATCATCCCACAGGGCAGAAAACCAAATTTACACTCATGTATAATACAGGTATTACCAAATTTTTGATCATATGCCAAAGTTACAGAACATATTGTCTCAAAACTGACATAACACGGTCAAAAATGGCATTTTCTAAGACGTTAAAAATGTGCAATGAACATTTACAGTATATACAGCGATATTTTGCTCCCTAGGTTCACAGTCATGTACCTAGTTCAGTTTCCGGCATTTTTATCTATAGCTCGCTACTCGTGCTTCCCCCGCCACTTCAACCCTTGCACCTCCCTTTCTCATTTCATAAAAATACATTGCATATTTTACAGTATGTGGTTCGGTTTTCGCGTCTTTATTATGTTCCAGGGTTGATACACTGTGGAGTACAACTCTTGATTTAACTGCTCGCTATTGTCTGTAGTGCCTACAGGCTGCTGCGGTTTGGATAGTAACATTTCCAAGTTTGTTGTGCTTTTATGCTGCTTATGTGGTATGATGTGTAGATGTGTACGGCAGATTATGAAGCTCAGTTTACTGGTCTTCGTCACTAAATTATTTTTAAAAATTTGTTTTGGTTCTTTTTTGTTAGCATATAAAAGCTGTACGATTACTCCTGAGTAACTTATGGTTCCTCTGTTGATTATAAATAAATGGCGAATAGTCGTTTCTGGTCCAATTTTTCAGTAATTTTCTTTTATTACTACTGATAATATAGTTACATTTTTGCCGCGTTGTCCACTTGGCCTACCCTTTTTTGGCTCCTTCACCTTCATGCTCTTCCCCCTCCCCGTTTCCCAGCCCTCCATCCTCCCTCCTCTCTACCCTCCTCCCCTCCCCCTACAACCACACTCCCATCCTGAACGCCCATGGGTATGGTTTTGCTGTCTTATGCAGGATGGCTAGTACATTTGTGATGCTTCGTAAAAAGAACCACTTTGTGGTTTAATATTTGTTTTTACGTGGGACATGATAAAGTTGTTTTATCTTCTGGTAATTTGTAAAGTTCGATGTGGTAAAGTTTTCATGTATGTAAATCGTCAGAAATGATGCTTTTTAATCTTCTATTGTTTTGGATTCTTTTAATACTTATGTTGCTGTTTACATTTAACGAGTTTCAAGTGCCAACATGGCAAACAACTTTGTAACACGCGCCGTAAGCGTGCTGCTGTGTTTTACCGTGGTTTTAAATAGATGACTGTTTTTGAAACCTGCTTTAAATAAGCAATAACTTTATTGTTGACTTGTACAGTTTCAAATTAATGATTTTTACGTGCCAACATTGCATACAACATTGTAATATGTGGCGCTGCTGTGTATTACTGGTCAGTGATTCCAAGTATTCGACTGTTTTTGGTAAAGATTTTAAAAAGTATTAATTTTATTGACTACTACGGTTATTATGTAAATTGTTGTATTCTTGATTGTTGGAGAACATTTTAATAAATAAAAAACGAAAATTAAAGCAATAACAGCCCTCTGTCGCAAAAATTAAGTCTTTTGACGTAGGTTTCGGCACTACTATGAGTGTCTTCATCAGAGGTAAAACATTCAGACTCGTCTACAACAGATCCACAAAAATTATGGTAATTTTTTATATAAGTGTAGGCACTGACTAACAGAACAAGAAAGAAATAGTAATTACATGTCACGTATAAAATAAATATCAAGCGATAAAGCTTTAGTCACGAAATCTTTGAAAAAATAATACATGGAAGGCAAGCCACTACGGGCTGCTCAGAGATGTCGAGCCACAGGTAGCAACAGACTAAGGCGCCCGCTTTAGCAATTGTGGGCAGGTGAACATTACACCAAGAGTGCCATCTAGTAGCCGCAAATGCAAGTAGGCTACTTAACATTCAAAATGTAGACTGATGCATATTAAGACAGAGGGGTATACGTGGTCTGCACGGACTACCTGGACTCATGGATGCCCACGTGAATGTTTCCCAGAGCATTAGAGATGGGCAAAATTGTTCTTTTCAGAGATTGGATCAGAACTGTTCACTCCCTGAAATGAATTAGCTCTTTTTCATGACTCACCACTCATTTACAATAGAAAATAAATGGAAGGCACATTGCCCTTTAAACTTGGTTTATTCCAGTACTATACCTGTATTTTGATCTTATTTGATCCTATTTTGAAGTAACACAGATAATGAGTAAGAATTTTGTATTGTTTATTGAAATTTCCACGGTATGACAAAGTTTTTGATTATTGATTTATTTTGCACTATCGTGGTTTTTTGGGTGATCGGAAAATGTTGTAACTTGAGATTTACATTAGCAATATATTTGGCTATAAAGTATTAAAATTTCATTAACCTCATACAAATACATCGCAAGCCATATATTTTTAAAGTGAACGTTTCCTTTCGAAGACGCCTAAAATCGGAAAATCCGTACCAGAATAAGAAAAAAATATATAAATTTGACTGTAAAACGAAAGTGCTGCATATAGCCTTACGCAGAATAAAAGAAGGAAAATATTGGTGTATCACATTTTGCGATACGTTTATCGGTTCGCTCGTAATTAAAGCGTAAATTCGAGTGTCCATAATAAAAATCCTATAGTAAGAGGAGTCATCAGGAACCTAATCTAATCAGTTTAAACAAATAAAAATAAAATAAAAACAATTGATGTATACATAACATAATAATGTAATATACATAGCGGTATTACTACGAAGAACAATATCCAGTGGGGACGAACTCCGATGCAGAGGCGTTGAGTCGAGCAGGTCGAGCCGCGAGCTGTATTACTGCGTGAGCTGAGACCGCAGAGACCAGAGGGACACCTGAGTCGCTTTGCTCGACACTCTGGCTATAGTCGAGACGGTGGGGTGAGAGTTGAGTGGGCGAGTTCCGAGGGTGGGGGGGAGCGGTGAACTCACCCGCTCCGAGACAAATCGTCCGTTCCCTTGCGAGCAGGTTTTTGCAAGTAGTTCCTATGTTATCCGCTAGGTGGCTCTCTGTCCTGTTGCTCGCATCAACTGCCCAGAGGGCAGGACGTGCGACTGAAACGATCGCCGACAGAGTGCGATGCGAAGTAAGCTGTGCCAGACACTGCACAGTGCACACGGCAGACGACGCACAGAGACGGCACGGCATATGTGAAACACAAGATCCAATGGGGCACTGCACAATGCAGGCAGCCAAGGTAGAAGCAGGGCAGAGGCCGGCGCTGGCTGTGTTGTGTGGCGTGCACTGTGCTCTGACCAGCAGAGGCGCTGCTAATATGCTCCGTCTCTCTCTCTCTCTCTCTCTCTCTCTCTGCCATGGGAAACGTTTGGAGCTACCGTTCTTTTTTTCTGAATCACTGATTGTTCACTCCTTTGAAAGATTGAACTCTATGAATTAGTTCAAGAGCGGATCCCCCATCTCTACAGACCATACTGGAGGCGCCGCCATGTTGTCTTCGTCCCACAGTACAAGTGTCAAGGTTCTATTCACCTGGAAGACGATGTCGTGGTGTTAACATTGGCACATACATGTGTCGTCGGCTGCGCAGGCCCATCATTAGAAGTGTTCAGTGCACTATATGTTCAGACATACTTGCACTCTACCCAGCATGAAAGTCAAGCTAGTGCCGCCACGGTTCGCCACCTGTCCTGTTTTACCAGTCTGTCCAGCCTTCGACGTCCGACACATGTAATGAGGGGAGACCGCCTACCCCCACGACGTCTGGATGTGGTTTCACTCTGGTTTCTCCACGTGTTGAAGATACTTGCCCCAGCACTCCTCAAACACCCAACAAGTCATGTAGTTTCCGAAATGCTCGTGCGGGGCCTCTGGGCCATCACAATCTTCCCTCGGTCAAATGCAGATAGATCGCGTGGCTTCCACGTTCTACACGTGGACAGCACGCTCACTGATACTACATGCACCGTGCACGTGTCTAAGAGTCATTCCTCGCCAGGTGACGCTCCTATTGCCTGGACGGGCTTATATCGGTAGTAGGTCGATGGTCATAATGTTCTGGATGATGAGTGTACGTGTTTTCATTTAACAAAATAATCTCAAACAAAGACAAAAAGCGTAGCACCAACAACACACTTGGTATCAGTTTCAGCACAAATTCCGCCTTCACCTTTGCCGTTCCATATGTTTTACTTATTAATGCAACGTTATGTTGTTGTTGTGGTCTTCAAGCGGAAGACAGGATGGTTCAGCTCTCCAAGCTAATCTGTGCAAGCCTCTTCGTCTCTGCGTAACTACTGCAACCTGCGTCCCCTTGACCCAGCTTACTGCACTTGAGCTTTGTCTTCAACAAATTTTTGCCCCCACATTGCCATCAACTGACAAACTGATTATTCTTTGATGCTTTTCAATATATTCTATCCAGGAACACCTTTACTTAGTCGTGATATACCATGAATTTCCTTTCTCCTCAGTTCGATATAGTACCTCTTTATTAGCTACGCGACCTCATTCTGTAGCATTAAATTACAAAAGCTTCCATTCTCTTCGTTTCTGAACCGTCTGTGTCGATAAAGTTTCATTTTCGTGCGATACTATGCTCCAGATAAATTTCTACAAAAAAGCCTTCCTAAGACTTTGACTTATATTCGATATTAATGAATGTTTCATTTTCAGAAACGCTTTTCTTGCTACTATTGGTCTGCACTTTATATCCTCAATCCCTCTATCGTTAGGCAGTTTGCTAGCCAAAGAATAAACATGATCTACTACTTTAAGTGCCTCATTTTGTGACCTAATTCTCTCAGCAGTACCTTATTTAATTCAACTCCATTACATTATCCATTTACCCTTTCTTTATATTCATCCTTTAACCCCTTTTCTACGCATTATCCATTGTGTTCAACTGATGCTCAATGCCCATTCCCCTCTCTAACGTAATAACTATGTCAACGGCAAATCTCGAAGTTTAATTTTTCATTGGTTTCTTTTGAGGTTTACTCTGTGTATAGACTGAATAACGTAGGCTATAGGCGACGACTCTGTCTCACTTCTTTCTTAACTAGCGTCCCCGTTCATGTCCTTCAGTTCTTATACAGCTAACCTTTTGCTCCCTGTATATTACCCTTGTCACATTCAGTATTTCAAAGAGTACTCATGTCAACATTATGAAAAGATTTAAAAAAAAGAAACAGATACAAATTCTAAAAATTTATGATTTCTAAGAACTGTTAAATTGCAGATTTAGTTGCGCACAGCCCATTTTTTTTCTTTTTTGTGGAGAATCAGGTAATCGCAAAGCATCAGATGTAGACGTCATATTGCCCTTTTATTAAAAATGAAACTCCTCCGTCTGTACTTAAGGTTTCATATTTATTTGGGTACTATTTTCGACGTTGCGTCAACGCCATCTTCAGACCCAATAAAACACACCATGCATAAAACAAACAATGTGAGACATCAGTAGTCTGTGAGCTATTGTACAAAATAATTAAATTATAAACATATTATATAAAGGATGACTTTATTAAAAGTAGTTACATTTCGTTCATTATTTTAACAGTATAACCTTGTACCTGATATATTATAAAATAAGGTAGCATGGTAGAGTTTGACGCAATGACGAATAGGAAACTACACGCCAATGTGTATAGTTAACGTATTTATTAAAATATTTAGTTTCTCTATCACTATGCATTTAGAAGATTATGCAAGTAGTGCTGGAGGAACGTAATGTTAGGCAAAGTTGGATATTCACCTTCAGTATAGACCCTGTCTTTATGCCTCCTGATCCCCTGTAGACGTTAACATGAAGTTCAACTACACCTTGGTTATTGGTACCGCCATGACATTTTTTCGTAATGAACGTCTTTGATCCGGAACGTTTTGTGTCTGTACAAAGATCTGTATTTTACGTTATAATTCCATATTAGTAGTGGCTACAGGATCGTCAGATGTTTGCAATATCTTATTGGCAGTGACAGTAACGGCATTCTCACCTGAGAAATAAAAGTATATTTCACCTACGGTTAAACAATGCAAGAGATTGTAGTTGTAGTTTGTTGATGAAATAATGATGCCAATGTGCTCTGTTCTATGATTATTGCACAGTAATAACGATTGTGTAATTGGACTCCAAATTCTTTGATCAATAGGCGTCTTCGCAATTTGAAACACTACTTCTGGTAGCCTTTGACA